>NC_143131.1:126757635-127091564 GCF_059928025.1 Delphinapterus leucas
AGAGGATGTTCCAATAACAAATAAGGTTTGATTATCAGAAAATAATAATAAGACCCAGGTGAGCTGGCGACTTCCAAGAGGTAGTGAACCTGGAGGTGGGGAGGCATGGTGAGTGTCAGAGTACTCATGGTCAGTAAACCACCCAGCCTCTGCATTTGACCTCATCTGATTCAGTGTTGCAGTTATTTGACAAACAAGAGGAGGGAGATCAAGAGTAGAAGGACATGGAACTAACCTCCCCGCACACACACATCAAAAATACATCTAAATGTGGAACAATTCTCACAGAAAACCGACTGAAAACTAGCAGAAGATCTCTTATACAACCAAAGCTGCAAGTAAGATCCCCTTGTAACCAGGTAGGACAAAAAAGAAAAATAAGGCATCAGGAAGGGACCAGCACCCCTGGGAGGGAGTTATGAAAGAAGAGAGGTTCGCTCACCCTGGGAACCCCCGTTGCCAGCTGGGAGGTCCGCCGGGACAGATAGGGAGCTGAAAGGGCCTGGTCTCTGCTCATGAGGAGTGTGTGTGTGCTGGCTTGCTAACAATCAGGGCAGAGAGAGACCAGCGCTTGTCGGCTGCCACGTCGTCACACTTCTCAACCCAAAATGCAGTCAAGGCGGGCCTGCTAATAGGCACAACAGCTAGGCACTGAAACTCGGCCTTCAGGAGAGGGACCCTGGGAGAGGACTCAATCTAGCTGTGCAGAGATAACCAGAAGTGCCTGGAGTGTGGTCTGGGGCACCACTGTTACTGCATGCCACAGGGGCACAGTCCACCATAGGAGCCCCAATTACAGCATGCGCAGGGCAGGGCATGGGTCTACCATAAAAGCCCCACTGTCAGCGTGCTCACGGAGGGATGCAGCACCAGTGGTGGTGGACTTTGTGAGTCCACACATGTCAGGAGTGGGGCTGACATCAGAGCCAATTATCAGGGCTCCCATAGCGGGGGCAGGTCCAAGAACAGGTCCAGCAACAATGGACCATGTTGCTGTGCACACCAGGTGGCATAGCCATCACAGAATCACAAATCCCCTGCGACAGCCCCTGAGGAGGAGTTTGCAGTGGTTCCTTTCCCAGCAGGAACACTCCAGTCCTGCCTACTTCACACCACAGCTTGTAGTCATATCTGGGGCAGACAAGCCCTGGGAGAGCCCTATCATAGAGGCACCCCAGGTGCCAAGTGGCAGCACAACCACCTTGATTCCTGCAGCCACAATGCCCCGGCCCCCAGTGCCTGCCTGACACTAGGTCTCGGACAAACACTATGGAGAAAGGGACATAACCTTGGGCTGCTTCTGGGCAAAACCGGGGATGCCTGCACAAGGTTCTCTGTGACCACACGGGCCTCACTTGCTTCAGCACTCACCTCCTTGGGGACAGAGCACACACTTAAGGGCAATGCAGCCTTACTAAACCCAACCCTCAGGGCTTCTACTTCAACAACTGGGGAGCAGACCCCACCCCTGACAGGGCTGTGACAGCCACAGGGGAAAGAGGAGATCCCACCCAACTTCCAGTGCAGACTCAGGTTACCACAACACCAATCACACCCCCCATCAAGGGGATAATTTCCACTCTGAGGAAAGACATGGCTGTCATCCATACCAAAACTACTGGATTCACACAGTCTACACAGGGACACTCATACATTAAAAACAGCCCTTCAGTGGGACTTCCCTGGCAGTCCAGTGGTTAAGGCTCTGCCCTTCCACTGCAGCGGGAGTGGGTTCAATCCCTGGTTGGGGATCCCACATGCCACAGAGTGTGGCCAAAAAAAACCAAAACAAAAAACAGCCCTTCAAGACCACAGTAGATAAGCGTTTCTCCTAAATTCACAGAAACAGAGAAATTTAAGTAAAATGAAAAAGCAGAGGAGCTACTCCAACTGAAAGAACAACAGAAATCCCCTGAAAGAACAAACAGTAAAACAGACCTCTCTGGTCTGCTAGACACCAAGTTCAAAGAGGAGGTAATAAAAATGCTAAAGGAATTAAGAAAGGTTATCGACAGAAATGCAGATCACTGTAACAAGGAACTAGAAACTATGAAGAGGAACCAATCAAAACTAGACAACTGAATTGCCAAGATAAAAACCAAGGTAAAATCAATGAATAAGACAAAGATACTACAAAAAAAGAAAATCACAGGCCAATATCACTGATGAACATAGACGCAAAAATCATTAATACAATACTAGCAAACCGAATCCAACAACACGTTAAAAGGATCATACACCATGATCAACTGGGATATGTCCCAGGCATGCAAAGATTCTTCAATATACGCAAATCAATCAGTGTGATCACCACATTAACAAACTGAAGAATTTAAAACCATATGATCAGGACTCCCCTGGTGGTCCAGTGGTTAAGAATCCGCCTCCCAATGCAGGGGACACGGGTTTGATCCCTGGTTGGGGAACTAAGATCCCACATGCTTCAGGGCAACTAAGCCTGCACACTCTAGAGCCCAAGCGCCACAACCAGAGAGCCCATGTGCTGCAACTACTGAGCCCATGCACTCTAGAGCCCACGTGCCACAACTAGACAGAAGCCCGCACACCGCAACGAAAGATCCCACATGCCACAATGAAGATCCTGTGTGCCGCAACTAAGACCTGACGCAGCCCCCCAAAATAAATAAATAAATAAATAAATAAATATTTTTTTAAAAAACCATATGGGGGACATCCCTGGTGGTCCAGTGGTAAAGAATCCACCTTACGATGCAGGCAACACGGGTTCAATCCCTGGGTGGAGAACTAGGATCCCACATGCCTCAGGGCAACTAAGCCTGCGCACCACAACTACTGAGCTTGTGCACCTCAACTAGAGAGCCTGTGCGCCTCAACTAGAGAGCCTGCGTGCCACAAACTGCAGAGCCACACGCTCTGGAACCTGTGCGCCACAACTAGAGAACAGAAAACTCACACCGAAGCACCTCAGTGCCGAAGCACCTCAGTGAGAAGAAGCCGAAGCACCTCAGTGAAGAGCCCGTGCGTTGCAACGAAAGATCTCGCATGCTGCAACGAAGATCCCGCGTGCCGCAACTAAGACCTGATGCAGCCAAAAATGAATTAAAAAAAAAATAAATATTTTTAAAAATATACGATCATCTCAAAAGATGCAGAAAAAGCTTTTGACAAAATTCAACACCAATTTATGATTAAAAACTCTCCAGAAAGTGGTCACAGAGGGAACCTACCTCATCATAATAAAGGCCATATATGATAAAACCCACAGTTAATATCATCCTTAACAGTGAAAAACTGAAAGCATTTCCTCTAAAATCAGGAACAAGACAAGGATATCCACTCTCGCCACTTTTATTCAACATGGTTTTGGAAGTCCTAGTCACAGCAATCAGAGAAGAAAAAGAAATAAAATTAATCCAAATTGGAAAAGAAGTAAAACTATCACTGTTTCCAAATGACATAATACTATACCTAGAAAACCCTAAAGATGCTACCAGAAAACTACTAGAGTAGCTCATCAATGAATTCAGTCAAGTTGCAGGATACAAAATTAATACCCAGAAATCTCTTGCACTCCTATATACACTAACAACAAAAGATCAGAAAGTAGTTGTGGCATGGAGCCTCAGTAGTTGTGGCTTGCGGGCTCTAGCGCACAGGCTCAGTAGTTGTGGCACACGGGCTTAGTTGCTCCACAGCATGTGGGATCTTCCCAGACCAGGAATCAAACCTGTCCCCTGCATTGGCAGGCAGATTCTTAACCGCTGTGCCACCAGGGAAGTCTGAGGTAGAACTTTTAGAATCTGTTTGAACTTATATGACTGTTAGTCTAAAGCAAGTAGATACAGGTATGGGTTAACATACTTGAAAACCAGAGTAACCACAAGTCCAAAACATACAATAGATTCACAAAAACCAAAACAAAAGGAACTCAAGCATAGTACAAAAGTAAACCATCAAACCACAAAAGGAAAAACAAAAAAGGAGAAAGGAACAAAGAATTACCAAATCAACTGGAAAACAAGGTTTAAAATGGCAGTAAACACAAACTTATCAATAATTACTTTAAATTCTCATATCAGACAAAAAAGACTTTAAAGACTATTACAAGAGACGAAGAAGGACACTACATAATGATCAAGGGATCAATCCAAGATGAAGATATAACAATTGTAAATATTTATGCACCCAACATTGGAGCACCTCAACAAATAAGGCAAATGCTAACAGCCATAAAAGGGGTAATCGACAGTAACACAATCATAGTAGGGGACTTTAACACCTCACTTTCACCAATGGACAGATCATCCAAAATGAAAATAAACAAGGAAACACAAGCTTTAAATGATACATTAAAGAAGATGAACTTAATTGATATTTATAGGACATTCCATCCAAAACAACAGAATACACTTTCTTCTCAAGTGCTCATGGAATATTCTCCAGGATAGATCATATCTTGGGTCACAAAGCAAGCCCTGGTAAATTTAAGAATATTCAAATCGTATCAAGTATCTTTTCTGACCACAACGCTATCAGACTAGATATCAATTACAGGAAAAAATCTGTAAAAAATACAAACACATGGAGGCTAAACAATACACTACTTAATAACCAAGAGATCACTGAAGAAATCAAAAAATACCTAGAGGGCTTCCCTGGCGGCGCAGTGATTGAGAGTCCGCCTGCCGATGCAGGGGACACAGGTTCGTGCCCTGGTCTGGGAAGATCCCACATGCCGCGGAGCGGCTGGTCCCGCTGAGCCTGTGCGTCTGGAGCCTGTGCTCCACAACGGGAGAGGCTACAGCAGTGAGAGGCCCACGTACCACAAAAAAAAAAAAAAATACCTAGAGACAAATGACAATGAAAACACGACGACCCAAAACCTATGGGATGCAGCAAAAGAAGTTCTAAGACGGAAGTTTATACCACTCCAATCCTACCTCAAGAAACAAGAAATATCTCAAATAAACAAACTAACCTTACACCTAAAGCAATTAGAGAAAGAAGAACAAAAAAACCCCAAAGTTAGCAGAAGGAAAGAAATCATAAAGATCAGATCAGAAATAAATGAAAAAGAAATGAAGGAAACAATAGCAAAGATCAATAAAACTAAAAGTTGGTTCTTTGAGAAGATAAACAAAATTGATAAACCATTAGCCAGTCTCATCAAGAAAAAAAGGGAGAAGACTCAAATCAATAGAATTAGAAATGAAAAAGGAGAAATAACAACTGACACTGCAGAAATACAAAGGATCATGAGAGATTACTACAAGCAACTATATGCCAATAAAATGGACAACCTGGAAGAAACGGACACATTCTTAGAAAAGCACAACCTTCTGAGACTGAACCAGTAAGACATAGAAAATATAAACAGACCAATCACAAGCACTGAAATTGAGACTGTGATTAAAAATCTTCCAACAAACAAATGCCCAGGACCAGATGGCTTCACAGGCGAATTCTATCAAACATTTAGAGAAGAGCCAACTCCTATCCTTCTCAAAATCTTCCAAAATATAGCAGAGGAAGGAACACTCCCAAACTCATTCTATGAGGCTACCATCACCCTGATACCAAAACCAAAGATGTCACAAAGAAAGAAAACTACAGGCCAATATCACTGATGAACATAGAGGCAACTCAACAAAATACTAGCGAACAGAATCCAACAGCACATTAAAAGGATCATACACCATGATCAAGTGGGCCTTATCCCAGGAATGCAAGGATTCTTCAATATACGCAAATCAACCAATGTGATACACCATATTAACAAATCGAAGGAGAAACACCATATGATCATCTCAATAGACGCAGAAAAAGCTTTCGACAAAATTCAACACCCATTTATGATAAAAACCCTCCAGAAAGTAGGCATGGAGCAAACTTACCTCAACATAATAAAGGCCATATATGACAAACCCACAGCCAACACCATTCTCAATGGTGAAAAACTGAAACCATTTCCACTAAGATCAGGAACAAGACAAGGTTGCCCACTCTCACCACTAATATTCAACATAGTTTTGGAAGTTTTAGCCAAGCAATCAGAGAACAAAAAGAAATAAAAGGAATCCAAGTTGGAAAAGAAGAAGTAGAGCTGTCACTGTTTGCCGATGACATGATACTATACAAAGAGAATCCTAAAGACACTACCAGAAAACTACTAGAGCTAATCAATGAATTTGATAAAGTAGCAGGATACAAAATTAATGCACAGAAATCTCTTGCATTCCTATACACTAATGATGAAAAATCTGAAAGAGAAATTAAGGAAACACTCCCATTTACCACTGCAACAAAAAGAATAAAATACCTAGGAATAAATCTACCTAGGGAGACAAAAAACCTGTATGCAGAAAACTATAAGACACTGATGAAAGAAATTAAAGACGATATGAACAGATGGAGAGATATACCATGTTTTTGGATTGGAAGAATCAATATTGTAAAAATGACTATACTACCCAAAGCAATCTACAGATTCAGCGCAATCCCTATCAAACTACCAACGGCATTTTTCACAGAACTAGAACAAAAAATTTCACAATTTGTATGGAAACACTAAAGACCCCAAATAGCCAAAGCAATCTTGAGAAAGAAAAACGCAGCTGGAGGAATCAGGCTCCCAGACTTCAGACTATACTACAAAGCTACAGTAATCAAGACAGTATGGTACTGGCACAAAAACAGAAACATAGATCAAGGGAACAGGATAGAAAGCCCAGAGATAAACCCACACACATATGGTCACCTTATTTTTGATAAAGGAGGCAAGAATATACAATGGAGAAAAGACAGCCCCTTCAATAAGTGGTGCTGGGAAAACTGGACAGCTACATATAAAAGAATGAAATTAGAACACTCCCTAACACCATACACAAAAATAAACTCAAAATGGATTAAAGACCTAAATGTAAGGCCAGACACTATCAAACTCTTAGAGGAAAACATAGGCAGAACACTCTATGACATAAATCACAGCAAGATCCTTTTGACCCACCTCCTAGAGAAATGGAAATAAAAACAAAAATAAACAAATGGCACCTAATGAAACTTAAAAGCTTTTGCCCAGCAAAGGAAACCATAAACAAGACCAAAAGACAACCCTCATAATGGGAGAAAATATTTGCAAATGAAGCAACTGACAAAGGACTGATCTCCAAAGTTTACAAGCAGTTCATGCAGCTCAGTATCAAAAAAACAAACAATCCAATCCAAAAATGGGCAGAAGACCTAAACAGACATTTCTCCAAAGAAAACATACAGATTGCCAACAAACACATGAAAGAATGCTCAACATCACTAGTCATTAGAGAAATTCAAATCAAAAC
Organism: Delphinapterus leucas; assembly: GCF_059928025.1. Lineage (NCBI taxonomy): Eukaryota > Metazoa > Chordata > Mammalia > Artiodactyla > Monodontidae > Delphinapterus > Delphinapterus leucas. Next base: position 126,764,955 of record NC_143131.1, read on the forward strand.
TACAATGAGGTATCACCTCACACCAGTCAGAATGGCCATCATCAAAAAATCTACAAACTATATATGCTGGAGAGGATGTGGAGAAAAGGGAACCCTCCTGCACTGTTGGTGGGAATGTAAATTGATACAGCCACTATGGAGAACAGTATGGAGGTTCCTTAAAAAAATAAAAATAGAACTACCATACGACCCAGCAATCCCACTACTGGGCATATACCCTGAGAAAACCATAATTTACAAAGACTCATGTACCAAAATGTTCATTTCACCTCTATTTACAATAGCCCGGAGATGGAAACAACCTAAGTGCCCATCATCGGATGAATGGATAAAGAAGATGTGGCACATATATACAATGGAATATTACTCAGCCATAAAAAGAAACGAAATTGAGCTATTTGTAATGAGGTGGATAGACCTAGAGTCTGTCATACAGAGTGAAGTAAGTCAAAAAGAAAAAGACAAATACCGTATGCTAACACATATATATGGAATTTAAGAAAAAAAAATGTCATGAAGAACCTAGGGGTAAGACAGGAATAAAGACACAGACCTACTGGAGAACGGACTTGAGGATATGGGGAGGGGGAAGGGTGAGCTGTGACAGGGCGAGAGAGAGTCATGGACATATACACAGTAACAAACGTAAGGTAGATAGCTAGCGGGAAGCAGCTGCATGGCACAGGGATATCGGCTCGGTGCTTTGTGACCGCCTGGAGGGGTGGGATAGGGAGGGAGGGAGGGAGGGAGACGCAAGAGGGAAGAGATATGGGAACATATGTATATGTATAACTGATTCACTTTGTTATAAAGCAGAAACTAACACACCATTGTAAAGCAATTATACCCCAATAAGGATGTTAAGAAAAAAAAAAAGAGTCATGTACCACAATGTTCAATGCAGCACTATTTACAATAGCCAGGACATGGAAGCAACCTAAGTGTCCATCAACAGATGAATGGATAAAGAAGATGTAGCACATAAATACAATGGAATATTACTCAGCCATAAAAAGAAACAAAGTTGAGTTATTTGTAGTGAGGCGGATGGGCCTAGAGTCTGTCATACAGAGTGAAGTAAGTCAGAAAGAGAAAAAGAAATACCATATGCTAACACATATATATGGAATCTAAAAAAAAAGGTTATGAAGAACCTAGGGGCATGACAGGAATAAAGATGCAGACGTAGAGATTGGACTTGAGGACACAGGGAGGGGGAAAGGTAAGCTGGGACGAAGTGAGAGAGTGGCGTGCATATATATATACTACCAAATGTAAAATAGATAGCTAGTGGGAAGCATCCGCATAGCACAGGGAGATCAGCTCAGTGCTTTGTGACCACCTAGAGGGGTGGGATAGGGAGGGTGGGAGGGAGACGCAAGAGGGAGGAGATATGGGGATATATGTATATGTATAGCTGATTCACTTTGTTATAAAGCAGAAACTAACACACCATTGTAAAGCAAGTATACTCCAATAAAGATGTTAATAAATAAATAAATAAATGAAACAATTACTTTAAATGTCAATGGACTAACTGCTCCAGTCAAAAAACATAGAGTGGCAGATTGGATTAAAAAAAACAATACCCTACAATGTGCTGCCCACAAGAGACTCACTTTAGGGCAGAAGACATACACAGATTAAAAGTGAGGGGATACAAAAGATACTTCACAAACGGAAATGAGAAGAAAGCAGGGATAGTAATACCCATATCAGACAAAATAAACTTGAAAACCAAGTCCATAAAGAAAGACAAAGAAGGACATTATATAATGATAAAGGGATCAATACAGGAGGAGGACATTACACTCGTTAAAATATATGCACCTAATACAGGAGCACCTAAATATACAAAACAAATACTAAAAGAGATAAAGGGAGAAGCTGACAGGAATACAATAATAGTAGGAAACTTCAACAAGATCAATGGACACATCTTCCAGGCAGAAAATCAATAAGGCAACAGAGATACTAAATGACACAACACCAGCTGGATTTAACTGATATCTATAGGACACTACATCCAAAAAAAAAAAAACAAAAAAACAAAATGCACATTCTTCTGAAGCGTGCAAGGAACAGTCTCTAGGATAGACCACATACTAACACACAAAACAAACCACAACAATTTAATAGGATAGAAATTATTTCAAGCATCTTTTCTGACCACAGTATGAAACTAGAAATCAACCACAAAAAGGAAAATGGAAAAAAACTGTCACATGGAGACTAAACAATATGCTCTAAAAAAACCAATGAGTCAATGATGAAATCAAAGAGGAAACCAGAAAATACCTCACGAGAAATGATAATGAAAAAACAACCATACACAATCTATGGGATGTAGCAAAAGCAGTTCTAAGAGCAAAGTTCATAGCAATACAGGTCTTCCCTAAGAAACAAGAAAAACCTCAAATAAACAACCTAACCTACCACCTAAAAGAATTAGAAAAAGAAGAACAAACAAAATCTAAAGTCAGCAGAAGGAAATAAAAAATATCAGAAAGGAAATAAATAAAATAGAGATCAAAAAAAAAACAATAGAAAAAAACAATAAACCAAGAGCTGGTTTTTTGAAAGGATAAACAAAATTGACAAATCTCTAGCCAGGCTCACCAAGAAGAAGATAAAGAGGACCCAAATAAGCAAAATAAGAAATGAAAGAGGACAAATAACAACACATACCGCAGGAAAAAAATTTAAGAAAATGCTATGAACAGTTATATGCCAACAAATTGGACAACCTAGAAGAAATGGACAAGTTTCCAGAAACATACAGCCTTCCAAAACTGAGTGAAGAAGAAACACATAATTTGAAGAGACTGATCACTAAAAGTGGAATAGAACCTATAATTTTAAAATTCCCTACAAACAAAAGTCCAGGGCCAGATGGCTTCACTGGGGGATTCAACCATCTACAAACATCAAAGAAGTTATACCCAGCCTTCTCAAAATATTTCAGAAGACTGAAGAGGAGGGAACACTCCCCAAGTAATTCTATGAAGCCACCATCACCCTGATACCAAAACCAAGGACACTATAGAAAAGTTACAGACCAATATTTTTGATGAATATAGATGCAGAAATCCTCAACAAAGCATTAGCAAACCTAACCCAACAATATATGAAAAGGATCATACACCATGATCAAGTTGAATTCATTCAGGGTCACAAGGATGGTTCAACATATGCAAATCAATCAATGTGATACACCACATTAACAAAAGAAAAGACAAAAACCACATGATCATCTCAAAAGATGCAGAAAAAGCATCTGACAAAATTCAGCATCCATTCATGATAAAAAAATAAATAAACTCACCAGAGTGGGTACAGAGGGAACTTATCTCAACATAATAAAAGCTATTTATGACAAACCCACAGCCAACATAATACTCAATGGTGAAAAGCTGAAAGCCTTCCTGCTAAATTCTGGATCAAGACAGGATGCCCACTCTCACCACTTCTATTCAACATAGTATTGGAATTCCTAGCGACAGCAATCAGACAGGAAAAAGAAATAAAAGGTATACAAATTGGAAGGGAAAAGGTAGAACTGTCATTACATGCAAATGATATGATACTCTATATAGAAAACCCTCCACACAAAAAGTATTAGAATAAATGAATTCAGCCAAGTAGCAGGATACAAGATTAACATACAGAAATCTGTTGCATTTCTTTTCACTAACAATAAAATAGAAGAAGAGAGTAAAAAAACAATCCTGTTTAAAATTGCTTCAAAAAAAAAATACCTAGGAAAAAACCTAGCCAAAGAGATGGAAGACCTAGACCCTAAGAACTATAAAACTTTGTTAGGAGATCAGATCAAGATCTAAGGAGTAGGACATGGAGCTCCCATCCTCCCATAAATACATCAAAAATAAATGTGGAACAGTTCTCACAGAACATCTACTGAATGCTGTCAGAAGACCTCAGACTCTCAAAAGGGCAAAAAAATCTCCAGGTAACTGGATAGGAAAAAAAAAAAAAAAGAGAGAGAGAGAGAGAAAGGAATACGGATGGTACCTGTGCCACTGGGAGGGAGCTGTGAAAGGGTAAAGGTCCTGACACGCTGGGAAGTCCCCTCGCTGGTGGGGAGATCAGCAGGGAGAGGGTGGAGCTTTGGAGCCTTGGAGGAGAGTGCACCAACCAGTATACAGAAGGCAAAGCAGAGAGAGACATGCACAGACAGTCAGTGCCACTGCCCTGCACTCCCCAGCTCGAGATGCTGGTCTGCTGGTGCGGGAGGGGTTTGGGTGCTGAGGCTTGGGCTTCGGACATCAGACCTGGGGAGAAGACTGGAACTGGCTGCAAGGAGGAGCCCCCTGAAAGGGCTAGGATGTTGTACACCATAACAGAGGGTGTACAGGAAATAGCCTGGGCCTGCCAGAAAGACAAGGTACCATTGTTGGGGGGCAGGCAAGGAGAGGGGCAGGACCACCATAGGAGCTTTCTTCTCTGCACACATGCTCTCAGGCAACAGGACACTGCCTACACGAGCTCTGGGGGCAGGCGGGAGGCACCACTGCCATCTCAGGCTCCAAAGGTGGGCGTGGGCCACTGCTGCCACCGAGAGTCCTATGAGCAGGCGCCAATCACTGCACCCAACTTCCTGGGAGTGTTTTTTGGCCACTGCCAATGAGAGTCCCACAACCAGGTGCCGATCACTGCCCCCGCCTTCCTGGGAGCACATATAGACCATGCACCTACACACCCCCTATCAAGGGGATAACGGCCAGCACACACTGAGGAAAGAGATGGCAAGCATCCAAATGAAAGCAGCCCTCATGCCAAAAAATTATTAAACCCACATAAGCTACACAGGGATGCTCCCACATATAAATAGTCCTCTAAGACTATAATAGATAACTGTTTCTCCTAAACTCACAGAGTAAGAGAAATATAAGTAAAATGAAGAAGCAGAGAAACCACTCCCAGTTAAAAGACCAAGAGATTTCCCCTGAAGGAAGAAACAATGAAACAGACCTCTTCAAGCTAATAGACACCGAATTCAAAAAGGAGGTAATGGCACTTCCCTGGTGGCGCAATGGTTAAGAATCCGCCTGCCAATGCAGGGGACATGGGTTTGAGCCCTGGTCTGGGAAGATCCCACATGCCGCGGAGCAACTAAGCCCATGAGCCACAACTCCTGAGCCCACATGCCTAGAACCCATGCTCTGCAACAAGAGAAGCCACTGCAATGAGAAACCCACACACCACAATGAAGAGTAGCCCCCGCTCGCCACAACTAGAGAAAGCCCAGGTGCAGCAACAAAGACCCAGTGCAGCCAAAACTAAATTAATTAATTTTTTAAAAATTTGTTTTAAAAAAAAGGAAGTAATGAAAATACTGCAGGAATTAAGAAAGGCAACTGACAGAAATGTAGATTACTGTAAAAAGGAATTAGAAACTATGAGGAGCAGCCAAGAAAAATTAGAAAATTCATTTGCCAAGACGAAAGCTGAAAAGGTAATATACAGCAGAACGAATAATGGAGAAGAAAGAAAAAGTGATCTGGAAGAGAGAATAATAGAAATTACCCAATCAGAACAGCAGACAGAAAGCCAAATGAAACAAAAAGGAAAGCAATATAAGAGACCTATGGGCCTAGCATAGTAGTGTAGACCACACTACCGTAGCGTAGACATATGGGTCTACACTACCAAAGTGTGCCAATCCACACATAATAGGGATTCCAGAAGGAGATGAAAGAGAAAAGGGGATTGAAAATGTACGCGAAGAAATTATGGCTGAAAACTTCCCAAACCTAAAGAAGGAAATAGATATCCAGATACAAGAAGCACAGAGGGTCCCAAACAAGATGAACAAGCAGACCTACACCAAGAAATATTATAATAAAAATGGCAAAAGTTAAAGAGGGATTCTAAAAGCAGCAAGAAAAAAACAAAGAGTTAATTAAAAGGGAACCCCCATAAGGCTGATTTCTCTACAGAAACGATGCAGGCCAGAAGGGAGTGGCAAAATATTATTCAAAGTCTTGAAAGGGAAAAATCTGCAACCTACAATATTCTACCCAGCAAGATTATCATTTAAAATAGGAGGAGGGACTTCCCTGGTGGCACAGTGGTTAAGAATCCGCTTGCCAATGCAGGGGACACGCGTTTGAGCCCTGGTCCGGGAAGATCCCACATGCTGTGGAGCAACTAAGCCCATGTGCCACAACTACTGAGCCTGCACTCTAGAGCCTGTGAGTCAAAACTACTGAGCCCGCATGCCACGGCTATTGAAGCCCACGCGCCTAGAGCCCATGCTCTGCAGCAATAGAAGCCACCGCGGTGAGAAGCCTGCATACTGCAACGAAGAGTAGCCCCCACTCGCCCCAACTAGAGAAAGCCCACGCACAGCAACAAAGACCCAATGTAGCCATAATTAATTAATTAATTAATTAATTAAAATAATAGAAGGAGAGGGACTTCCCTAGGGGTCCAGTGGTTAAGACTTCGCTTTCCAATGCAGGGGGTGCAGGTTCGATGCCTGGTCAGGGAGCCAAGATCCCACATGCCTCGTGGCCAAAAAACCAAAACAAAAAACAGCAATACTCTAACAAATTCAATAAAGACTTTAAAAATGGTCCACATCAAAAAAATCTTTAAAAAATAAAAATTAAATAGGAGGAGAGATAAATAATTTCTCAGACAAGCAAAAAATAAAAGAATACAGCAATACTAAACCTATCCTAAAAGAAATACTGAAAGGTCTTCTCTAAATAGAAAAGAAGCAAGAAGACATAGGAAAGAGAAAATCACAATTGGAAAGTAAATCACTTAAATAAGCCAGTATACAGATCAAAAAGAAAAAAAAAACCTATTTGGAAAGTGATGATAAACACAGGAACAGCAAGAGGATAAACATGAAGATGTAAAAGAGGACATCTTTTTTTTAGAATGTATTTGAGCCTATATGACTATCAGTCTAAAGCAAGCAGATATAGGAAAGGGTTAACATACTTGAAAAACAGAGTAGCCACAAATCAAACACATACAGTAGATCCACAAAAACCAAAAAGAAGAGAACACAAGCATAAGATAAAAGAAATCATCAAACCACAAAAAGAAAAAGGAACAAGAAGAAACATAGAATCAACTGGAAAACAAGGTTTAAAGTGGCAATAAATACATATTTATCAATAATTACCTTCAATGTCAATGGACTAAATGCTCTAATCAAAAGACATAGAGTGGCAGACTGGATTAAAAAACAAGAGCCTACAATATGCTGCCTACAAGAGACTCACTTTACAGCAAAGGATACACATAGATTGAAAGTGAGGGAATGGAAAAATATATTTCAGGCAAGTGGAAATGACAAGAAAGCAGGAGTCGCAATACTCATACCAGACAAAATAAACTTTAAAACAAAGGCCATAAAGGAAGACAAAGAAGGACACTATATAATGATAAAACGCTCAATAAAAGAAGAGGATTTTACACTCATCAACATATATGCACCCAATATAGGAGCACCCAAATACATAAAACAAATACTAACAGACATAAAGGGAGAAATTGATGGGAATACAATAATAGTAGGAGACTTTATCACCTCACTCACATCAATGGACAGATCTTCCAGACAGAAAATCAATAAGGCAACAGAGGTCCTAAATGATACAATAGAACAGTTAGACTTAATTTATATTACATCCAAAAAAACCCAGAATACACATTCTTTTCAAGTGCACATGGAAGATTCTCTAGGAATGACCACATACTAGGACACAAAACAAACCTCAACAAATTCAAGAGTACAAAAATTATTTCAAGCATATTCTCTGACCACAATGGTACGAAACTAGAAATCAACCACAGGAAAAGAAATGAGAAAAAAAAATCGATTACATGGAGACTAAACAACATGCTACTAAAAAACCAATGGGTCGAGACAAGGAAATCACAAAGGAAAATTAAAAATACCTTGAGACAAATTACAATGAAAACACAGCCACACAAAATCTATCGGATTCAGCAAAAGCAGATCTTAGAGGGAAGTTCATAGTGATACAGGCCTTCCTCAAAAAACAAGAAAAGTCTCAAGTAAACAACCTAACCTACCTCCTAAAAGAATTAGAAAAAGAAGGACAAACAAAACCTTAAGTCAGCAGAAGGAAGGACATAATAAAGCTCAGAGAGGAAATAAATAAAATAGAGATTTAAAAGATAGAAAAATAGTCAATAAAACCAAGAGCTGGTTCTTTGAAAGGGTAAACAAAATTGACAAACCTGTAGTTAGGCTCACCAAGAAGAAAAGAGAACCCAAATCAACAAAATAAGAAAGGAGAAATCTCAATACCACAAAAGTGCAAAAAATCATAAAATAATACTATAATATGAACAATTATATGCCAACAAATTTGACAACCTAGAAGAAATGGACAACATTCTAGAAACATACAGTCCACCAAAACTGAATCAAGAAATAGATAATTTGAACAAACTGATCACTAGAAGTGAAATAGAATCTGTAATAAAATTTAAAAAAAACAAAAACTCCCTACAAACAAAAGTCTAGAAACAGATGGCTTCACAGGAAAATTCTACCAAACATACAAAGAACTTATACCAATCCTTCTCAAATCCTTCCGAAAGACTGAAGAGGAGGGAACACTCCCAAAGACATCCTATGAAGCCACCATCACCCTGATATCAAAACCAGACAAAGATATCACCAAAAAAGAAAATTACAGGCCAATATCTTTGATGAATACAGATGCAAAAATTCTCAACAAAATATTAGCAAACTGACTCCAACAACACATAAAAAAGATCATACACCACAACCAAGCAGGGTTTCATCCCAAGTTCACAAGGATGGTTCAACCACTGTGATACACCACATTAACAGAAGAAAAAACAAAAACTACATGATCATCTCAATAGATCCAGAGAAAGCATTTGATAAAATTCAGCATCCATTCATGATAAAAACTCTTAGCAAAGTGGGTACAGAGGGAACATATCTCAACATAATAAAAGCCGTTTATGACAAACCCACAGCAAACATAATATACTCAATGGTGAAAAGCTAAATTCTGGATCAAGATAAGGATGCCGACTCGCACCACTTCTATTCAACCCAATATTGGAAGTCCTAGCAACAGCAATCAGACAAGAAAAAGAAATAAAATATATCCGAATTGGAAGGTAAAATTGTCACTATATGCAGATGATATGATACTATATATAGAAAACCCTAAAGACTCCACACAAAAACTACTAGAACTGATAAATGAATTCAGCAAAGTATCAGGATACAAGATTAACACTCAGAAATGGACTGCATTTCTTTACACTAACAATGAAATATCAGTAAGGTAATGTAAAAAAAAAAAAAACCCGTAGCTTTTAAAATCACACCAAAGAAAGTACCTAGGAATAAACCTGACCAAGGAGATGAAAGACTTATACACTGAGAACTACAAAACATTAATAAAGGAAATTAAAGATGACTCAAAGAAATGGAAAGACATGCCATGCTCTTGGATTAGAAGAATTAGTATTGTTAAAATGGCAATACTGTCCAAAGCAATCTACAGATTTAATGTGATCTGTATCAAATTACTCATGACATTTTTCACAGAACTATAACAACCCTAAAATTTATATGGAACCATATAAGACCCATAATTGTGAAAGCAATCCTGAGGGAAGAAAAAAAGCAGGAGGCATAACCTTCCCAGACTTTAGACAATACTACAAAGTTCCTATAATCGAAACAGTGTGGTATTGGTACAAAAACAGACATACGGATCAATGGAACAGACTAGAGAGCCCAGAAATAAACCCACACACCTATGGTCAATTAATCTTCGACAAAGGAGGCAAGAATATAAAATGGGAAAAAGTCTCTTCAGCAGGTGGTGCTAGGAAAGTTGGACAGCTGCATGTAAATCAATGAAGTTAGAACACAGCCTCAAACCATGCACAAAAATAAACTCAAAATGGCTTAAAGACTTAAAACATAAGACATGACACCATAAAATTCCTAGAAGAGAGCACAGGGAAAACATTCTCCGACATAAATCATACCAATGTTTTCTTAGGTCTGTCTCCCAAGGTAATAGAAACAGAAACAAAAATAAACAAATGGGACCTAATCAAACTTACAAGCTTTTGCACAGCAAAGGAAACCAGAAACAAAACAAAAAGACAAGCTATGGAATGGTAGAAAATATTTGCAAATGATGTGGCTGACAAGGGCTTAATCTCCAAAATATACAAACAGCTCACACAACTCAACAAAAACAAAATAACCGAATCAAGAAGTGGGCAGAAAGGGCTTCCCTGGTGGAGCAGTGGTTAAGAATCCGCCTGCCAACGCAGGGGACATGGGTTCGAGCCCTGGTCCGGGAAGATCCCACATGCAGTGGAGCAACTAAGCCCATGTGCTGAAACTACTGAGCCTGCCTGCGCTCTAGAGCCAGCAAGCCACAACTACTGAGCCCGCATGCCACAACTACTGAAGCCTGCGTGCCTAGAGCCTGTGCTCGGCAACGAGAAGCCACCGCAGTGAGAAGCCTGCACACCACAACGAAGAGTAGCCCCCGCTCGCCGCAACTAGAGAAAGCCCACGCGCAGCAATGAAGAGTCAACCCAGCCAAAAATTAATTTTTTTAAAGTGAGCAGAAGACCTAAATAGACATTTTTCCAAAGAAGACATACATATGGCCAATAGGCACATGAAAAGATGCTCAACATCACTATTAGAGAAATGCAAATCAAAACTACAATGAGGTACCACCTCACACTGATCAGAACGGCCATCATTAAAAAGTCTACAAATAACAGGGCTTCCCTGGTGGCGCAGTGGTTGAAAGTCCGCCTGCCGATGCAGGGGACACGGGTTCGTGCCCCGGTCTGGGAAGATTCCACATGCCACGGAGTGGCTGGGCCCGTGAGCCATGGCCGCTGAGCCTGCGCATCCGGAGCCTGTGCTCCGCAACGGGAGAGGCCACAACAGTGAGAGGCCCGCGAACCACAAAAAAAAAAAAAAAAAAAGAAAAGAAAAAGAAAAAAGTCTACAAATAACAAATGCTGAAGAGGATGTGGAGAAAAGGGAAACCTCCTACACTGTTGGTGGGAATGTAAATTGGTATAGCCACTATGGAAAACAGTATGGAGGTTCCTCAGACAACTAAAAATAGAATTACCATATGATCCAGCAATCCCACTCCTGGGAATATACCCAGACAAAAATATAATTCAAAAAGATACATGCACCCCTATGTTCATAGCAGCACTGTTCACAACAGCCAAAACATGGAAACAACCTAAATGTCCACTGACAGATGAATGGATAAAGATGTGGTACATATATACAATGGAATACTACTCAGCCATAAAAAAGAATGAATAATACCATTTACAGCAACATGGAGGCAACCAGAGATTATCATACTAAGTGAAATAAGTCAAAAAGAGAAAGACAAATACCACATGATATCACTTACATATGGAATCTAAAATATGGTACAAATGAATGTATGTACAAAACAGAAACAGACTCACAGACATAGAGAACAGACTTGTGGTTGCCAAGGGGGAGGAAGGTAGGGGAGGGATGGACTGGGAGTTTGGGGTTAGTAGATGCAAACTATTACATACAGAATGGATTAACAACAAGGTCCTACTGTATAGCACAGGGAACTATATCCAATATCCTGGGATAAACCATATAACTGAGTCACTCTGCTATGTAGCAGAAATTAACACTGTAAACCAACTATACTTCAATTAAAAAAAAGCAGATCAGGATTGCTTGGGGATGGGAGTGGGGAATAGAGAGGATTACTTTACAAAGGGGGAGGAGGAACTTTGGGGGTTGATGATTTCACGGGTGCATTCATATATCAAAATTCATCAAATAGTACATTTTAAATATGTGCTGCTTATTATATGTTAATTATACTTCAATAAAGTTGTAAAATATATTTTAAAAGATAAAACACTGTTAAAGGAAACTGAAGATGATTCAAAGAGATGGAAAGATATCCCATGCTCTTGGATAGGAAGAATTAATATTGTTAAAATGGCAATACTACCTAAAGCAAACTACAGGTTTAATGTGATCCCTATCAAATTACCCATAACATTTTTCACGGAACCATAACAAATAATCCCAAAATTTATATGGAACCATAAAAGACCCAGAATTGCCAAAGCAATCCTGAGGGAAAAAAAATAAACAAGTAGGAGGCATAACCCTCCCAGACTTCAGACAATACTACAAAGCTCCCGTAATCAAAACAGTGTGGTATTGGTACAAAAACAGACATACAGATCAACAGAACAGACTAGAGAGCCCAGAAATAAACCTACACACCTACAGTCAACTCATCTTTGACAAAGGAGGCAAGAATATAAAATGGGAAAAAGTCTCTTCATCAAGTGGTGTTGGGAAAGCTGGACAGCCTCATGTAAATCAATGAAATCAGAACACGTCTTCAAGCCATATACAAAAATAAACTCAAAATGGTTTAAAGACTTAAATATAAGACATGACATCATAAAATTCCTAGAAGAGAACACAGGCAATACATTCTCTGACATAAATCGTAGAATATTTTCTTAGATCAATCACCCAAAGGAAAAGAAATAAAAGCAAAAATAAACAAATGGGACCTAATCAAGCTTAAAAGCTTTCCACAAAACAAAAAGACAACCTTATGGAATGGGAGAAAATATTTGCAAATGATGCAACCAACAAGGGGTTAATTTCCAAAATATACAAACAGCTCATACAATTCAATATAAAAAAAACAAACAACTCAATCAAAAGACAGGCAGAAGACCTAAATAGACATTTCTCCAAAGAAGACATAAAGACAGCCAACAGGCACATGAAAGGATGCTCAACATTGCTAATTATTAGAAAAATGCAAATAAAAACCACAATGAGGTATCAACTTACACAAGTCAGGATGGCTATCATCAAAAAGTCTGCAAATAGGACTTCCCTGGCAGTTCAGTGGTTGGGACTCTGAACTTCCACTGCAGGGGACGCAGGCTCAGTCCCTGGTCGGGGAGCTAGGATCCTGCATACCACATGGTGTGGCCAAAATAAATGAATAAATTTAAAAAAAAATTTTTTTAATGTCTGTAAATAATAAATGTTGGACAGGATGTGGAAAAAAGGGAACCCTCCTTCGCTGTTGGTGGGAATGTAAATTGGTGCAGTCACTATGGAGAACAAACAGTATGAAGGTTCCTTAAAAAACTAAAAGTAGAAAATAAAATTAAAAATAGAGCTACCATATGATCCAGCAATCCCACTTCTGGGCATACATGCAAAAAACACAAAACCTTAACTCCTAATTCGAAAAGATACATGCACCCCAATGTTCACTGCAGCATTATTAACAATAGTCAAGACATGGAAACAACTTAAATGTCGATCAACAGATGAATGGATAAAGAAGATGTGGTATATATATACAATGGAGTATTACTCAGTTATAAAAAAGAATGAAATATTGCCCATTTGCAGCAACATGGATGGACCTAGAGAATATCACAGTAAGTGAAGTCAGACAGAGAAAGCAAATATTATATGATATCACTTATATATGGAATATAGAAAATAATACAAATGAATCTGTTTACAAATCAGAAACAGATTCACAGACATAAAAAACAAGCTTATGGTTACCAAAACAGGAAGGGAGTCGGGGGGAAGGATAAATTAGGAGTTTGGGATTAACAGACACACACTATTCTATACAAAATAGATAAGCAACAAAGATTTACTGTATGACACAGGGAACAATATTCAATATCTTGTAATAACCTATAATGAAAAATAATCTGAATAAAAAATAATACATATATATGTAACTGAATCACTTTGCTGTATACCCAAAACTAACACAAAATTGTAAACCAACTACACTTCAATTTTAAAATAATAGTAATAATAACCGTTCCTCATTATTAAGTACCGACAATGTGCCAAGTTCTGTGCTGAGAATTTTCCACCCATCATCTCGTTTAAGCCTCTGTAACAACCCAAGAGGTAGCCATTCTTCTTACCTGCGTCTCAGAGGAGGAAGCAGCTTTGAAGAGGGCATATAATTCCTGTGGTGGAGCCAGGAGCCAATTCCCTCCTCACTGACTGAAGAAACCAGTTTAACCACTCTTATCGGTCAGGATGCTTTCAGCTACAAGTAAAGAGTGCCTCTTAAAAGTGGCTTAGGGGCTTCCCTGGTGGCGCAGTGGTTGAGAGTGTGCCTGCCGATGCAGGGGACACAGGTTCATGCCCCGGTCCGGGAGGATCCCACATGCCGCGGAGCGGCTGGGCCCGTGGGCCATGGCCGCTGAGCCTGTGCATCCGGAGCCTGTGCTCCGCAACGGGAGAGGCCACAACAGTGAGAGGCCCTCGTACCGCAAAAAAAAAAAAAAAAAGTGGCTTAGGGCTTCCCTGGTGGCGCAGTGGTTGAGAGTCCGCCTGCCGATGCAGGGGACACGGGTTCGTGACCCGGTCCGGGAAGATCCCACATGCCGCGGAGCGTCTGGGCCCGTGAGCCATGGCCGCTGAGCCTGCGCGTCCGGAGCCTGTGCTCCGCAACGGGAGAGGCCACGCCAGTGAGAGGCCCGTGTAACGCAAAAAAAAAAAAAAAAAAGTGGCTTAAACGAGGAGAACACATATCATCTTCCACAACCAGAGAGAGGTCCAAGGTGCAGGGCTAGTCGATTCAGCAGCTCAGTGATTCAGCAGCTCAGTGATGCTGTCGGGAGCCCAGATTCTTGGCACCTCTTTATTCCATCCTTGCCCAGGCTCTTTGCATTGCTCCACTCCACCATTCTCAGGTGTGACTCCTCAGGTTTACAAGAGCCTGCTGTGGCTCTAGGCATCATGTCCTCACACAATCACATCAAAAACCAGGAAAGAAATTTCCCTTTGAGTGTCTCTTTTAAGCAGAAAAACCTTCCCAGAAGTCCTCAGTAGGCTTCTCTGCAGGTTCTGCTGGCAGAACTGCGGAAGAGGCTCATGCCCTTGCTACAAAAACAGATGGGAAATTGAGTAATTGGCATTTTCAGCCTCGATAGTTGGAGGCAGGTGCCCCATTGGCAAAGAAGAGAAATGGGGCAGACAGGGAATGGCCACTGGGTAAGTGAATCAGAGTCTCGGCCACAGCCACTGTCTCTCCCCTCAAAGAATCACAAGCACATTGCCAAAAGTCCTATGAAGTTCTTTGTTTAATTTAATGTTGCAAATTTTGACATAACTGTTTAAGAAACATTACACTTACTTTATTTCATCCATTCTAAGATATATACTTTTTTCACATTTTGACATCTCTGATGATGAGATGTGGCTTAAAGGGAGCTCCTTTTCTGACCTTTCATTCTATGATTCTTCTAAGTATCATCCCCACCACAGCCCCTTGAAACAGGTGGCTCAAATTTGCAAAAGTAGACTCAAGAATGTTCCCTTGCTCCCTGGCTACACAGAGGCCCAGCAAATATTTACTTATTGAGCATCTGCTGTGAAGCAGGAGCACGGAGGATACAACTGTGTGTGCAAGGCAGGTGTGAGCTCTCATGTAGCTCTGGTCTAAAAGAGGAAACAGATTGTAAATAAGTAAACAGAAAAAGAGATGGCTCACAAAGTTAACTGCCACAGAGACACAAATAGGGCACCAAAAAAGAGGAGCAGAAAGAAACTCACTTCATGCCCGTACTGAAGGATGACAACAAAGTACCAAGGGAAAAGTGGGGATGGGAGCATTCTGGGCACAGAGAACAGCGTATGCAAAGGCACTGAGATGAGTAAAAGCTTGATGTACCTGAGGAACTAAAATACATTGGGGCAAAGCAAAGGAAGGGGAGAGTGACATCACAAGAGGTGGGAAGGCAGGCAGAGACCAGAACATGCAGAGGGAATGGGAGGACACCTCTCATTAATGCAGGCTTCGTGGAGACTGTGTGGCTTGCACTATGGTTGTTAACCTACCAGAAGCAGGGAGAATTGCTCTAAGTCTAGCCACTCAAAGTGTGGTCCCCAACCAGCAGCACTGGAGTCACCAGGGAGCTTGTGAGGAATGTAGAATCTCAGGCCCCCTCTCAACCTACTCAATCCGAACGCTTTTTTTTTCTTTTTTTTTTTTGCGGTACGCGGGCCTCTCACTGTTGTGGCCTCTGCCGTTGTGGAGCACAGGCTCCGGACGCGCAGGCTCAGCGGCTATGGCTCACGGGCCCAGCAGCTCCGCGGCATGTGGGATGTTCCCAGACCGGGCCACGAACCCGTGTCCCCTGCATCGGCAGGCGGACTCTCAACCACTGCGCCACCAGGGAAGACCCGAACCCATATTTTAATAAGACTCTCAGGTGATTCACACACACAGTGAAGTTTGAGAATTGCTGCTATAAACCATCTTTCTTTTTTTGGACAGACATAACAACATTTTGTGTCTGACTTTCTGAAGTTCTAGAAGGGACCCCTTTACCTGTGCACATGACCTCTCTGGACACTGGAGCACAACCTTATGTTAATAAAGCAGAACACTACCTGGGGGGCCACAGGAATCACAGAAGGTTAGAGCTTAAAGCCAATACAATGGTTGCATTTTGCAGCCACAGAACAGGCCCACTGAGCACTTGAGCAGATGAGGACAAGCAGCCAGTTCTCCTGTATCCAGAGCTGCTCGTCCGCACCAGGCACGTGGTGTGGAAGCAGGGGGTCTGGCTGTGGATGGCGTCAGCAGCTGCAGCTGGCCGCTGAACAGAGCCAAATGTGGAGTAGAAGGGCTTGGAATTTAAGGGTAACAAAGCACGGCGAGAATTCAGAGATTACGAATTGAGTTTGCAGAGTTATGCCAATTCTGTTAATGCCCCATGTGTAATTAAATTTTAAATACTTCATTCCACATCAGACTTCAAGTTGCCAAAACTCTTGATCTCACAGTGATAAATACCTGCTTTTACATACAGAGCTGTGGGCCACTGCCAAGCTATTCAGAAGCCCTAGAGCAAGACTCTAAATAAATAAAACCCAGAAGCCATGACGACAAGGGCTGGCGTCTCACTATCACCCAAGCGTCCACTTGCCTCTTCACCTGGCCTCCAATGTGATTGGCACAGGGGCATGGGCAGAGACACCAAAGGCCTGCAGTCGCCCCCACGGCTAGTCCTCAGGGCAAATAAGGGCCAAGAGTATAGATAAATCAGGTCAAAAAAGTAAGGTGGGCATCTATGCCCATAACCAAAAGGGTTTCCTCCTCGGGGGTAAACTATCCTAGTGTTTCCCAAATTTCAGTCACTCAAACACCACCTCCACAAGTTTCATCAGATTATTTATTTACTTAATGATATTTATGTGATATTTTTCTTTCAATTGACTTGTTCCTAACTCTTCTGTTTATCAATATCAAATAAGGACCAATTTTATGCTGTTAATGCAAATTCAAATAAATTCATAACTCTTCAAGTATGTTGGCCTGAGTCACATCTACACTTACCTTACATATTCAGCACTAGTCTGAATTCCACACTTTGGGAAATATTGTTCCCTCTGACAGAAGTGGGAGGGAAGTAAGGATGAGTATTCCCTCACTTTCTTCATGAGGACTGGTCTTCAGGAAGTTAAAGGAAAACAAACTGAAGATGCTTCAGGGAAAAGAAAACACAAGTACTTTGACAATCAGGCAGGATCTGGTTAGCCCCAGCCACCCCAGGGAGCCAAAACTCTCATATTCCACCAGGGACTTCCTGTTTGCTAAGGTTTTCATTGGATACCATCCCTCCCACTGCTGGTCTGGGTTGTAAACACTTTGCCTATGTGGGCGCTACCCTGAGCTGTGGCAGAAACATGGCAGCACCATGGCTAGACTCAGCCTCTCTGAGTAAAAATCTCAGCCTCACCATTTACTAGAGAGGGTTATGGGCTAAACTGTGTCCCCCCGCCAAATTCATCTGTTGAAGCCCTAACCCCCATTTCCTCAGAATGTGGCTGTATTTGAGACAGGGCCCTTAAAGAGGTGATAAGTTAAAATGAGGCTGTGAGGATGAGCCCTATTCCAATTTGACTGATATCCTTATAAGAAGAGGAGAGTAGGACACAGGGAGAGACGCCAGGGATGTAGGTGCACAGAGGAAAGACCAGGTGATGAGGCAGCAGGAAGGCTACCATCTGCAAGCCAAAGACAGAAGCCACAGGGGAAACCAACTCTGCTAACACCTGGCTTGTGGACTTCCAGTCTCTAGAACCAGGAGAAAATAAATTTCCATTGTTTAAACCACCCAGTCTGTGGTACTAATATGTTTTGGGGGGTTTTTGTTTTATTTTGTTTTGTTTTTGGCTGCATTGGGTCTTCGTTGCTGTGTGCAGGCTTTCTCTAGTTGTGGCGAGTGGGGGCTACCCTTCATTGTGGTGCACAGGCTTCTCATTGCAGTGGCTTCTCTTGTTGCAGAGCACGGGCTCTAGGCGCGCGGGCTTCAGTAGTTGTGGCTTGCGAGCTCTAGAGCGCAGGCTCAGCAGTTGTGGCACACAGGCTCTAGAGCGCAGGCTCAGTAGTTGTGGTGCAAGGGCGTAGATGCTCCGTGGCATGTGGTATCTTCCCGGACCAGGAATCGAACCCATGCCCCCTGCATTGGCAGGCAGATTCTTAACCACTGCACCACCAGGGAAGTCCAGTCTGTGGTATTTTGTTACAACAACCCTAGCAAACTAATACACCACATGAAATTAGACTTGCAAAACAGGAATAACAGCACTTATTTCATTAGCTGGTAAGGACTGAATGATGTGCTTCAGGCACAGCACCTGGCTGCAGGGGAGGTGTGTTTGCTCAGCATCTCCCCCATTCTTAGATCAGGTGCTTCACCCAATCAGTGCCCCCTCTGGGCCGGTGCTGGAACTACAGGATGAGAGGCAAGCCTTTCTCACCTTAATTTCCACCAGTAAAGGTGTGCAGGCCTGGAGCCTTGTGGCCTTCTTTGCTACAGATTGAGACACCACCTGAAGACTAAACAGAGGAGGGTGGAGTCAGGAGGTGGAAAGAAAGTAACAACCACTCTGTTTGTGTTCCTGCATCTAAGCTTATCTTAAATCCAACTTCACCCTTCAAATCCCCAGTTACCTTCTGAGCTAATAAACTGCCTTTTTGGTTTTAGCTGGTTTGAGTTGTGATTATGTCACTTGCCACTAATGGAGCTGTGACAAACACAGTGGCCCCCAGGGTGAATTAATATTGTCAGCTTTGCTCTCTGTGTGAGGGAGATCACGCGATCCCAGTTTTAGTAGTGCAGGCATCTGCCCCCGCCAAAGTGACCGACGGGCCATGGGACTCGCTAGGGAAGCCTAGTGAGCACGTGTGAAGGGGTCAAAATGTGCCTCGGTCAGTCATGGAAAGTGCTTGTAGGGCCTGGACCAAAAGCCTTTTTTGCTCCCAAAGCTCTCTTGTAGATAAAGAATTCATTGTCATACAAAAGAAATGGGACTGCCTAGCACACAGGGTCTTGCCCACCTGGATCAGGAGAAACTGTCAATTTGTCCTTCTGACAAAATAACAGCACTATTTAATTTTTTAAAATATACCTACAAAATGCCACCCCTTCTCAGACTCTGTGGGTAACAGGAGCTAGAAGCTCCATAGTCCTCGTATCTAAGGGTATCAGATGTTCCTACAGGGAAGGAGGAAGCTGGCAGAATCTATCACATTTCCAATGGTCTGGTTTACACAAAACTCCCTGCAGGGGGCAGCCTGGACGTGTGGCTGAGATTTCAGTGTTCCTTAGTATTTCCATAAGCATCTGACAATGTCTCCAGAGGAAACCCACTTGATTACAATAACTTGCATTTTTACACTAAGCACTTTACAGATCTCACTTAATCCTCTGGGTACGACTTTCATCCTCATTTTACAGATGAGGAAATTGAGCCCTTGATAAGTAATTCATTCATGGCTGAGCCTTTGATAAGTAATTCATTCAAGGTTTCACAGCTGTATGTGGCAGAACCTGACATCAAGTCTAGCGCCCTGGGCACCACTCCTGGTTCTGTCTCTAAGATCTTGTGTGATTTCAGGCAAGCTTTCTTCCCCTCTCTTGGCCTCAGTTTCCTCATCGGACAAACGAAGCAATCAGACTGGCTTATCTCTCAGGCTCCTCTCAGCTCTAAAGTTTTTCTAGTTCCAGGTTTAAGAAATTCGCTTTGGACTCTGCACCCTGGCATCAGCCTGCAGCCTAGAGATGAACAGGGAGCATGCAGCACAGCCTTTCAAAAGAGAGTTAGTCCCTTGGGGGCTTCCCTGGTGGCACAGTGGTTGGGAGTCTGCCTGCCGATGCAAGGGACACGGGTTCGTGCCCCGGTCCGGGAAGATCCCACATGCCGCGGAGCGGCTGGGCCCATGAACCATGGCCGCTGGGCCTGCGTGTCTGGAGCCTGTGCTCCGCAACAGGAGAGGCCACAACAGTGAGAGGCCCGCGTGCCGTGAAAAAAAAAAAAAAAAAAGACAAAAGAGAGTTAGTCCCTGCTGCAGTGTTAAGGGTTGGGTATCACCTTGGCCCCCAGGTAGAGGCACCCAGCTGGACAGACTCTCTAGAAGTCTTCATGGACCCACAGTTTTTCTCAGGGTTCCAAAGGCATAGGCTGTATGCCAGCTTAAGCCCACAGGGGTATTTTAGTTGACCCTTGCAATGTTTTAAACCAGTTGAACTTAGTTACCAACATTTTAAAATCAGAAGCTGAAATCTGGACTCCCGGGTTCTTCTGAAAAGTCTTAAGATCTGGCCACTCCAGGCCCATGTTCCCCCTGGCCACACTTCCCTGAGTTGCTGGCTCCTGGCCTTTCAGCTGGAACAAGAGTGCTCTGCTTTGCCAGGTGGTCAGCTCACACACAGACCTCCCCTGACTGGTCCTGTGGGCACTTCGGCCTGTGAGCCTCACTTAAGGGGCCAAGAGTGCTCTTTTCTTGAGGAAGGACCTGAGGGGAAGGGATGTGCAGCATTGGGGCACAAGAATAAAAGCTCCTTTTCCTCCAGACACAACAGTGCTCCGGGCTCTGTGACAGTTGAAGGTGAACCTGTGGCCTGGGTGCAGGTAGGAGCCAGGTGCCTTGGAACCGAAACCTGAAGGTACAACAAAAGGAGAGGTTTTCATCCAGCCATGAAACTCTCCTTCTCCCAGCAGCCGCCACTCAGATCTCTATCTGCTTTCCGGGGCCCAGGGTGGACCAGCAGGCATGTGTCATTTCCCTGGATAGGGGCTATAATGGGGACATTGTGCTGAGTGGAAAAAGAGAGGTTTTCATACAGCGACCAGCATTGGGCAGACACTCGAGCAAGGGGCTCTGGGGCTCACCCTGCACAAAGGAGTTTGGGAGCAGGGCCCTGAGCCAAGAAGAAGCCCCATGGGTTGGGCTGCATGTCCGCAGTGGCAGGCAGTGGGGCTGGGAAACACAGAGGCATTGCTCCCAGAACACATCATTGCAATCTCATTTTCCTCTGCAAATAGATAAGCAAATAAACAATCCCAGAGGATAAAGGAGACCACTCCAAAAATACCTGCATTAATAGAAACCTCGTTGAGTCCTTGAGCATTTATTCACTGACTCACCCCACAATACTTGCTACCACTTACTAGGTTCCGGGCACTGTGCTAGGCCCTAGAGACCTTGCAACAAGTAAGACACAGCACCCACCCTCATAGTACTTGCAATCTGGGGGGCCATGAAGAGGTAAGGAGAGGCCTAAGTAGGAAATTATACATTGATGGCCCAATGGAAGAACTGAGAGTGACACAGTAACAGAGTCAGTTCAAGAACCCAGGTCTGAGTCCCCAATCGATGGTTTTTCTTACTCTTCCCAGGGTCTCCTGAGATCACTGCTTGTCTGCTCTGAGGAATGGTGGGTTGGAGCTTAGTGAGGAAGGCACTCCAAATACTATAGTAAGGAATCTGAACTCTACATTGAGGGCAAAGGAGAGCCATCAAGTATTTTTAAGGGGGATCTGATTGGAACCATGGAACGGTCACTGTAGCAGCCACGATGGAAGCAGACCTGGAGGCAAAGTGACAGGTTAGAAGGCTAAAGTATGCTTCTCTCACTAGGACAAAGAACATTTAGTCTCCAAATTTTTCTTTCCCAGGGCTTCCCAGTTGCACCTGATAAGCTAAGAATGAGACTAGGGAGTATCATTTGTTTTCACAAGACTAGGAGCATGTGGGAGCTGAAAGCTTTTTTCCTGGAATTGTTCACTGGGACCAAATTTGATATCTTTTTACAGAGCTGGAGCTCTCCGCACAGACTTCTTTAGACAAGTACCAGGCAAACCTAGAAAACTTAGTACAACAATAAGAAAAGGGAAGATATGAGGCAGATCCTAAAAATCCTTTCCAGAGAATTGCATTCATACAGGGAAGTGGAAAAGGGAGGAGGAACCAGGCATTGGCATACACAACTTCCATCCCCATTCTCATTCCAGCACTTCCCACCTGATACCCTACAATCTAGCCAGACCAAACTTCTTTACAGACACATCCTGCAGTTTTCTATCTCTATGTCTTTGCTCTCACTGTTTTCGCTGCCTGTAATGTTATCTTCTCATTGCAGGCTCACCTAAGTGTCTGTCATCCATTACTGTCTCCATGATCAGTAAGATATTCTTGCTTTGTCTGAATGAATTCCAAGAACACTTTATCTCTCCTCTGGCACTTTTCACATAATAATTTTTAATTAAATTATTTTGTACATATTTATCTCCTCTACTAGATTGTAGGTTCCTTAAGGATGGAGATCATTTCTACTTAGCATTAGTTCTCCCAACAGAAATTGGCACAGAATGCAACAGACGTTCCTAAGTGGACTGATGAAAAGTGGGGATAGTTTTTATGGTGACTATAGGCCTAAGTAAAGGAAAAGTACAGAAAAAAAATGTATAGTTATTCCTTGTCCCAAACCCACAGCCTCCTCATCCACCTCACCCAGTTTCCTAACAGCAACCAAGCTGTAGTCAATTTAGTCAACAGTGCCACCTAGTGGGCATTATGGGTAATTATTAAACCAGAACCACTACACCTTCAGAGTGACTTCTTTTTGTTAATCCTTAGGAAAACTGTGCACAGACTGTGTTCTCCCATTTTTACATCTTTCCTAGACCACAGCTCAGTTAATTCCACTCCAAAAATTCTTCCATAGGTGCATATAAATTCCCTTTAGCTTTTTTGATTTTTCTGTTCCAATTCTCTTCTAAACATCCAGAGTCTGAAAGTTTCTTAAAGTTTCCAAAAGTTCTAAGCCTCCATCTGTTCTTGCAACAGTTACGTTTTACATATTTTTAAAATTTACTTCAAGTGAAATATTATGCTTTTTAAAGTATAAATGGGCTAGCCTGGAAACTTGACTACAATTTATAGCCTTGTTTCCAAGCGTTTCAGAATTCAAACAGTGAACTTTTAGAAGTTAACCCACTTGTAAATCGTTGGTTGTCTGCTTTAGAATTTAAACTGACCTTTTCAAATTGGAAAAGTGGGCAGGAACAAAGAGGAATTGGCAAACAATAACGGCTCACAGCTATTTAAGGATTACAAAGTGGGTTTGTACCATCATTTCATCTGCCCTCCTAACAGCCTTATGAGGTCAGTATGAGGTTTCCCACAGCACAGATGAGCAAGCAAACCTCAAAGGCTTAAAGTTGTACACTTAGTAATTAGAAGAGCAAGAGATCACACACAAGTGTTCAGACTCCAATCCCGCTGTTTTTTCACTACACCATATTTCCTCTGTGCTCATACACAGATATACTAAACAAACTACTGATGCAATCTGGCGAAGCCAGGGCTAATTTCAACTTGCCCATCAAAGCAATGGAGGAAATAGTCCCAGGCCAGGAAAACGCAGGATGCTTTTTCCCAAGTCCTCCCTTGTGCCTTTGCACAAGATGGTCCCAATGCCAGAATGTTCTAAGTAAAGGAGTGGCCTAGCCAAAACTTCAAACTGTGACCTAGCCTATCTTGGGGAGGAGGAGTGTCTAGAAGGAGAACTAGGCCTGGACTTCACTTTATGAAGGGTCTTAAATTTAGACATTTCATATTGTCTATAAACGGTTTGGACCTACTTTCACAGAGACACACTAATAGGATGAAAGATGTTGACATTCTTCATACAACTTTAAACCTAAATCCCATTCCTGACCACACTGGCCATAGCAATATTTTTTCTACATCCTGTAATTATTTTGGGAAGAGCACACTTAACATTGCACTGCATTTGTATGCTAAAAAAGTGTTCATTTCCACAATTTTTATCACTCCGTGTTGGCATTCTTCACGTTTTAGTGCACAGGGAACCTCGAAAGTTGGATGTGTCCGAAGCCATTGCCCACCTTTAAGCAATCCTCTCTTTCTCTCCTTTTCCTAGGTGGTTTTATTTTTTAAAGATCTTTATTACTTCACTCCTCTTTTACACCATTATTGACACGGTACCAGCATAGAGTTTGGTCCACTGTCTCGCACTAGAAGGTGCCCAGGAAAGACCTGTTTAATGGAGAAGATAAACCAAAAGCCAGGAAATGGGTGGCAGCGGCAGGCAAACAGAGTTTGATTCCACTGTTGAAAAACAGGTTCTAACAGTCTGTACAATCTGAAAATGGACCGGGCTGGGAAGTGCAGTAGTAAGCCCCTCGTCACTAGCGTAATGCAAGCAGAGCTGAACAACGCCTTGGTCTGGACGGGGGTGGGAAGCACGGGCGCGGGTACGAAAGAAAGCGTGTGAACTGGCATGTGGGTCCTCTAGCCCCTCACGGAGGGGCATGAGGACTTGTGAAAGGCAGGGCGTGGCGCGAAGCGTGTGCAGGACAAGGGACACCGCGGCCCAGGGGGCGAGGCGGGCTCCGGGTCTATTCCAGGAGCAGCGTGCAGGGGCAGGCGAGGGCGGGCGGAGGCGCTGGGCGAGCATCCTGTCGGGGGAGGGGACGCGCGGAGGGCGCTCCAGCGGGCGGGACTGGAGAGCGCCGCACGCCCGCAGCCGCCGGCCCTGCCGGAGGCTCCGCGCCCTGCTCCGCGCGATCGATCGCTGGCGCCATGGACCGAGGCCGCGGTAAGAAGAAAAGTGGTGCCCACACTTGTTGCTTGGTGGGGAGGGGAGAACCGAACGATCTAGAGGCCAGGGAGGACAAGGGAGAGACGGGCGGTGGGGCCGGGGTGAGAAGCGTGGGCGCGTGGGCGCGTGGAGCGGG
This sequence comes from Delphinapterus leucas, assembly GCF_059928025.1. Taxonomy (NCBI): domain Eukaryota; kingdom Metazoa; phylum Chordata; class Mammalia; order Artiodactyla; family Monodontidae; genus Delphinapterus; species Delphinapterus leucas. The sequence goes on from NC_143131.1 coordinate 126,790,150, forward strand.
TAGGGGGGGGTCGAAAGCCGGGCGCTGTGGGTACAGGTGCCTCCTGGGCCAGGGCAGCTAGGGGTCTGTTAGGGACTCGTGTGTTAGGGACTCGTCCCGGAGCTGAGTCGCCTCCTGTTTGTGAAACCAACGTTTTCATACACTTGGAGTCTTAACTTCACAAAAGAATGCCCCACAGGATTCCTGAGGACGGCGAGCTCCTCTGACCCTATCCCACCTCCCCCCAACCCCCACCGAAAGTAAAATAGGGCTAACGAGTCACACTCTTGAAAACCACCGGACATGCGAAGCCCCTACTGTTCGAACGCTGAGAAGCCCCAGGAGACGAAGTGTGCAGCTACCCAGGGTATCGGGAGGAGGAGCTGCAGGAGTGTGTGTGGGTGGCACATGGGTGTCCGAGCCCTGGCTCTGTTCCTGACAAGCTGCGTGACCTTAACCTACCCTTCTTCTCTCTGGGCTAGTGACGAGGTTAGACCACATGGTCTCTGAGACCCTTTTTTGCTTGGACTCTTTTTCAGGAGACGAGAGTATTTGATAAAGTTTCACAGACATGGTGGGGGCTTGTTGAAACTGCAATTGACAGGAGCAAAGAGAGGGCATTTATGGGGGGCATTCATTGGGGCCTGTGCTTAAGTAAAGGCCTAGACACCTCAATGGGCTCATGTCTGTGAAAAAGGTGGCCTGCTTGAACATGGGGGCAGTGTCAAAGGCTGACCACCAGAACACCAGTGTCATAACTTCCCACCTCTGGAATCCAAGGAGATCACAGGTGTGAATGCACTTGGTAAACTGGCGAGTGCTGTGCCAACATGAGAAGCATTATTATTCTTGTTACTATTATTAATGGAAAATTCCTCCCCTTCCCTACAATAATCTTACACCCTTCCTCCATCTGCCTGTTTGCTGTGCTAAGGCCTCCAAGGGGAAAAAAAGGAGTGGCCAGGGGTGTGGAAGCAATTAGGAAGGGCAGTGGGGGCAGGGATGAGAAGAAGAGCAGGTGTCGGGGTAACCTCTCTGCACCCCTCTTACGGGTAAAGCCAGAGTTCAGAGGGCTACAGGGGACCCCAGACTTCCAGGTCAAGGTGCTGGGGACAACTTCCCCACCCACACCATCTCCAACACACAAAATGCTGCATCCACCCTCTATTAGGAGCTGGAAGCGCAGGCAAAAAATGGAGGGGGCTTCCGTTTGGCTCTTTGGAGACCGAGGCTGTGATTTGTAAAGCAGTTCTCACCTGTTAACTGACTCCTGGACAAGTCTGCAAAGAGCAGATGCACTCACCAGGGAGGAAAAAGAAAAGAGAGAAGAGGCACCTCTAATATCCCTCAGTCCCCCATCCCCATTTCCCACATTGTACATTTAAAGCAAAGAGCACTGCCCTTCACCCCATCACACCCCAAAAGTTGCCAAATACCACCCTGTCCCCAGTACAAAATCCCCATAACTAGCCTACCTGGAGCTGTGGAAAACAGACCACCCAGAGCTTTGACGGACCACGAGTGATAATAATTCACTCCGTTTAAAATGCTTAATAACTGATGCCTCACTCGAGAAGGCTGCTTCCAGACCACTCTTCCTAGGAAGCCAGACTTCCCGGGAATCTATTAGTACTCAGAATGCTCTAGGGCTCTGACCTTCTCCCCTGCTACGGGCTTTCCTAGCCTACTTTCCTTCTCCTTCATAGCCCTTGTCACGATGTGCCATTACTCTAAGAGTTAGTTATCCGACTGTGTGTTTAGTGTCGGCCTACCCTGCCAGAATGTAAGCTTCCGGAAGGTTGGGAGTGGATCTGAGTGGTCACCCTGCTGACACCAATGCCTGGCACACAGTAGGAGCTCACTAACAGTGGTTCAGGTAGTTCATTAGTAATATGAAATACACTTTATAGTGTATCCCAAGTTGATTAATTGTAATGCTGATTTTTAAAAATACATACCACAAAATCCTCACATCAGAACAATTCTTTGTGACTTGCAAAGGCCTGCGCAAATGCGAGTGAAGTGGATGAGGCACACAGGACCAGGTCATGTGTCTAGATCCTCAGCTGTCAACCCTGAGAAACTACTGCAAACACTGTACAAATTAAAACTATATATGAACTAGAATGCAAAATCTGTGTGGGTTTTTAAGATAAAATGTGAGAGACTTCACAAATCATTCCAGTGGAAATCCCTTCTTGTGCCCATATCCCCAGGAGGGTGTGAGCACTCTCTTCTTTTGCCAGGGAAATTTTAAGAAGCACAGGTCTCATTTCAGCCCCATACCGACCACGTGGGGAGTGAGACTGTCATGCCCAGGGAAGGAAACCACACTTCACTATTAATAACAGTAACAACTGAAATCATCAAGGTCTTATCATGAGCCAGGCAACATGCTCAGCTTTTTACATGGCTTCTCTTGGAAAAAGCGATGGGATGAGGCTATGACTAGATACTATCATTAATCCCTACCTCACAGGAAAGCAGGCTTGGCAGTGTATTAGTCAGCTAGGGCTGCCATAACAAAATACCACAGACTGGGTGGCTCAAACAACAAATTATATCCTTACAGTTCAGGAAGCTAGAAGTCCAAGATCAAGGTGCCATCTGGGTTGATTTCTGGTGAAGCCTCTCTTCCAGGCTTGTATATCGCTGCCTTCTCACTGTGTCCTCACATGGCCTCTTCCCTGTGCACAGAGAGAGAGAAAAAGAGAGATCTCTGGTGTCTCTTCCTCTTCTTGGAAGGGCATCAGTCCTGTTAGATTAGGGCCCACCTTTATGACCTCATTTAACCTTAATTACCTCCTTAAAGGCCCTATCTCCAAATGCAGTCACACTGGGGGTTAGGGCTTCAATGTATGGATTGGGGTGGGGGGTGGGGGACACAATTCAGTCCGTAACAGCAGGATTAGATCACTGACATTAACTTATACAGTCACTTGCCATGTGAGAGACAGAGCTGGGTTTGAACCAAAGTCCTGATCTTAAGCTTGCTGCTGGCTGCCTCTGTAGTGGCAGGTGACCTGCCCAAGCCCTAGAGTAGGGCTTGGATGCCAAATCTTCCTGCTGCAGGTCCAGGCACCTCCATTACGCCACAACTATACTGTTCAGATCTTCAGCAGCAATTACAGCATAGAAGCTCATCATCAAAGTCAACTGACTTGAGAACGAAAACAAACCTGGGAAGTAGGATTTCTAGTCTAACAGGATATGTGTCTTCCCATGAGTAAAGCAGGATTCATATAGTAACAGACACAGAAACCACTTACATTATAATGAAATTCCTTCCAGCAGGACTTCCCAATTCATGAATATCATTCAAAGAGAATCAGCCATTGGTGAAGATACCACCTGCACTACAGACTAATGATTATGGCCACCACCTTCTACAGGACCAGTAACTTAACTCTTTATCCTCTAATGAGGATAAAATATGGATACTGATGATGCCTACTTCTTGGGGTTGTTATAAATATTAAGTATATGGAAAATACTTCAAATAATGCCTAGCATATGAGAACCATCGATAAATGCTGGCTATTGTAATAATTACAGTCTTTCGTTAATCAGATTCAACATAATAAAATTCTATTGGCCCCAAGCTGGTCTGACTCTGAGGACACTTTTTGAGTCCCTACTCCGTTTTAAGAACTGGGCTAGACAACTTTGTATACAACTCAAAGACAGGGACCATGTCATAATTTCTGTATCCGTGGAGCTCCTTCATGGTGCTTGTCTCTCGGAAATCCATCTCTGACGTGCAATAACTGAACCATTTGATGAGAGTTTCTGAGTGACTGACAAAATATTAATATATAAGGCCAATGTGTCTATTTTCTCTTATTTATTCTATTTATTCCTGCCTGCTGACTATGGTCGTGTCTTCACAATTTTGCTTTTGTGAACTTTCTAGTCTTCTCGAGTTCTTTGCTTTAAAGCCTTTGGTCTAAATTTTCTCTAATTTTTAATACACCTTCTTAATGTCCAAGGTTGTATCTGATATGCCTAGCTCATATGAAACAATCAATTTCCCCAAATTTCCTTTCCTTTCTACTTTATAACTAGTTCTTTTTCAACTAGTTGCATTCAACCCAAGATGGGAGTTTCTTCTGCTGAATTATATTCTCTGGGAGATCATATTGTCTCCTGGGCAACTCAAGACATGATCTGAAGCTCTGCTTTTCATTAAGTGATATTTTTATTATTTAAGAGATGCTAGAAGAACCTACTCGTGTCTTGCCTTTGTTGGACCAGCTTTGAAATCTATACTAGGAAAGCCACATCTTCCCTATCTGTGGCTTCCATTGGCCAAGTAGCCCACAGCCATTCCTATGATGAGCTCCCATCCATGACTCATTGCCCAACATCTGTCCCCAAGGCTGTGAATTCCCATACCTCTTCCGTGACATCTGAGTTCATTCTCTACTCCTATCAATTACTGTTCTTCCAAAAGGAACATGCACCCATATTCATGTTTTCCCTCCAAACATGTTCCATATGGTCATCTTTGTCGGCCTGGAGACTCAGTAGAGCTGAGTCATTCAGAGAATGGACAAATTTAGGCTTTGACCACGACTTCCTAGCTGTATGATCTTGTATGAATTGGATAAATTACTTAATTTCTCTGAATGTCAGTTTCATTTCATTTGGAGTGTCATGGGAAAAGGTAATGCACGTAAGGTAGCACTTAGGAAACATTCAGTAGATGACAGATGTTACATTTATCAAATATAATTACTTGGATTTTAGCCACACTCTGCAATGGTTGTATGTATAGGATCTAACCTTACTCTCTTCCCTGAAGAGGCTTCTGCTGGCACTAGACATCACTTCCACTGCCTTGTCCCACACAGGGTTTATTCTGCCTCTCCCTCAACAATCAGTTTCAAGCCCCACTTCTCACATGGGTGAGTACCCTGCCGAGTAAGTTCTTCCCTCTCCACTCTCTGCCAAGAGCCTATCATTATTTCATTCTGATCTTTGGTTCGGAAAAACAACCCTGTTTTTGGATACCATTAGCTTCTCATACCCTTCTTACCCTTCTGCAAAAACCTTGCAACTGAACAGAAAAATAAAACCCCACTACCATACACACCAACGGCAGCTTCCTGTTTCTTCCCACACACTTCTTTCCCTCCCTGCAGTCTCACTTCCGGTCACACCTTCTGCTGAAAGCCCACATCTAAGGGTCACAAACGGCTTCCATTTTGTCTAATTTTTCACCCTTCCCAGTCCCATCTTCTGGGCTTCTCTGTAGCTCTGACCTTCTACTCTTTTCTAAATGGATTCTCCTATTTGCAAAGATGGAGAAAGCATGGAGTTTGCAATCCGATAAACCTAGGTTAACCACTGCTCCATCCCTCTGCCAGAAGGCTTTTCTGCCTCTCCTTCTCCCACCTCCAATCCCACTGTTATAGGTGCTCATAGCCTCTGGGCTTCTCTTGCCCTAAGGCAAGTGACCCAACTAAGTCTTATTCTGCTAGTCTGAAAAGCAGGAATAATGACACCCAAAATTGGGAGACTGCAATGTGATAATATTTGCCCAGCACCCAGCACCTGGCCCATGATAAGTGCTTACTAACTGTTATTTCCCATCTTTTCTCTAGCTCACTTTTTCTTCTTTGATGGCTCTTGCCCCTCTCTCCCTACCACCTCAGCCCTCTCTCTAAACTCACACCTGTAGACAACCAAGCCCCATTATGACGTCTACTCTTAATGTCCATTTTCAGCCATGAGTTGAGCTCCACTCTCCTGCACTGGCTCCTGCCTGTGGAAGTTTCCATTTGGAAGTCAACTCAACCTCCAAGTGACACAATTTTGAACTCATCTTATTCACCACCAAATCAGATCACCCTTCCTGTTTCTCTTTTCCTGTTAACAACACAATCACGTGAGGAGCTATTGAAGGAAATGGGGCTGTTTGTGAATAAGACTAAATTTGAAGGGGGTACATGAGATCAGTTCTCAAACTAGCTGTCCTGTAGAAGAGGTAAAAGAAAGACTCTCCAGAAAGCTATACAAGAGGTTAAACACAGACCAACTGGGGCACAATCTGGGAGAAGCATACAAATGAAAAGAGCTATTCAATGACAGAGTAGAAGGTGCCCAGGAACATAATGAAGCAGAGGCTGAGTGGCCACAGATCAGGGAGCCCCAGAGTGGCTCCTATCACAGTAATAGGGATCACAGTAATATATAAGTTAAAACAACTGTCACTCAATTCAAGAGGTTTCCATAGGCATGACCCTTTTGCAAACTATAGAGAACAGGACTTGTAGGAGTATATACTTCAACCTGAAGCATTCATCTTTTTTTTTTTGCGGTACGCGGGCCTCTCACTGTTGTGGCCTCTCTCGTTGCGGAGCACAGGCTCCGGACGCGCAGGCTCAGCGGCCATGGCTCACGGGCCCAGCTGCTCCGCAGCATGTGGGATCTTCCCGGACCGGGGCATGAACCCGTGTCCCCTGCATCGGCAGGCGGACTCTCAACCACTACGCCACCAGGGAAGCCCTGAAGCATTCATCTTTTATTCAAATGTGCAACATATCATAGCTTTTAATGGGACTTACGAATTATCTATGCTTGTGGATAGAATTTGGGAAGAAGAGGATGCGATTAAAGACAGTTACTTAAAGCTGTAGATCTGATTGTACTTAACCTCTTTAACGGTTTCTCATTGTTCTTAAGATATAGACTACAGTCCTGGTGGTGGCCCTCAAGGACCCACCCTGCCTGTCACCAACTCACTTTGGGCCCCTGCCCATCTCTTACTATGGGCTCTCCTCACACTGGCCTTTGTACCTTCACCAGGTTAACTCCTTCCTGCTCATCCTTAGTGATCTGCTCAAACATTACTTCCTCAAGACAATATTTCCCTGTCTCCCAAGCTACATCCCCCATTACAGGTAACCCTAGCACTCTGTACGTCTCATTGGTTACCATCTTTGCAGTTATGATTAATTATGGGAATGAATTAGCTGTTAATGTGAGCTCTGTGAGGGCAGGGTCCTTCTTACCTTGTTCACAGTTCTTTTCCTAGCACCCAATGTAGTAATTTGCATGCAGTATATTCGCAAAACATGTCTGTTGAGATGATAAATAAATAAAAGAAAAAATACAAAATTCACAGAGTAGAGCTGGATACGGCCACTTTCAGCTCCAGGATTTTCCATTTCAATGATTCCTATTTTGGGGACAGAAACACAGACTTCGTCATTATTCATCGTTTCCTTTGCTTTCATCCTTTTTGCAATCACACCCCTAATTCTGTGGACTGTTACTGAAAAACGTATTCTGGATGGCTTCTTCTCCTATATCCTGTCATCTCCTACAGGAGCTTCCTGTTTCTACTCTTGCATGTCCAACCTCCCTTAAGGACCACTCTATACTGTCTAAAGCAGTGGTTCTCGAATCCATCTGCGCCCAGAATCATCTCCTAGGGAGCCTACTGAAACTATACCCTCAGAGGTCTGATCAGTGGGTCTGGAGTGAGGTTTGGGAATGTGTACTTCTTGCAAAGCTTCAGGTGAGTCTGATATGCTCACTGTTCTAGTGCACTGGTTTATCATAACCCTTGACCTTGCTCAAACACCTTGCTTGATTCCATTACTTGCTCTAGCACTGCCTTTCACACTTTTCAACCAAGTGAAACTCTAGGGTTTGGGTCTGTTACCCAAAGTGTCTTCCAAAAGCTTGAAATGTCTCATTTGATCTAAAGTCAAACAAATTTCTATTATCGTCCATAACATAACTGAACAAACACCCCCAAAAAATCTTTGTGCAGTGGACTTCCAGAGACACACTGTATTTTTCTCGGGGTTTCTTCCCTAACCCCACCCTGCCCTCTGCCATGGACTCCCAGGGTCTGTGAACTCTAGCCTGAGAAGAAAAACCTCCAATAAATGTGCCAGCACACAGGGCCAGCTGGGGAATGGATCTGGACACAGAAGCAGAAATCCCACGTCCTAGCGCTGGCTCAGCCACTCACTTCTGCAATATAAGTACATACATTCTTATAAAGCTTTTAAGTTCTAGAAACCTTTTCACATTCATCAGTCGTGTCCATTTCCACGTAGTGTCAGGGGTGTTGATCATGGAGTTCTTCCTTTGGAGCTTGGGCAACCTCTGGTAATCATGCATGCTCTCGCTCGGCAGTCGTCCACAGGGGGGTCACTCTGGGCCAGAAGGAACCTGTGTAATAGCAGGGATATTCAAACAGAGAATTGACCACCAAAATCCTTTCTCTGGAACCCTTTCAGCCTTGAGTTTCTCTTCTTTTCTTAACTCTGGCAAAAGCCTTGTGAAGGGGTCAGCTGAGACATTCTCCCCATTGGACAGATGTAAAACCTGAGGTTCAAAAAGATGACTCTGCTATTCCCTCTCCCTGAAAGAGACCACTCAGCATCACCTCCATGAAAACTACCTGCCACATCCTCCCTCGACCTTCCCACTGACTTTGGGTTAGCACCACCCTCCTCAGTCTCAGCTTTTAGAAGACTGTATTGTACTAACTTAAATGCCTCCTCTGTGTGTATATGAACCTGTGCTCTGAGACTGTCTCTATATCTCAGTTCCAGTGTCTAGCACATAGAAGATGTTTAATAATAGCCAACTGAGCGCTCACCATGAGTCAGGCAGTTTACATATGGACATTGAGCCATTTAATTCTCTCAACAATCATGAAGTTGATGCAGTTTGACTTTCATGTACATAAAATATGCCATTAATTTTACTGGGGGAGAAATGCCATCCAAAAATGTTGCCAGCAGTTGTGAGTGGACAGTGTCTGTACAGAGTACAGCTTTTATTTTCTAAAATCACGGCTAGGGCATGTATATCAATTATAAAGATATAAATACAACTTGGTATTAAAAATTTTGTAGTTTATGGCAAAATCTTGTTCTGTGGTAGACTAATAAGTACAGTTCTTGTGAAGGCATGTTTGTGGCCCATGTCAGTGTGTGAATGCATAGGTAATTTGAAGTTTTGGATACATTTGTGATATTTATCTTCCCTGAGCCCTGCAGTCTCACCACCACCACCTCCCAACAGAATTCGATGGGAATGTTCATCATGACTTTGCCATCTGATGCATTTTAAGTTTATTTACTGTAATTTATTTTCAGCACCTACTTTAAAATGTGTTGTATATGTATTTTTAAAAATATCCCCATTTTACAGATGAAGAAACTGAGGCTTAGAAAGGTCGATTTATTCACCCAGCCCTGCCCACCTCCAAACATAAATTCTTTACCATTGCTCTCCACTGCTTCTCCAGTGGAGAGGGGCATTCCCATTATGTGAAGGACTTGCCAGATAAGCCACAAGGACTTACTAGGTAAAGATTTCAAGGTGGGAAGCATGGGAGGGAAAGGGGATCTAAACAATTCTAGGATAGACACCCTCCATCAATGAATGGTATGGCCAGGCAGCCGGTGTGAGATTTTTTTTCTTACCCTTTACACTCTTCCCACTGTGGCCCTTGGAGTTTTGGTGTTTAGAATTCAAGAAACACTCATCCTCCTGGAACTGGCAAAGAGCCTGCCCCAGGAGGGCCCAGGCAGGGTTTGTCCTCCATTTAAAATTCCACTTGGGGAATCCCAGCCACACCCCAAGTGGGAGTGGAGAGGCAGAGCCTGCCAGGCCTGATTCTTCTCCCTGTACAGCTGTCAGGCTGCAGAGGGGGCAGAATGTGGCACCACATTGCAGTCATTCCAGCTCTGGGGAATTTACTGACAGCACGTCCCACAGGAGGCAAGCTCAGAGGCTTTTTATAGCCCTCTAAGAACCTAGGAGAAAACTGATATCCTGAGAGGGAGAAGTGGGGCACGTGTCTTTTCCAGGCACCATTCCCTCAACCATGTAATCTCAGATGCCCACAATCCAAATCAGGGTAAGGGTCATGGCTAAGTGAGCAGTGTGGAGTGGTGGAAGCATGCTCGCTGTCCGGGAGACGGGGGGTCCAACCAAATCCCGTTCCTTGAATCCCCTCCTTGGGCTTCAGTTTCTTCACCTGTCAGGCTGAAGTATTTATTATAGCCCAGGTATCAGCACACCTCAGCTGGTAGACCAAATCCAGTCCACCACGTCTTTTTTTAAATAAAGTTTTATTGGCACACAGCCATGGGCATTCATTATGTATTGTCTATGGCTGCTTTCTTGCTATTGAGTATTTGCAACAGAGGCCCCGCCCACATGTGGCCTGAAAAGCCTAAAGTAGCTACTATCTGGTCCTTCACACAAAAAGCTTGCCAACCCCTGGATTAAACTGCAGTGAGTCTGGGAGTGTCTGCCTGGAGCACTGTGGTGAGAAGGATTCTGAGGGTGTGTCCAGGCTGAGAAATGAAGCACTGCCCTTAGATCATACAAGAGTATATATTCAAGACTGATGTTGGAAAGACCCCAGAATGCCATTTACCAGTGTTTTTCAAACTACTTTTTGCAAACAAAATCTTAAGCAAAGACTTGCTCTGGGGGAAGTGGGAATGAAAATACTGAGTACAGTCCATTCCATCTTCCTACTCCCAAGGCAGCCCCTAAAGAAGCCTCCAGGATCCCAAAGCTCCATCTGAAGAACATTTGAAAACCGCCTATCTAATCTTATGCCTCTCACTTTACAACTGGGAAAACTGAGGCTCAAGCGGCGGTGTCTTGCCTAAGATCACATGATGGACTCCTAGTCAGCTTTCCCCAGAACCACTAACATGGTCAGGAGGTATCAGCAGAGCATGGACATAGATCTGCTGGGGAGAAAACCTGTCTACTGGCCTTGGGGGCCTCAGGGCTGCCATTGGTATATGATTGGTCTGTCATGCCCTTGTTGACCCAGCAACCCCCAGGGGTTCAGGGCTGGGACATGGCTGACACCTACCTGCCCATGCTTCACAGTGATTTAGTCAAGGCTTGGAGCCTTCTTTCTGAGACCACCAGAATCAAAAGAAAAAAATCAAAATTGAATTGGACCATATTTTTAAAAATATTTCATTGATACCAAGACATATTTTTTAAATCAGAACGTATCTTAAATTTGATATATTAATTTGTTCATTTTTCTGATTTTTTTTTTCAAAAAGCTATTATTTAGCAGATAAGATATCTTTAAATCAGTGAAATCTTAGAACGGAGAAATTATGATAATTTATACTAGGCTTTCTTTTGAAGATGGAATCAGATTTATTCATTTGTAGAATAAATATTTATTCTTCCTGCCCATTCTTGTTGAAGGGTCTGCAAAGAGCAGATCCAGCTGATATGAAACCAAGGGGGATTTTATTTTAGCTTTACTTGAACCAAGAAGAAAAATGATCTAGGAGTGTGCTGGGAAGCTGGAGGGACCAATCGCATTTCCTCACCTCCAGCCAGCAATCAGCTGTAGCTCTAAGGAGTAACAGAGGGGAAGCGTAGGGTCCCTGCACCTCCAAATCTCCTAGTGAGGCAGAGAAACTAAGACTCTGTCACCAATTCCTGTGACATGAGGTCATATCTGGCCAGTGTCCATCAAACAGAATAAATAAAGGCCCAGAAGACTCAAGGGACACTTTCTAGCCAGGAACCTCAGAAACACTGGGGGAACGGCATTCCAGGTGGAGAAAATGGCAGAGTAGAAAGAAGAGAGGCACAGAAGCCATGCTCAGGGTCAGCATGCTTACAGCCCAGAGAAGCAGGTAGAGGTAAAATGGAGCCTCAAGTAGGGCCTTATCATCCAGGTCCATAACTGAGAGTGTGATTGGTAACTAATAATAGAGGCAGCATAATGTGGGAGCTGAGTGCACTGGCTGCAGTGTCAGGTTGCCAGGGTTTGAATCCCAGCTCTACTTCTTCCACTTAATCCCAAGTCTCAGTTTCTTCAACTAAAAATGGAGATAACAATCTCCTGTCTACTATGGGGGATAATTGGATTTGTGCAAGAAAAGCACTCAGCATGCAGGAAGCATACAATTAAAAAAAAAAAAAGTTAATGCTTAAACTACAGGTCTACAAATGATCGCCTTTCTTAAAAAATCAGAATGGATTCCAAGTTCTCTCTCTGATGCTTTCCCTTTCACTTCTTGCCTGCCCATCCTGGGAAGGGATGGAATTACAGAGGGAATGATGATAAACCACAGCGAGTACAGGGAGCATGTGAAGATCTTTCATCATCTGAGTCACAAAGGAAACTGGTGTCTGGGCCCTGGGGAGCTATTGACAAGGTACAAGCAGGAGGGGGTTATGCTGTGTTGCCATTTGGGGGCAATGAAAGCTCACATCAGAGTAGAAAGGGAGAGATTGAAGAGAGGAGACCAGTTAGGAACTACAGCAAATACTGCAGGTGAGCAGCAAATTGTGTAAGATTAACTCACCTTCAAGTTTAAGTTAAGAACAGGGAAACATAAAACTTCACACTCTGTCCATTTTCAAATAGAGTTAAGTGTATAGAATTGTTGATCTAATGGGAGAGCAAAGGAGACATCTGTCTGGAGTTCTTTAAGACTCAAGACATTCTTTCCCAGGACCTTCAACCATCATTTTCTTGATCCCACCCCCAGCCCTAGAGGCAGGAATCACCCTAGGCATCTCCCAAAGCCTGCCCAGGGTGGCTGGGCTCTCTGTGGGCTGCATTCACAGGGACCTGGCCCAGAACATAACCCAAGGTTACCACTGGAAGGCTTTTGCAGGCAAGGCAAAGGAAGGAAGAGAGGGAAGAGGGTGGACCTTCCACCTGGGCAGCAGTCAAGGTGGCCATTCTGAGCCTAACACTTAGCCTCCCATCTAGAATGTCTAGACTAACCTCTGGGTAATGCTTGACTCCCCTGTGATTACTAGCAACAGCAACAACATTAATAGTAATAACCAACCTTTGCAAAAGGTTTCATATGTGCTTGGCACAGAGCTTAACACTTTTCATACATTATCTCCCTTTCTGCTCACCACAACCTTCTGACATGACTGCTCTCCTTACCTCTGCTTCACAGATGAGAAAACTGACGTCACCTGCCTCGGGTCGCTGGGCTAGGGAGGACAAATCCCAGGTGTGATTCTGCATGTTTCTCACCCCAGTCACCCAGTGTCACAGTTACCCACCGACTAACACACCCCCACTTTCCTGCCAAGGCACCGTCTACCTGGGCTCAGCCCACCTGGCTCTCTTCTTAGTTCAGACTTCTGGAGAGTTCCTATATACAGAGAACCTAATAATATGGTCTTAAGCGGCCACCACTGTTCCAGGACCGCCCTCCAGAGCCCCAGAGAACAAGTCTGCCCCACCTTCGCTCTTCCCCCATCCCCATGAGCCCTTCTGCTCTTGGAGATGGTTGTCATAGACAGGATTAACAGCCCCCTCCTTCATCTGTGGTTGTTCCTCTGAATTCAGGCTGTTAGTTAATCCCTCTGCAGTGCACCTGCTGTGTGCCCATTACGGTACTGGGCACTGGGCAGCGGTGGCAGATATTAAATCAGGCATCATCTCGACTCTCACCGTTCACACTTTAATGGAGGAAGATGAACAAATTGTCTGCTCTGGAGGCTATAACAGGGTGACCTTACCTGTGCAGGAAGGCAGGACGGGCCTCCTGGAGGAAGTGGCCTCTAAACCAATTGTCAAAACATAAGTGGGCACTCTCGGGGGAGTAGGGGAGATTTTAAATAATAACAATAGTCAATTCTGTATGTGTCAGGAACTGTTCTAAACAGTCCATATAACACCTCACTGGATCTTCATGGCAGCCCCGTAAGGTGTAGGTATTGTTATTATCCCCATTATTCAGATGAGGTGACACAGAGAAGTGAAGTAATTTGCCCAGGGTCACACAGCTAATAGGGGACAGTGGTTGGAGAACAAGCCATGCAGAGGAAACACCACAAGCAAAGAGTAATGGGGTAGGGCCTCAGATATTGAAAATAGGTAAGAAATAGTAAAAAAAAAAAAAAAAAGTAATATTTTTTTAAACTCCATTGAACAGAACAAAGATAAATACATACTCCGTTCCCATTAGTGCAGCCTGAGGCCTCTACTGACGATTTTCTGATTCTTTAATCACACTAAGACTTCTGTGGGCTGATTGTCAACCTAATCCTTGCCTTTCTGAATAGGGATGCTGTTCAGTCTCATCTCTTGAATCCTACACAGGTTATTTTTGTTTGACTGGTGTGGAGGGGAGCAGATGGCACATAGATCATTAATCACAATGTACCGATTTACAAAACTTCAGTTTACAGAGTGCTGTCACTTTTCACAGACATTGTAAGATTTGAGTCTCACAACAGGCCTGAGAGGTAGATAGGGCATTTACCATCACCTCACTTCAATGTTGAGGAAATTGAGGCTCAGAGGCATGAGGCAACTTGCCCAAGGCCACACTGCCAGTAAGTGTGGAGCTGGACCTTGAGCCCAGGGCTTTTGGCTCTAGTTCCTGTGCTTTCTCCTCTACACCAAAACACAGCATACAGTGGGGGCCAGAAAGATGCAAACCTGGCACCTATGACCTCCAGCAAGTTCTTTAGACTCTCTAGGGCTCAGAGTTTCTTGTCAGTAAAACTGTGATAAGAAGAGCTCCTACCACATGGGGTTGTTGCAGAGATTAAATGACGTAATAGGCACAGAGTGTTAGTCATGGAGAATCTTCCCGCAGTGGAATATCATACAGCACAATGAATGAACACAGTGACAGGCAATGCTATGGATAAACCTTAGCAGTATCATGGTAAAGAAAAAAGTCACAAAAGATTACCTATAGGATTATGCCCTTTTAATAAAGTTTAAAGCAACTAAAATTTTGTATGGGTATATCTAGTTGCAATCTACAAGGGAAAGCAAGGATGTGTTGAATACAGCATTCAGGATGGCAGTTAGGTTGGAGAGGGAAGCAGAAGCATGGGATCATAGTTAGATGTATGATAACATCTGGATTCAGGCTTTTGCTTTGCATGGTAGATTTGTGGGTACTTACTACATTAGCAAAAATAACTGATTACATAAATAAATAACTAAATAAAAGTGGAGCATGCATGGACCAATGATGAGTGTCTCATGAAGCAAGGATTAGAATTAACCCAAGTTTTGTCCACACGAAGTCCTAATTTATAAAAAGAAATAAAAGTGTTAGGCCCAGAGCCCAGATTGTAAGAAGTGTTCAATAAATGTTCACTGCCATCCTTGGATATCTTTATTATTATGTGCACTATTCGCAAACCCCTAGCCAGACATCTTCAATGTCTGTCCCAGACTATTGGTGAGATGGGTCCTCAAACTCAAACTTCTCAGAAGCAGAAAGCCCAGCCCCATCTAGGCTTCAGACCAGGCACCCATCCTATGAATGGGCACCAGTGGGGAATGGTTGTGAGGGACTCACTGCTGGTTCCATCAAGCTTTGGAGGTAGGGAACCTCTGTTAGAAGGCGGCGGCAAGAAGGAATTATGATGCAACAACTGGACGTTTAGGCCTTAGACTTAGGTCTACGTTTGAATCTTGGTTCTGCTTGCCATGTGCCTTTAGACAAACAACTGTGCCTCTCTGAGCCTCATTTGGTTCATGTGTAAAACAGAGGGTGAAGAACAGCAACTACCTCACAGGGCCATTATGAGAATTAGATGAGGCAGTCCATGCAAAATGCTTAGCATAACATCTGGAACATCACATAAGAGCTCAAAAACACGACCTGCCTTTATCGTTGGGTATCCCAGGCCACTCCTTTTAGTGAAGGAGATGATAGGGACTGCCGCAAAGGGAAACAGCTGCCATCTTGTGTGTGAGGCCTGAGCATGTGTGTCACAGTTTTCCACTTCCTCCTGGAACCATTTCCTTTGTGAGCTCAACAGGGAGGAATCTGCACACAAAGGAACAATTCTGGGAGAGCCCAGTCCCACAGCCAAAAGTTATTTCCTCGGAAGTCAGTGGCTTGCCCCACCCCCTCCTGTCTGGAAATGTCTTGATGAGAGGGAGCTACCGCTTCCCTGGCCGCCCAGGGCTGAGAAACAAGGTGTCCAGAACGAGAGGTGTCCTGGTGGATGACAAGACCTGGGCAGAGCTGCTGCTCAAAAGGCCATTAAGATGCAGGGTGTTTCCCTGAGCCTGTCACCCTGGCCTGACTCCCAGGAAGTGAGTCACCCCAAAACATCCCCACAACCTGCTTCCCCACTGACCTGCAACCTCCCTGACCTCTTGCCTCCCTGTCTTCCTGAAACGAGTACATCAGAGAATTGTGCTACAGAGGAACGCGTCCATCCGCAGTAAAAATCCCTACGGTTTACAAACTCTTACCCTACCATTCCCCGTTTCCCCTCCCACAAACCTGCACGTGGGGATTCTAAATCCCTTCTTAACAGAAGAGGAAAATGATGCTCAGAGGGGCTGACTTACCCCAGATTCCACACTAGCAAGTAGGAGGAGTCAGAACCCAAACCAGATACTCTCCTACCATATCCCAAATCTTCCACTCTTCTTTACCACTTCCCTCAGGATTCTGGGTTTCTCTCCCAGGGAGTCAAACTGTACTATTTTCTTCAGCATGAAGGATATTCAGTTTCCTGCATAAGCTGTAATTAACACACACAAAAGCCTTTCAAGGTGACCTCGCCACCCCCTCTGCCTCCCTCACACAGGAGCTATATTTAACTCCTGGAAAGCAGTCAGCACAAGGCAGTGGCTTTGCAGCTGGGTTTCTTTGCTGCTCCTTTTTCATTCTTTTCCAGCCCACATGAACCATGGTCTTCCCTGTATGCTCTGGGACAACAGGAAGTGTTTGTTTTAGTGATCAACAATGCTAGTCCAACCAGTGAGGTCCCCTCCAACGTCCTGCCCACTGTTTGGCCTTCATTTGGACTCAGAGAAGTGCTTGTAAATTCAGAGGAAGGAAGTGAAACATCTCCATGGCCCCAGATGGGTAGATCTGCAGTAACTTGGAAGAGACTGTGGGCAGGGGAAGGAGAGATTTCTGTACCCACGAAGTGAAGGGGCAATTCCACCAGCCTCACCTGTGTGACTGGGGGCCTCTCTGCAGAGTTAACCCAGGGCTTAACATAGATGGAAGCAGCATCCTGAAGGAGCACTGGGAGAGGCATCTCTAAGTAGCCTCAGTAGTCTTCCCATTCTGCATTCCTCAGTTCCCACACCTGTAATAATTATGGATTTCATTAATAATTAAATTATGTAAATAACACATGTAAATCTCTTAAAGCAAGGTATGACATATAATAGTAAAGGAAGAGTAATGCAAATACCTAATATTTATTCAGTACTTACTATGTGCCAGACACTGTTTAAGGCACATTCTCATGTACTAGGGCCCATTCCCACTGCTGAGGTAGATATGCTCGTAGGTCACCAACGATGTGCATCGGGTGGTTATATACGTGTCCCAAAGGTGCACACCTAGAAAATGGGGAACAAGACTTGAACTCAAGTAGTTCATATATTAATGTTAATTATTATCATTTATTTGTTAGGGTTAAAATCCACCAATTACAAAATACCCATCAGTAAACCAACTGGCAGCCATATTCACACAAGGGATAGAAGTTCAACCAAATAGGCTTTGAGGAGCTTAGCCACGTGAGAAATTGGGCTTCTGCTCCCTTTCGTGCCCTGGGGCTTTTTGTTACCTGTGGTTTTTTTCGAGCATCTTCTTACTATCCTGAGTCACCATGAGGACAGACATGGTTTTAAAATCACATTAACTAGCTGTTAGACTTTATCAAGTCTTAGGAAAACTTTGCTTCAAGAATTCACTGATTCCACAAATACTTAAGCACTTATTCTGTGTCAGCCACCAGAAAACGTTGGCACTATTCCTACCCTCAAGGAGTTAAGGCTCAAGTGGCAGAAACTGACATTAATCAGAGAAATACATACTTAAATACAGCCATCCTTTGGTATCTGCAGGGAACTGGTTCCAGGACCCTCGCAGCTACCAAAATCCTCAGATGCTCAAGTCCCTCACAGTCAGTCCCATGGGTCCTGCATCCATGGGTTTTGCATCCAGGGATCTGGAGGACCAGTGAAAAGTATAACATTTCACCATGATAAGTACCACAGGGAGAGTGATGCCCTGTCAGCATAAAATAGAGGGAATGTATGTGGTCAAGAGGACAGGGAAGGTTTCCATGAGGAAGTCACGAGTGAGTAGAGGACTGAAGGGGGCCATTACTGGTTAGCAGAAGGGAATTCTGACAGGAAGAGAGAACAGCATATGCAAAGACCTGGGGTTAAGAGGCTGAGGAACATAGCATAAAGCAGCCTGGAGGGAGGTCTGTCTGGAAGGGCCTGCAGGGTTGGAAGCCACAGAAAAGGCTCCTTTTTCCTTCCTTCCTCCTACCCAACTATTGAGACTACACACTGCTTTCCTTTCCAAGGTGAGTTACCGCCCCAGTGCTATAATAGGTCATACCTCATTAATGTGCTAGCTTGTTTAAACAATATACTAAAAGTCATCTCTAAAATCATTATCAAAAATTTTTTAAGTAATGCACTGGCTCTTTCTCCAGGTAAGGAGCCCTTATGAGATGGAAACTGGGTTATTTTGCGGTTGGGAAATGAGAAAGGAAATTTGAGTGAACCAAAAGAAAAACTGCATATCCTTCATAAAACCATATTCTGACAACTCTTCCTATTTCCATTTTTAAATCATGCTGGTTGCATTTTCTCTGACTTTGATAACAAAGAAGGATGAGTTATCTTTGTCCTAAAGAGGCTTGTCAAGTAGTGAAATGGGGAAAAGAGAAATTGGTTTCCTCCTACTGCTTTGCATTTAATGAAATTGTAACTTGCGGGCTTCCCTGGTGGTGCAGTGGTTGAGAGTCCGCCTGCCGATGCACGGGACACGGGTTCGTGCCCCGGTTCTGGAAGATCCCACATGCCGCAGAGCGGCTGGGCCCGTGAGCCATGGCCGCTGAGCCTGTGCTCCACAATGGGAGAGGCCACAACAGTGAGAGACCCGTGTACCGCAAAAAAAAAAAAAAAAAAAAAAAAAAAATATAAGTGTTCCAAATTTTTGTATCAAAAAAACTAAAAGGTGCCCAGGAATGAGATCACAAGTCAAAGTGCCCACAGGCTAGCTTGGTAGGAGCCCAAACAGGGTTTATTATTCTTGTGGTTTGCTGAAGATGAATTATTCACTTGACTTTTGTCATGGAAATTAGACTTATTACCTTTGAGATCTCTAAATAAATCTGACCTTCCCTGCACTAGAACCCATACTGGCTGTGATGAAGGCCTTTTGCTTAAAGGTTTCACTTAGGCGGCACCAGGGATGCGATCCTGAGAACAAGTGGCAGTGCTTTTTGTCTGTGTCTTAAATTTCAGCTCTCTACCACCTCATGTTGATTTCACTTAGGTGGGGAGGGTGGAGGAGCAGAGAGAAAACTGATCTTAGTCTTAAGCTGGGTATTTACCGGGAACAATACTCAAAGAGTGGACTAATCTTAGATATATTTTTAAGTAGGTTTCTAATTTTATTTGGCAAACTTTTTTGCATCCCAGAGAACAACTATCACCCCTCTTGGGTTTCTGTGCCTGTCTATCCCACTTGGTAAAAGAGTGAAGACTTATAAACAGTGATTAGACCATTTCTTCCTGGTTTTTCCTCACTGGAATTCACTGTACCTCCCTAAGGCTCAACTAAACTAAACAAGATCCGTGAAATGTATTCATGGTTCTAAATAAAATCTAGTCATAACAGGCAGCCCTGTCCTGATGCCCTTATCTGCCCGCAGAGAGCAGAGATGACCTGGACCAGGAGCAAAGGTGGGAGGGGGGTGGGGTAGGAATTGGTGAAGGAGATTTTTCCTGACTGGGGATGGCAGGGACAGGATTCTGGGTTGCATTATTGCCCCTCCAACTGGAAGGTGCTGTCCCTCCACGTGGCATGGAGGGGGCCCCTGGGAGGGGAGCACTCTGAGGAAGAGTGCCCTACCACCTCCAACCACCATAACCACCTGTGCTCAGTGTCAGGCCCAGGGCTGTGAACAGTCCACGTGGTGGGGCTTATAGAGTCCCACAATGTCCTCTTGCCCCAGGAACCCCCCTCCCTTGTGCCTAGCACCACACCTGAATCTGCTGGGGGATTACATACAAATGGAGGGAACACCGTTGAGTGCGCTGAGCACCATATGTATCTTTTTATTTCATCTCTCCAGTGACCGTGCGCAGCAGCTACTGTTTTACCCCCACTGTTTACAGATGAAGAACTGGACGCTAAGGAAAGTTAAGATATTTCCCCACAGCGGAAAATGGCAGAGCTGGGAGGGGGACCCGGATTGTGCACAGCCTGTGCTCTCAGCCACTCTTCTGTGACTTATCTAAGCATCAAGTCTAGGGTAAATTTAACACTAGATACTCATTTTCAATTAGTTGCGTGACCGTCGCTAAGTCAAATAACCTCTTGAACCCTCACTTTCCACATCTTTGAAATTAGAGGGTTGGACTAGGTCATCAAAATACTGTGTTCAACGAATAGATGCTTGCTGGGCATCTACTATGATTGAAACACAGATTAAGACGTGCCCTCGTAAAGTCCATTACAACAACTATAGCAAATCTGTCGCTAAATACTATCTGGTCAATACTCCGGAGTTTGCATAGTTCTGGGGAATATTAGGAAGCAGCAACAACAATAATACGGCCTCGTTGATGAGTGCTGGCTCCAGGCACAGCACCAAACAGAGTGCTTTACAAGCATGACCTTACCTAGTTCTCCCAGCCTAGGAGATTGGGATCCTATTCTCACTTTACAGATGAGAAAACCATGGCTCAGACTTCTCTAATGTGCCCATCTTTGTATAGCTCGGAAATGGCAGCACAAGAATTCCAATTCACAGAGGTCTCACCCCAAAGCCCTAATCACTGTGCTCTTCTAAGCAAGACTCCACGTTCCAGCTAGTTGCAATCTTCTGTAGGGGCTCTTATTCCCACCTTGACTCTCAGTTATTTCAGAAGGGGATAGCTAATGATAATTTTTTAAGGAATGAGGGAGGTCTTCCCACATTCTTTATGTTCACAGACATGCCCTCTAGTATGTTTTCTGGTGGAGTATCTTTCAGAGGTTGAACCTTGGAATCACCTGGAGGACTCATTAAAATGCAGATTCCTGGGTCCCAGTACAGGGCCTACTGAATCAGACTCTCAGATAGGAGGCCCAGGAATCTGCACTTCCAGCAAACCCCCGGGAGAGGGTATGACCATTTGTCATAAGCATTACATCATTATGTGCATATGATTTCTCTCCAAATTAAATTCTTTGATGGTTTAAATCCCTGTGGTTTGAATTCTCTGGTGTTAAAGACGAAGAAGCCATCAAAGGCACATCTGTATTCACCACACCTGAAAGCTAGCTGGAGCGTTCTGTATTGTCTTTAAAGAGTGGAGCACTGGCTGGAAGCTTTCTTTTAACCATGATGTATAAGTTTCTCCCTGGGATGACATTCCGCTGGTAAGTCGGGTATAAGCTTTGAGTCACTTGTTTTTCTTCTCTGAGATCTACACACTTAGGGCTCTAAAATTCAATGGGCCCAGTGGAGAAAGGCCCACTGAGCAGGATTTCAGCCCCACAATAAGGGTCTCTAATCCATCCAGTGAGAGAACCTCCAGGTCAGGAGCCCCAGTGAAGTCATGACCCAGCTCAGCAGGTAGGCTCTGAGGGACCACCCGCCTCCTCCCTGTTCCACCTGGCCTCCCCTTCTCTGAGCCCAAGTCCTCTGGTGGAGGATTCAGGCACAGGGGTGCAAGCTTTGAAGTCAGAGAGCCTGGCCTTACAGCTTACTGGCTGGGTGACCTCACTTCTCTAAGCCTCCGTTTCCTCCCGCTTAGAACATAGATAGAGAGACTTGTGTGGTTTGTGAAGATTAAATGAGATAATGTGCATTAACTGCCCAGCACAATGGTAACTGCTCAGCTCAAGGAAGGATTCTTGTCCATTAATGCTACAAGCTGAGCCTTCTCCCAGGGCTCACACTCCCTCTGCCAACTGTACTTTAGAATCGCTATGTAACTCTCCTGCCGCCACCTGCTGCCTGCCAGTTCCCAGGCTGCAGAAACCAGTGCCACTAGGACCAGGCAGCTCCTGACTCCCCATGTGCTTCTCCCAGATTACTCAGCTCCCTCCTTTGCTCTGTTTGGACTTTTGTGATCACAACTCGGTTAAATGAAAAACACTTAGAAGTCAAGGGCCCATGTCAGGAATCCCACCAAGGACCAGGAAAAACAACAACAAAGGTGTTACAAAGCTTGGGTACTAAGACTCATGTTTTTAAATGCAGAGAACTCAATCAGAAACTAATTGTTCTTACTTTAGAAGCAGGAGAGCTTTTAGAAGCCAGAATGTTGCCCACAAGGCACTTGCTGAGAGCAGCAAGAAATCCTTGGAACCTCACAGCCAAAAAAAAGAAATAAAGGAAGGGCAGCAGGGAGGGAGGGAAAGACAGACAGACAGACTGACTGATGTAAGGAATACAAAAAGCTTAGCAATCTGAGGTCATTTATTGAAGGACAGCAATTCTCAGAAAGGTGTGGCTGGGGACAGGGATGCTTTGGGGGGTCCCCAAGGTCAAATCTACTTTTATATGGTACTAAGACCTTATATGCCCTCTTCACTCTCATTGACTTACGGGTACACAGTAGAGTTTTCCAAAGGTTATATGATGTGTGATGATGTGGTAGCTCTGAAGGTTAATGGAATGTGTGACTATATACTTTTGTGTTTTAAGTTTTTCTCAGTTTTAAGTGTTAATAAACTCAATACTGATAGATATAACCCCCACAAAACAAAAGCTCTTTGGGGGTCTTCAATAATTGTTAAAAGTGTAAAGGAATTCTGAGGCCAGAAAGTTTCAGAGCCACTGGTTAGAGAGATAAATGGCCACTGCATCCTATAGCCTTGACACTCGTAAATGATAGCACGGCAGCGTCATGGATTTTCAAACATGAACCATGGCTGCAGGCCACGAGAGAGAGAGAGAGAGAGAGAGAGAGAGAGAGAGAGAATGCCACTGGAACAATATGTTACTCATTTTCTAATTCCCCCAAGTGGCCAGACTGGCACATAATTAGAGTGAATCAGGACATATTTTGGAATACAGTTAACTGACTTTTGGTGTGTCTGTTGGTGCCAGAGAGGTTTGTGTTTCCATTTGAAAAGATTTCCTCCAAAACAGATAAAACTTGGCTGAAATGATTTTAAATGATTTCCTACTTCAAAGAGAGAGCTCTGTCCCTCCAGAACCCTCGCCCAGTGGCACCACAGGAGCTCCGGCCCTGGAGGGAGCAGGGCCTCGAGGCCCCTCACGTGGGCTCTGGAGTGAGGCCTGGAGGTGTACAACACAGCAGCTCCAGGAATCACGCAAACTTAAGATCAGCCTGGCTCCTCCTCTTTCAAGCTGTGCAACTGTCCCACAGCTTCCCTCAGCCTCAAAGTCATCTCCTAGAAAACAGGTGTCCCAGTAGGACCTATTCACAGGCGTGTAGGGGGGATGAGATGAAATATGGTGTGGAAAGCCCCTACCTCAGAGCCCAGAGGCAGAGAGAGCCCACGAGGTGGTAGCTGTCAGTATCAGCCTTGAGCTCATTTCCAACAAATTTGAGGTGATGTTGGAAATGGCACAGAGAGATTATGACATCACATTTTTCCAACAAGTACCACTCTCTGTACATAAAATTTCTATTTTTTAAAGAAGTCCTAGTGTGGTCATCTCTCCATTCCCTCTCTCATCTAACATACACAGAGCACCCACTCTGAGCAGGCCCCATACTAGATGCTAAGAAAGCTGAGATTCATAGTACCGTTCACACTTGACAGAGCCTCACGGCCTCTCCCTCTTCCTGAGGGAGACAGATATTCACATCTCACAGCACAGATCAGCATGGCAGATACTATAATGACAGTAATCATAGCTGACTTGCAGTAAGATTTACTATGTTCGGAGCAAGGCAGTTTCCACACATGGCAATATTAATCCTCACAGCAACCCTATGAGGCGGTGCTGTTATTTCATCCCCTTACAGAGAGGGAAACTGAGTCATAGGTTAAGTAACTTGCCAAAGGTCCACAGCTGATGAATAATGGAGCCTGAACGTGAACCCAGGGAATCTGGCTCCAGGACTGATTCTCTTATGCACCATGTTACAGCCCCTCTTACACATCCAGACCTGTAGCTGCAAGTCAGAGTCTCACCATTTCCTCAGGGGGGCCCTGGTGGGGAGAAGCACGTGGAGTTGAGAGTCAAGAGACTGGGGCTTAAATCTTGGCTCTTCCGCTTGTCTGTGTAACTTCAAGCAAGTTACTTATCTTCTCTGAACCTCGGTTTCTTCACCTAAAAAATGGGCATGATCATCGGACCAATCTCAAAACTTGATAGGATCCTATAAAATACTGCAAAGCGATCTAGTGCCATGGTTTAAAGTATAGAGTGAGGGAACCAGATTCAGTTGAAGCTTTGCTGGCTGTGTGGCGCTGGAGAAGTTGTTTAAACTCTCTGAGCCGTAGCTGTATCCTCCATATAATGGAGATAATAAAATGTACGCTATGAGATTTAAATAAGACAATAAGTATGAAAGGACTTAGCACAGCTCGCAATACT
The DNA here is from genome assembly GCF_059928025.1 of Delphinapterus leucas. NCBI lineage: Eukaryota > Metazoa > Chordata > Mammalia > Artiodactyla > Monodontidae > Delphinapterus > Delphinapterus leucas. The sequence goes on from NC_143131.1 coordinate 126,814,669, forward strand.
TATTCAACACACGTCAGCTCATATTATTAGGCACAAGTGATTGGCAAGTTGCAAAGGAGGACAATACTACTACTGTAAAGAAGTTGGTCTTCAGCTCTAAGGCAAACCAAGTCCCAAGATACTGCTTTGGGACAGGGAGACATTGATGACATCATGGTCTCGGCATGCTCCAGTCGTTTTAAAGGACTCTGTGCTCTAAGATTTTGCAGCTCTGTGTGGTCTCAGACCAGCATCATCAGTTTTAGCTGGGAGCTTGTCAGCAATGCAGAATCTCAGGCCCCATACCAGACCTCCTGAGTCAGAATCTGCATTTTGACAAGGTCCCCTGGTAATTCCTATATACACTTAAGTTTGAGAAACACTGGTGTAGCATGGAAAAAAGAAGAGCAACAAGAGTTTTTGGCCAGGGGTGGGAAGGGTTAATGTTTAGTTTGGCTCCTGTCAAGCCACCGGAAACAGAAGGTTCCAGAGATTGAAGGGTATGGACTGATGGGACAGGAAGGCTTCCTTCCTGCCTTGTGTCCTGGACAGCCAGGGCTCCTGCCTGGGACCTGCACTGACCCTTGAGCTGCAGTGAGGAAGGACCCCTAGGCCTGCAAAGCAGAGGGCAGGCTGGGACAAAGAGAGGGCTAAGTGCCTCCGCTCAGGCTACCTGGGAATTTCGGTCCTCAGGCCAAGCCCAGAATGAGGTCTGAGGCAGAGTGGGGAGGCCGGAAAAACGTCACAGTTAACTGAGCAGAGCTCTCCCCAGGGAGGCTGGTGGCCAGCGCTGGGACAGCTGTGTGAGGGCCTCTGAGGTCTCCCTGTTGCCCTGGGCCCCGTCCTCTGGCCCCTGCTTCCCTGGGTCCCGGAGGGTGGGGGCGGGCCCAGATCCTGGACATAGAGCCATGACCATGCTCCATGGGCCTTCCTCCTCAGTGCTGGAGCAGCTGCTCCCCGAGCTCACAGGGCTGCTCAGCCTCCTGGACCATGAGTACCTCAGCGACACCACCCTGGAGAAGAAGATGGCTGTGGCCTCCATCCTGCAGAGCCTGCAGCCCCTCCCAGGTCAGCCATCAGCACTCCGCACAGAGCTCCTCCAGAGCCCTCAGTAACTCCCCATGGCCTGCTGGCAGGAGGAAGCCTAAACTGCACAGCATGGCATTCACCTCTCTTCATGGTTTAGCCAGCGTCCCCATCCACTCCAGCCCTTCTCCACCACAGCCCTGACTGTGCTCTTTGTCCTCCTCCATCCCCAGCCCTCTACAAACTCACACAACACACATGCCACACACACTCGTGTACACACTACTACCACACTCACACACACAAAACATGCTCTCACGTAGACCTGACATAGTAACAAACACACATCACACACAACACACCCCACACGCTCTCTCACATGCAACACACTCACATACTCATCACATACACGTCACACACTCCTACCCTCAGATGCACACTCACACACGCCCTCATGTTTATAAGCTGCGTACCTGCCCCCACCTCTACTCACGCCTCTCCCTCTACTCCCCGCAGCCTCTCTGCCTCGCTGTGTGCTCAGCAGCAAAGCCCCCTCGTCTGCTCCAGCCTTTTCCCCAACCTCAGGTGAGCCCAGGAAATGATATGTGTGCATCAAGAGCTCAGGAAACTCTCATGAGCTGCACCGTGTCCCGCAGGGTTGAAGGGGTCTGAGTGACATGGGGGAAGTCACCACTGGGTGACACTGAGCCTCACTTCCCAGCGACAAAAGGGGTCGATGTCGTCGGCCGCCCTCACAGGACTGTTGGAGGATGAGAGGGGCAGCAGTTTGCCAACTGTCCCCAAAGCAGCCCCTCTACTCTGTTCTCTATACTGGGCTCTGGGCATCCTTTCACTTGGAGAAGGAGATCCTCAATAACAATGTAAAAAGGGAAACAAAGTTTGAAAGCAGGGAAATGATTTAGGCTATGCACATGCTTCGCAACCTGAGTGCTGTGTCCTGTGTGGGACAGAAGTCCAAGTGGGCAGGGTGAGCTGGCCGTCCTCAGCATCAGCAGCGGTCCCGGGCCCCCCCCTCCTCACTGAGGGCCTGCTCTCCTCCTTCCTCACAGCCAAAGAAGTCTCCTACCTGTATGTGAACACAGCGGACCTCCATTCCGGGCCCAGCTTTGTGGAGTCCCTCTTTGAAGAATTTGGTAAGCAGCCCTCTCCTGACCTCCGCCGGAAGCCATCCTTTCCCCCACGTGCGTGTCCACTGCCCCAGTCTCTGGAACGGTCCCCGGATTGGGCGGGAAAATACCTGCATCTGGGCCTGGCTCTAACATTACAACACTGAGTCACTTTGGGAAAGTCCCTTTGCCTTTCTGGGCCCTGCCAGGTCTGAAAATCTAGACAAATCCGTACAGTTATGGGAAATCATCCCTGAGAGTTGAGGAAAGGTAGGGATGAATGCGCAGTCCAAAGAAGGCTGGCACATAGGGCGTCGTCTCGTCTGCTGCTGACATCCATCTTAGTAGCTACCTGGTCTGTGAGTTGAGTGGTCCCACAGCTCAGCAGTAAATGGAGCTGTGAGGACTAGCAGAGGCGCCAAGGGTGTGGGAGCAGCTGAGCAGTGCTGCGTGCAGGGTGTGTGTGATCCCGGATCTATCCTGAGGGAAGACAGCACTGTTCAACACAGGGAGAAAGCTATGGGTCAGATGAGAGGACTTACAGACTGACAGACTTTGGGAAAACACTATGCTTTCATTACATAACCCTTGAAAGTTTCCAAAGCACTGTACCAAACAGTATTATCCCATTCGATCCTCTCGATAACACTGGGAGCTAGACAAGGCAGGGACCATTGTGACCACTTTACAGATAAGAGGGATGAAGTCGCTTGACCAGGGTCACTAATGGAGGAGGTGGTAGAGCTTCCTGACCCCAAATCTAGCCCTCTTCTCACTCTGCCATGTTCATCCTCCACTTTCTCTGTCCCAATGGCCTGACCCTTCATAGACTGTGACCTGAGCGACCTTCGAGACATGACAGAGGACGACAGGGAGTCCTGCAAAGAAGCCACCCCTGAGCCAGCCAAGAGCCCACCTCTGAGACACGTAAGTTCTTACACTCTCAGGCCCTCTGTTCCTCTGGAGGAGGTAAGGGAAGCTCTCCCTGCTAATGCTGGGGACCCTCCTGGGGGTCTCTCTCTTCAGTGTGGTGGTCAAGGGCAGAAAAAGCACTGTGAGAACATTTCAATGACTCATGACATGCTCACTGTGCCCGTGCCAAGCAGGGATAATGCGGTAAACTGACCTGTCCCTTCAGGCCCAAAGGACGTCCCCACCCCAACCTCCGATTTCAGTACCACAGGAAGAGTAATGGGGAAAGCTCTGGGTCACAAGATGGGTGGCCTCTGCCCTCCTCCCTTCTGCTGTGTGGCATATCACTTCCTGTTTCTGAGCCTGAGTTTTCCAGCTACAAAAATGAAGGTCTGGATCATATCTAGGGCTCCTACCCTTTGGTGCCATGGAATTAGGACAAGGGGCCCAAATCACATCAAACATTGTCTGTCAACTGCATAATTCACTATCATCATCACCATAAATGGTACCAATTGTTGACCACTCATTACGTCCTTTCATATTCAGAGACTGCATCCTGCCTTCTAGGAGCTCCCTGTCCCCCAGCCTCTTCCCTGTCACTCTGCCTGCTCCCCTCTGCTCTCCTGGCCTTCTGGGTTTCACACACCTCCTTTGTCCTCCTTCAGGCAGCCGACTTGCCTCCACCGCTCCCCAAAAGGCCTCCACCTGAGGAATACTATGAGGAGGCCCTTCCCCTGGGGCCTGGCAAGTCCCCCGAGTATATCAGCTCCCACAGTAAGTTCTTGTCACTGAGGGCTGGGGCGTGCGGAGGAGAAGGCTCATCTCCTGAAGCTCCTGTGTGTCCTGCTGGGGCTGCAGCTCCAAGCCTGGCACCATTCAGCCATGCCCCACCTACTGAGGAGGAGCTACCAGAGCACCTGGCTTCTCCAGTGACAGCCTGGGTGGGCCAGTAGGCATGGCCTGGGGGTTAGGGGCTTGGGTTCTAGTCCCAGTTCTATGTGACCTTGGACAACCCCCTTCCCCTCTCTGGGCCTCTATTCCCCTACCCTTAAAATAAGAAAGAGGGGCTAGATACACACATATAAATGCACTAGGACGGAAGTCCACAGACGAGTGCTACTGGCTTGAGTATAGGGACTTAACATTACATACAAGAAACTCTATTATGGTTTTTGGATGACGCAGCATGTGTAGTTGAACCTAGAAGATGTTTGTGTGTTGTTATTCCTATCATTCAGCAGCACAGTGGAATATTCTCCAACCACCAAAAAATACATAAGATAGGTCTGTCTGTGCTGATCAGAAATGAATCCCAAGATATATATTGGAAAAAAATCAAAGAGAATACTGCATATAACAAGATCACATTTGTTTTTAAATAGGGTACTCACACGCACATGCATTTAACAGTTTTTCTAGGCTATGCAAGAAACTCTTAACAGTATTTTCCTATAGGAAATGAATAGAAATCTGGGTGAAAGGGAACGTATTTTCCCCTTCATACTCTTCTGTACTGATTGTGCTTTTCACCATGTTGTGGTAAATACACATAACATAAAATTGACCACTCCAACCATTTTAGAGTGTCCAGTCAGTGGCATTTAGTGCATTCACAGTGCTGTGCAGCCATCACCACTATCTAGTTCCCAAACATTTTCACCACTCCAGAAGGAAACCCCATACCCAATAAGCAGTCACTTTCTGTTCCTCTCTCAGCCAATCTGTTTTCTGTCTCTATGGATTTGCCTAATCTGAATATTTCATTTAAATAGAATCACACAATATGTGGCCTTTTATGTCTGGATTATTTTATTTAGCATAGTGTTTTCAAGGTTCATCCATGTCATTGCATGTATCAGTACTTCCTTTTTATGGACAAATAATATTCCATAGTATGGATATACCACATTTTGTTTATCATCTGTCAGCTGATGGACATTTGGGTGTTTCCACCTTTAGGCTATTATGGTATATTATTTTTATGATTAATAAACTAGTTCCAACAAAACTACTGAAATGGTGGGGTTGGACCAGGTGATCAATGCCCCTCCTTCAGCCTTGATAGTCTTGGGTCTATGTCACTGCCAGCAGCTGTTTATGTGAAGCAGGTGACTTTATTTTATCCACTTGAGGACGGGGAAGAAGGAGGGGATGAAGTGCTGCTGGGCCCTGAATCCCAGGACCAGCCCCTCAGCTGAGCGAGGCTCCTCCCAGTCCCCAGAGAGCTCAGATGGGGCAGAGAAGCTGCCTCCTGGAGCAGCAGGGATCCTGGGGCAGGAGGGTAGGGAGTGCCTCAGGAAAGGCCAGGGACCTTATCCAGGGAGAGGGCACCAAGCCCGACAGGAAATATCCTTCCTCTCGCACAGGGTCCAGCCTACCAGGTGGCCAAGTGCTATGACCCTGGTGCTCCCTCCCTCTTCCCCCTTGCACCTCCTCCTTCCCCACCCCCACCTCTGGCCTGAGCACCCCCAGGCCACCTCACAGGGATGTCACTAGCATCTGAGACCTCAGAATGCCTCCTGGGAAAAGCAAGCTCTGAGCCTCACTTGGGAGATATAATTGGGTGTCCCAGTCACTGGGAATTTGAGTGCTGCCGTCCTCAAGAAACAGATGGACAGCATGGGCTGAGAGCCCAGAGCAGCGGTCTGAGGAACAGGTGGTGTGAGAGCAAGTTGGTCTGAAAGGAGGAAGGCTTCCTGGAGGAGAGGATGTGCACCTGTCCCCCGAGCTGGCAAACCTCAGTTCGGATCCAGGCTCTATCACTAGCAAAATGTGTGGCCTCAGTTTCTTCATCTGTGAAGTGGGTCTGATACCCACCTCCCTGCATTGTGGGAATCAAAAGAGATGATAAATATAATGATATCTAGTATTTGCCTAGGATGTTCTGTGTGCCAGGCATTGTGCTGAGAGTTCATATGCATCATATCACTAATCCAAGGTCAGAACTGTTCATGTCGATTTATAGGTAAAGAATCTGAAACGCAGAGAAACTGTTTTCTTTCCAAGGTCACTCAGTAAATGATGGAGATAGATTTGAACTCAGATCTGATTAACCCCAAAGCACATGCCCTTAATCCACTGAGCTTCAAAGTATGCTCCAGAGACCATCTGTATGAAAATAATCTTGTTTTTAAAAAGTCTGATTCCTTGGAGTTCCATATATTTTCTCTTTTTACATATGTTTAGAACTATGCTATTAAATAGTTTTTTTCCTTAGTGCAGATTCCTCAGCTCAGCCCACATCAGTGAATCCGAATCTCTGGGGATACAGTCCAGGGATCTGCATTTTAAAAAGACCCCCAGTGAATGTAAATTGGTGCAGCCACTATGGAAAAAATATGGAGGTTCCTCAAAAAACTAAAAATAGAGTTACCATATGATCTAGCAATCCCACTCTTGGGCATATATCTGGAGAAAACTCTGATGCGAAAAGATAACACGTACCCCCAATGTTCATAGCAGTACTATTTACAATAGCCAAGACATAGAAGCAACCTAAACGTCCATCAACGGATGAATGGGTAATGAAGATGTGAGATACAGAGATAGACAGACAGATAGATAGATCTGTATATATACACACAATGAAATATTAGCCATAAAAAGAATGAAATAATGCCATTTGCAGCAACGTGGATGGACCTAGAGATTAACATACTAAGTGAAGTCAGAGAAAGACAAATACCATATGATTTCACTTATATGTGGAATCTAAAATATGATACAAATGAACTTATTTACAAAACAGATACAGACTCAGACATAGAAAACAAACCTATGGTTACCAAAGGGGAAAGGTGGGGGGGGGATAAATTAGGAGTTTGGGATTAACAGATACAAGCTACTATATACAAAATAGACAACCAGCAAGGCCCTACTGTATAGCATAGGGAACTATAATCAATATCTTGTAATAAACTATAATGGAAAAGAAAAATAAATAAATAAAAAGACCCCCAGTAATTGTGATACAGAATACCATTTGGGATAACCTCACTCCTATACTGCACTGATTCCCATGAATGGGAAAGTCAAAGTTCAGCATCGGCAGCTGTTGTGTTGTTGTATGTATTCACCATTTTATGTGTTATTATTATCCCCTCTAGCCCAGTTCCTCCTCTGTAGTCACAGAAATTTAGAAGGAGAGGAGGGCGTGGATGTATTAAGAAGTGAGCGGAGGGGCTGAAGTGGAAGAAGATGAGACAAAGGCAGAATAGAAAGGGGGTCTGGGCCCAGGTGCTGGGACACCACTCCCTGCAATGCAGGGACCAGAACTGTGACTGAGACACACACCCACACACACCAATGCTCTGGGGTCAGAGGAGAGGGGCTGACCACTCTCTGCCTGGGAAGGTCAAAGGAAAGATCTTCGAGCTGGGTTTTAGAGGGTGAGGAATGCTCTAGCAGTTGCTAAGAGGGCACAGAGAATAGCATGAACATAAGCCTGGAAGTGTGACAGGGCCCAGCAAGGCAGTTCTTGGTGACAGGAGCACAGGGGGCAGGTGTGGAGCTAGAGCAGATGAGATGCTGAGACGAGGCCCCACACCCTGGCCGGGGAGTGATGACAAGAAGCTCTACTCCCTCTTCCCTCCCTCTTCCCTGAGGAGGGCATGGTGTCCACGATCTTCCCCAGCCCTGGCGCCTGGAGTCTGCCTGCATTTCTCCAAGTACTGCTCTTTCTGCCAACCCCACAGACGACTGCAGCCCAGCCCACTCGATTGTGGACAGCTACTACGAGGATGCAGACAGCAGCTACCCCGCGACCAGGATGAATGGGGAGCTGAAGAACTCTTGTAAGTACCAGGTGGATGTTCAGTCCAATTCCGTCCTCACGAAGAGCAGGCCTTGACCTGACCTTGGCATGCCCGTGCCTACCACCCCGTCACCTCCCTGGGGTCGCCACGGAGGCCTCAAAGCCCTTGTTCTCAGAGACCCTGGAAATCAGTGGGAAGACTGCTGGCATGGGAGTCAGGAGCCCCAGACCAAGCCCTTGCCCTGACTCTTGGTGACTGACCTTAGGTGAGTGATTTATTCTCTCTGAGCCTCCAGATTCCTCTGTATAAAATGGGGACTTGCTGGGTGCCATGAAAATGACCTGAGACTGGATGCAAAGATGATGGGTAAAGACAAAAGCTGATGTTTACTGAGCCCTCACTGAGTGCCAGACACTTGGCTAAACACTCTGTATTTGTTGCTGTTCACAATAGCCCAGTGAGGTAGGTATTATTCATTATTATTGATGAGGAAACTGAAGCTCTGAGAGATGAAGTCACTGAGATCACAAAGCAAGTAGTAAATCTGTAAGACACAGTGCCCATGCGGGGGCTTAGTCATTACCAACATCACACCTCACACCTACCCCTTCACAGCCCCGGGGCCCCAGAGCAGGGATGCCTGCAGAGGGGTAAGAAGGTGCCCCCCCCCCACCCGGTGACGGCACAGGGACGGGTCCTTTCCCGTGGCTCCTGCAGACAATGACTCTGACGCCATGAGCAGCTCCTATGAGTCCTATGATGAGGAGGAGGAGGAAGGGAAAGGGCCGCAGCCCACACACCACTGGCCTTCAGAGGAGGCCTCCATGCACCTGGTGAGGGACTGCAGGATATGTGCCTTCCTGCTGCGGAAAAAGCGCTTCGGGCAGTGGGCCAAGCAGCTGACCGTCATCAAGGAGGACCGGCTCCTGGTGAGTGGCCACAGACGAGTGCCTCTCGGCCTCACGTGGACTTGCATGTGCCTGTGCGTGTGTCTGTGTATCTGTGTGCATTCAGGCATGTCTGCCTCGGTTCCTCTAGGTTTGCTTTGTGCACAGAGGCTCAAAGCCCGGTGCTTCTGCGGTCAGGGCTCTCCCGCCCGAGAAGAATTAAAAAACAAAACAAAACCTGAAGACCTGATAAAGACTTTATCAAGTTTTGTTTTGCCAGACATGAATTTTTTATCACTTTAAAACAATGTTTATCATTTTTCATTATGCAAGTAAATGTATTTATTTATAAAGCCAGAAGAAAATAAAATGAAAAATGATTTTTTAAAAAGAACCCACCTAACCCTGTTGACCAACAGCTAACCACAGTTAGATTTTGATGTATAAACTTCCACCCTCATTTCCATACATCTGTCTTTTCTAAAACTCAGCCCATGTAATACTTGTTATTATATAACTTGCTTTTTTAAACTTTTTTTTTAATTCACCATCTCTCATCACTAGCATTTCATAAAAGAAATGTACCTTTACTTCCAAAGTATAAGGATGGACATAATTTCAGGAAAAAAAAAAATGAGATAGGTTGTTTACCTATTGGCAAGTCTTACCGAACATACATACATTTGAAACATGACCTTTTCTCACGCTGCAGCAGTGAAAAGCTCATCCCAGGCCAGAACCAGGCCAAGAATCATGACTTACTTCTTTCCACACCTTATGCCTTCTATCTTTTTCTTGACTTAGTGTACTGCCTAGGACCTCCAGTACAATGTAAATAGAAGTGGTGAGAGCAGGCATTCTTGTCTCAATCCAGATCTCGAAGGAAAGTTCAATAATTCACCATCAAAGCTGATGTTTGCCATGGGTTTTTTGTAGGTGTTCCTTATTATCACATTAAGCAAGTTCTCCTCTAAGAGTCTGCTAAGAGTTTATGGTACAAATGGGTGCAGAATTTTTTTTTTTTTTTTTTTCGGTGTGTGGGCTTCTCACTGTTGTGGCCTCTCCCGTTGCGGAGCACAGGCTCCGGATGCGCAGGCTCAGCGACCATGACTCACGGGCCTAGCTGCTCCGCAGCATGTGGGATCTTCCCGGACCGGGGCATGAACCCGTGTCCCCTGCATCGGCAGGCGGCTCTCAACCACTGCGCCACCAGGGAAGCCCGGGTGCAGAATTTTATCAAATATTTTTTCTGCTTCTATTAGGATATATGATTTTTCTCCTTTTTTCTGTTAATATGATGAATTATACAGTTAGTTTTTGAATGATAACCCACTCTTGCACTCCTAGAATAAACCCCACTTGGTCTCTATGCAATACATTTTTATGTGTGTCTGGATTCTATATGCTAATATTTTGTTTTAGTTTTTACAACTATGTTACGAGAGAGATTAGCCTATGATTTCCTTTTTTGTAATGTCATTGTCAGGTGCTGGTATCAAGGTAATGTTAGCCTGATAATAAGAATTGGGAAGTGAGAATCATTATTGATAAACTATTGACTTCCCAAGCCCAACCCTCCATCTCTGCTAGAATTCTCTCCCCCACATTTCTGTCATGTAGCCCATTAATAGCAGGGAGCTGGCTTCCTCCCAAGACAGCCTGTTTCTTCTCTGGTTCTTTAGACTAAAACGGTCTTCCTAGTATTGTGCTAAAATCTGCCTCTTCCTAAATAGGTAGTTGTGACCCCTGGGACCACTCAGTGGCCCTTGAGATCTGGAGATTGCCCAAAGATGCCCCTCCCAGGCTTCTCCTCTCTGTGGTGAACAGCCCCTGTCTTCATGCAGTGCCCACAGCTAGACTGGGTGGGGAGGTCTCTGTGGGGTAGGTTGAGTTTCCCTGTCTCCTCCCTCTACTCTCCGCTCCAGGAGGCCCTAACCCCTTCTATTCCTGTCCAGTGTTACAAAAGCTCCAAGGACCGGCAGCCACATCTGAGGCTAGCGCTGGATGTCTGCAACGTCATCTACGTGCCCAAGGACAGCCGGCACAAGAGGCACGAGCTGCGCTTCTCCCAGGGGGCTACCGAAGTCCTGGTGCTGGCACTGCAGAGCCGGGAGCAGGCCGAGGAGTGGCTGAAGGTACAGGGGGGCTGTGCCTTCACCTACCCCCACTCCCTCCTTCCTTCCTCTCTTCCCCGGACCCAGCCCTCAATGGAGTGGGCCCCTGTCACTGGAAGAACAGGCCTTGCTCAGGGGAGAGGGGGTCAGTGCCCTTCACATAAAGCTAGGGCTTTATGTGGAAATGGGCTTCGGACATCTCCAGGAGACAGACCTCAGGCTGGAGACCTGTGTTCCTTCTAGTTATCTGAATCCCCTTTCTAACACGCCTACTGTGGGTCTATCCTACCTGCAACGTACATCTCCAGGAATGAGGAGCTTAATACCTACAAAGGAAGTTGATTTTATCATTAGACAAGCTAATCCTTTTTCTTCTTTTAATAAAGGAGAAATTCTTTCTTACCTTAGGTGAAACGTGCATACTTATCACATCCACCTATGACCCAGCCTCTGCATCTTGCAGCTACACAACAATTTGAGTTACCATGTACTGAGCACTTACTTTGTGCCATGCATTGTGCTAAGAGCTTTATACACATGACTTCATTTACTATTCACAGTGGGACTAATATTGTTCCCATTTTACAGATGAGGAAACTGAGGCACAAAGAGCTTCTGTGACTCACCCAAGGTCAACCACCAAGTGGTTCGGGCAAGAATTAGAAGCAAATAAGGAAACCTACTCCAAAGGTGACAGGCAGGGTGGCATACTGATGACAAGGGAGGACTTGGGTGCCACACAGACTTGAGTTCAAGTCCCAGACCTAAGTGGCATTTACTGGCTGTGTGATCTTCTGCAAAGGACTTTGCTTCCCTGTGCCTCAGTTTCTTCCTCTATAAAATGGTTCTTGTAAGGATTCTAGAGAGTACTTCATATAGGGCCTGCCAGGCAGTAAGTCCTGAGTAACTGCCAGTGACTACTCTGCAGTGATGGTGAAGCCCTCACCCCCAGGCCCTTACAGCAGCTCTCCCCTCCTCTGATCTTCCTGCTGGAACAAAGAAACCAAACCCCTCCTTCCCTCCCTCCCCATCCTCCCTTCCTTCCTGTGATAACCAGCTCTCCCACTGGGATGTTTACTGTTTCTCATTACTGCCTTTGTCTCAGGAGGGGAAGGAAGAGAGAGAACCTGCATGCTGGGGTGGGGGTGGGGGAGAGTGCTCTGTCCTCAAGGGGCTGGTTGGGTCAGAAGAAGCAGCCCTAGACCTAGAGTTAAGAGGCCTGCCTTGGCACGCCAGTTAGCCCAGAGGATAGGGCAGGCAGCCATGGCTTCGCCTCTCAGAGCCTCATCATCCTAATCTGTAATTTGGGGATCAAGGTGGCCCTGCCCCACAAGGCTGCTGTGGGGATACAATGGGATAATCCACGCAAAGCCACCTGACAGATGAGCAGCAAGTGGTCCGTTATCGTTTCATGGTCTGGATGCTTGTGCTGCATGGCCTCAGGTGAATGCCTTGGAGTCTCAGTTTCCACATCTTTGAAATGGAGAGAATAACCCTGGCTGCCCTGCAGGTTGTTGTAAAGTTCCAACATGTCACAGAAGCGAGTCCTCATGCCTGTGCAGGGCATCCTGGTTCACATGGCCCTTCACACCCATCATCTCACTGGTCCTCACACACCCAAGGACGTAATAAGCAGAGGACCACTAATATCCCCATGTTACAGATGGGGAAACTAAGGCCCAGAGAGGGGAAATGGCTTTCCCAAGGCCACGCAACTAATTAGTAATGGCACCAGGTCTAAAAGCCAAGCCTCTGGGCCCAATTCAAGGGACAGACAAAGGAGAAAGCCTGTTCAGATCCTGACGTGCCCCACAAATGGGGCAGGAGGCCACATCAACCCATCTCTTCCACCCAGTGATCCCAGCTGCTCTGCCTGATGGTCCTGACCAACAGACCCCATTCTTGCTTTTGCCTCCACAGAGTCCCTGCCCACCTGCTCACAGATGTGTGTCCTCTCCACAGGTCATCCGAGAGGTCAGCAAGTCCGTTGGGGGTGCTGAGGGGGCAGATGTGCCCAGATCCCCAGTCCTCCTGTGCAAGGTGGACCTGGACAAGGTACCTCTGTCTTCTCAAGGTTCCCTCTGGGCCAGGCAGTGGGGATTCCGCACGGGCTCTGCCCCAGGGGACTCGCAGGCTGGTGGTAAAGCCAGGCATTGACAGTAGGCATTCAATAAATGTCTACTGAATTCATGAATGAATGAATGCCTGTGTCCAAGGTGCAGTACAAGCCTGAAGAGGGAGTGACTACCCTGCCAGGACAGGAAGAGGTCACGTTGGAACTGAGCCATGCAAACTAAATTGAAATTAGTCAGAGAAGGAGTGTGCCCCACTGGCACATAAGTGAAACAGTTGTTTCATAGTCTGTCAGGCCAATGGCAAACATATGCTGATGCCTATGCTTCACCAGGTGCTGTGGGTGATCAAGGGACTCCACCCCAAATCCTAAGGGGAGAGTTAAGACTCCCATACAGGGCTTCCCTGGTGGCACAGTGGTTGAGAGTCCGCCTGCCGATGCAGGGGACACGGGTTCGTGCCCCGGTCCGGGAAGATCCCACATGCCACGGAGCGTTGGGCCCGTGAGCCATGGCTGCTGAGCCTGCGCATCCGGAGCCTGTGCTCTGAAACGGGAGAGGCCACAACAGTGAGAGGCCCGCGTACCGCAAAAAAAAAAAAAAAAAAAAGACTCCCATACATGGGTCTCACATGACATAATAAAGGCTAGCATTATAGAAAATATGACTGTGTGGCCAGGACCGTCCTAAATGCTTTACGTGCATTACCTAATTTAATTTCTACAGCAACTCTGATAAACTACATTTTCAGAAGAGGAAGCCAAGGCACAGAGAGGTTTGCCCAAAGTCACATATAGTTAATAAGGAACAGAGCTAACTGATTTACACACCGCCAGCCTGCCTCTCAAGGGGAGCTTCCTGAGCTCCACTGGACGAGTAGTTAGCATCTGCCGTGCATTGGGTACTGTGCTAGGCACTGGGTGCAGTCCTAACAGTAACAGACACACCCCCTGCCCTCCCAGCAAGGGGTTCAGACATGAATCCAATCACATAGACTTAGAAATGCCAAGCTGTGTAAGCGCCAGGGAGGAAAAGTACCAGGTACCCTGGGAGCACATGACAGGGGCTGATCTTGTCTCAGGGTCAAGAAAGGCTTTCCTGAGGGAGCACAATTCAGAGAAGGGTGAAAAATTAGTGAGGAGGGGGAGGGAAAAGGCATTCCAAGCAGGGAGAACAGGCCCTGGAGCAGGAAGAAGCATGGACGGAAAGAGGCCAGTGTGGATGGGTTCAGAGAGAAGGGGAACGTGTCAACTCTATTCGACTGTCCTGGAAAGCCGTAGTGAGGGGAAAAGGGCTCATGCTGGCTGGAGGGGCAAGAGGCGTTAGGGAGGTTGGGCACCTATGTTGAGCCTTAAAGAATGGGCAAGACTCTGCCCCACTGGGGCAGAGGTGGACCAAGGGACAGGGGCTGCAAGGGAAGGGAGCAGCAGAAGCAAAGGTGGGGTCAGCAGAGTCATTAGGAGAGGAATGGTGGAGGGCTCACTCGGCCTTTGCCATTAGTGGAGGCTGAAGGAAAGCAGTGTTGAGGATGTGCGTGTGTGTGTATGAGTGTGAAAGAGTGTGTGTGTGTGAAAGAGTGTGTGTGTGAGTGTGAAAGAGAGAGTGTGTGTGTACACACACCTGCAGCTGCAGGCGGTGGTGCATTTCAGAGGGTGGGTAGAGGGGAGGAAGAGGCAAGCCTGTAGAGATGGGCTCTCCTGTGGCTGAGTGTACGGGGGAGGGTAGCTAAAATGTTTAGCGTGGTATTGTTGGAGAAGAGTGGGAGTGAGGACGTGGTATAGGTGGCTCTGTCTCTCCATGGACTCCTGTGATTGAGGTGTCATCATCAAGTCAATTCCAAAGTGCTCACAGTGTTTCTTTGTATTTGCTTTCTATCTTGATGAAAAACTTACAATCTGTACACCATCACAGAATAGAACCATAACTTCTGTCTCACAATTTACAGGGGTGATTCTTTATACTTGACAGTTCTAACCAATTTCTGACAGTTGCCAGTTTTCCAGCCTTTGGAAATTGGGGGGAGTACATGGCCTCTCTTATCTCCCCCTGCTTTCTAGTACTATGCTTACAGCAAAGCATCCCTGAGCCTGGTCTGGGGTATCCTAGGCAGGAAAGGTTTAGGGGCTTCAGAGCTCTGTAAGTCCACCTTTTTAAGTGGATGGGTGTCATTTTAGTCTTGTCCTGAGTCTGGCTGGCATAATTTAGCTTCTTAAAGTGAGATGGCCGCATACCACACAGGTGTTAGAAATGATACAGTCTGTTGGCCTCACAGTTTCACTTGGGCCCGTTCCCTGGTACCTCACAGCAGCCCACTGAAAGGGTTGTAATTCAAGTGAGAAGCCTTGGGGAGATGAAAGGATTTTCCCACATTCCCACAGCTAAGTAGAGACTTCATTTCTTCCAAGATCCATCTGACTACTCTGCACCACTCCCTAATAGGAATGAATGAATGACTGGTCCAGAGTTGGCATAATGAGTAAAAATTAATGTTGGCTGACAATGAAGTTGTTACCATGCTGTGTATGTGCGTCTTACCATCCTCTCACCCAAGCTAGAATTGTAATGGACTCCTTTCTCATCACCACTCACATTTACTGGTCACCAAGTCCTGTCATAACTATTTTGAAAATGCCAACTCATGTCTTTTTCTCCATCCTCACTGTCGCTTGGTTCATCCCCCTATCAAGTCTCAGCTTGCCCAGGATGACACTCTAAGTGCCTCTTTTGCTTCCAGTCTTGCCCCCCTCTTATCCACCCCCATGATGCCGCTGGGGGCAGCTTCCAAAACCAACTCCATTAGTGTCCCGCTTAAATACCTTCTCAGCTCCCCATCTACCAAATGTAGTCCAAACTCCTAGGACATTAATCTCACTCCGTTATATTGAATTCCTCACTCCCCAAATAGACTGTGAGTAACTGGAAGACACAACCATCCTAAGTCATCGTTGTCCTCCTCGTACCAGTACGGTATCAAGCACATGACAGTTGCTGACAAATATTTGTTAGCTAATCCTCATGTACAGGGGTCAGGGGGAGACTGAACCAACAAAGGAGAACTTTCTAAGTGTGCCCTCTGATAGGGGGCTGTCTGTGTCCCTCCCCAGAGGCTGTCCCAAGAGAAGCAGACCTCGGATTCCGACAGCATGGGCCTGAGCGACAACTGTTCCACCCTTGGCCGCGAACACGGTAGGAGCCTCTGGGGGCTCAGGCGGGAAAATGCTAGAGCTGGGAGAGGCCTGCCACAAGCACACAGTGCAGAGCAGGTCCTGACCACTCTGGAGACCTAGGTGATGTGACCTGGCCTATCCATACCTGGAGCTGTAGGCCAAGCCCTCTGTGCAGGCTGAAAGGTTGGGGGGAAGGGCTAGGGGCGGGTGGATCTGGGACTTGGGGCTCCCTCCCTTCCCCTAACCCACCTCCATGGCAACAGGCAAAGGGAAGAAGAGCAGCCTGTCAGAGCTGAAGGGCTCAATGAGCAGGGTTGCGGGCCGCAAGATCACCCGTATCATCAGCTTCTCTAAGAAGAAGGCACTGGCCGATGACCTGCAGACATCCTCTACCGAGGAGGAGGTTCCATGCTGTGGTGGGTACCGGGCATGGGGAGGTGAATTCAGATCCTGTTGATGAGGGCTCCTGGAGCCAAGCCAGGAGACCCTCCAGGCCTAACCTACCTCACTCCCAAGGCAGAGGACAGAATCCTCCTACTGGGAGGCTAACCCCCACTCCATCAATAATCCATGCCCTCCCATCACTTCTCCTCCATGAAGCCCTGACGCCTAACAGAAGGAAAAGCCAACTGACTCTAATTTCTATTCTCCCTGTGACCTTAGTGTCAATCACTGCCCACCTCTGGGCCTCAGCTTCCTCTACTATGAGGAGAGTATCTTACTTCCCAGTACATAATATGCCAGGTGTTTAAGTTACGGCCCAGTCTTACAAGGATATTTCTTGCTTAAAAATTTTTAAGTACTTTTCATTAGAAATGCATTCAGTGTGAGTTAAAAGGAGTTTGGAAGGAAAAAAACATATTGTCTATCTAAATGCAGTTTTCCATGTACCGGAATCCAATAGAAAATCATGTATTTTAGATAAACAGTAATATTCCGCTAACCTGGAAAGAATATTATAAAAGCACATGGCTATAAAGAAATATTTTGTAAGTGGATCAGGACATGTTATGGTAAAAAATAAGTTAAAATCTAAAACGCTGAGGGAATTCTAAACTCGTCAGCCATCAGCCTGTCCCTTACAAGTTTTATAATTCTTTATCTTGGCTAGATGTTTTTGTTCCCACATGCTGCCACCAGATGTCAGCATCACCCATTATTTTCTGTCTTCAGTAAGAGTTTTGACATTTTAGGAGGAAAGGCAAGAGGAAGAGTTGTGTCTTTTATTCACTCTGTATGGTAGTTCTGTCCTTTTCATCAAGCTTGGTATAGTCTAAAGGCTGTGCGTGTACAAATATGATTATCAGTCCCCATTTCATAGATAACAAACTGAAACTCAGAGACAGAAGAGGATGCCTGAGGTCACAGGCCACGAGTGAGCTGATCCGGGACCCAGAAGGCCTTCTTTCCAGCTAGAGGACAAGGGTTATCCAAGTGCTCTGTCCCCGGGGTGTAGACCCACGCATCCTGACTTGTATCCCCCAGGGCTGTTAGGAGGTCACACCACTGGTCTCCCCCTCCCAGGTTACCTGAATGTGCTGGTGAACCATGGCTGGAAGGAACGCTGGTGCCGCCTAAAGTGCAACACCTTGTATTTCCATAAGGACCGCACGGACCTGCGGACCCACGTGAATGCTATCACCCTCCACGGTTGTGAGGTGGCCCCAAGCTTTGGGCCCAGACACCCATTTGCCTTCAGGATCCTGCGCAACCGGCAGGAGGTCGCCATCTTGGAGGTGAGAGGAGAAAATTCAGGTGGGCCTTGGTGGTAGGAGGTGACAGGAGCTCTGGCCTGGACTTTGGCTTTTGTCCACAGTACCTTGCTACTGACATTATAGGGACTAAAGAAGAGGGAAAGTAAGCCAACTGTTGCCAAGTAACCAACAGAGTTGCTGGTTAAACTATAGAACACCCACTTAAATTTGAATTTCAGATAAACAACAAATAATTCTTTTTAATATAAGTACATCCCATATTTGGGACATACCTATACTAAAAAATGATTCACTGTTTATCTGAATCTCGAATTTAACAGAGAATTCTGCATTTTTATTTGTTAAATCTGGCAACCCTAGACCCAAGGTTTGTTTATTCTGCCTTAGAAATATAATCCCAAACCTGAAAGGTATTTAGTCTGATCTAACTCCAATCTGATTCTGGAATCCTCTCTAAAATTTACTTCCCACCAGTGACTGTTCGCCTCAGATAAACCACTGCCCTTCAAAGTAGCTTGCTCCTCCCACCAAGCAACTAAATTTTTACGAAGATTTTCTCCATATTGAGTTGCAATCCTAAGCTCTGTGAAGGCAGTGACCACACCTGTTCTGCATACTTTTGTTTTTCCAGAACCCACCATCATGTCCAGCGCATACTAAGGGCTCAATTAAGATCTGTTGAACAAATGGCTGAATGACAATGCGATTTCATTTCACCCATTCATTTTTCATACCTACCCACCAGCACCAGCCCTCCTCTCGGGGGTCACCCAGAATATGCTGACTCTCTTTTTACATGTCAGTCCTTCAGCTATTTAGAACTTAAAATATTAACTGGGAGGAAAACTTAAACAACTACCCCCTCACATTACAGATAAGAAAACTGAGGCCAGGGTAGGCATGTGCCTCATCCAAAGCTCCACAGAGGATCAATGGCCTCTAATCTTTTCCTAGAACTAAGACCCAGCCTCTTGGTCTTGTTTTCTTTGCCCAGTACCCACTGCCTGTGTCAGTTCTTAAATTTCAGGAAATATTGACTCTGTAAGTCACTTTTACTTTTGATAGTTTGAGATGGGTCTCTTATTTCTCTTCAGTTAAACAAAGAGCTTTCTGGCAAAAAGTGTGCTTTTTAAATTCAGTATTTGTGTGCTAACTTGATTTTATAATGATGCTCTTTAAATAAGAACATAAGTATATGTTTAGTTGACCAGCAACTTCTTGGAGATTTTCCTGTATACAGTACTATATATAATTGGCATTTATAATACAAGAAAAATATCTGATTGGGTTATGTGATAAATAGCCTCCTCATTTAATAAAAAGCAAATATTAAAAAAAAAATTCAGAGAACACCTGAATTTTGTTTTCATATCCAAATGGTCAGAAAGGCTCTGAGGACAGTGAGTGAGGTTATGTGTCTTAGAGAGGTAGTCAGGGAGGGCTTCTCTGAGGAGGTAGCCTTAGAGCAAAGACCTGAATAGAGGGAAGGTGGGAGCCACTTGGGTTTCTGGATGTGTGTTCTAGTCTTGCTCCTCTTGGATCCCTAAGTATTGGGTACGTAACAGATACTATATGAATATGGGTTTGGCTGAAGTGAGCAGGTAGCCAGAGGCTCTGATGGTGCCAAAGTGAACCCAGCTTGTGCCTCCTCTCCCTCAGGCAAGCTGCTCCGAGGACATGGGCCGCTGGCTCGGGCTGCTGCTGGTGGAGATGGGCTCCAAAGTCACTCCCGAAGCGCTGCATTATGACTACGTGGACGTGGAGACCTTAACCAGCATCGTCAGTGCAGGGCGCAACTCCTTCCTGTGAGGGCCGGCACCCCATGGCCCACAGCCACCCACAACCTTGCCTATCTCAGCTCCCTCTCAGAGGCGGAGTCCAGCTTTGGGAATGGGAGGGGAGGGAGGAAGGGCTGAGAAAGGCTGCTTCCTTGGAAAGTCAGAGTGGGTGCCTTCCTCTTCTAGCAGGCAGGAGTGAGCTGCTTAAAGGAGGTAGCCCAGGGTCAGGGGACACTGTGGACGGAATGAGCCAGAAAGGAGAAGCTTTTTTGTACAGTGGCCTGCGCTCTGCTCTCATGCCATGGAAACTTAGCGTCCCCATACCCTTGAGCTTCTGGGCAGGCACAGGGCTGGTGTGCAGAGTTTGGCATTAAAAGTACCATATTCAAGTCACGGCTCTATCACGACCAACAGCTTGGGCTGGTTGCTTGCCAGCCTGGATCCTCTGTTTTCTCGCTTATAAAATGGAGGTGATGAATCACCTGCTTCCTGAGTTGTTATGAGAATCCCACGGGTCCCTGCCTATAAAGCTCTTAACACATCAATGTCCTAGTGCTGCCTGGCATGGTTGCTATCACTAACTTTCTGACCTCCATTAAAAGGTGCTGCCAGAATCAAATGAGAGAATGGACAGGAAAGCACTGTAAGCTGCATAAGTATCACTGTCACCATCATCATCATCGTCCCTTGTATCTTCTAGATATGCAAGATCCTGCCAGGATCAGTGGCCTGAGCCCCGAGTCTACGATGATGTTCCTTATGAAAAGATGCAGGTACGGTCCATTGGAACTTCGGGGAACATGGCAAAAGCCACTTATTAGCTCTCCCTCACTACTCCTTTTTTCCTTTGCCTCAGAGAGATCATTCTCATTTAACCAGCAGCTAGAAGGCGGGGGAGAGGGGACCTTCTTACGACAGACCATGGCTCAGGGGAAAGAATCTCCGGAACAGGAGACTGAGCAGTGCAGTGGAAAGATCCCCTGACCAGGAAGAAGAAAGCGCTCTGCATCTATAAAGCACTGCTCCAGTCTGAGCAAGGTGTTGGACTGTCCACCCCCGTTTACTGCTCTGTGAATTGACTGATTCAGTAGTGTCTCAGGGGGATGATAACTGGGTGGCTGCCCCCAGAGGCCTTTACCTGGTGGCAACCACAGTCTAGGCTTCAGCTCCCAGGACACTCTCCTGTCTTGCTCACTAAACCAAGGAGATGCCAGCTTATTAATTTACAGTGAGGCCCCTGTAGCCATCACTTGACCCATACTGCTCCGCAGCATGCCCTGTGGCTTCTCCTGCCACGGGAGAGCCAGAGGATGACATGATGACATTCTGATCAGACAGTGGTTGGTGGGTCAGGCCTCACAGCTAGAGGAGAGAGAGAGGGAATCAAGCTGCCAAGGAAAGCAGATGTGTTTGCGGGCCAGGACCCCTGCCTTGGACAGTGCTGGATGACACTCTGAGCTCTCACCTCTAGGACTCCCTTTGCTACTAGAAACTTCTCCAGCCATCCTTCTGTCTGTATGGTCTTTCTTCAGACTCATATGAACCAGTAGATGCAGCTTGAGACTGCTCTCAGCTGCAGAGTTTAGTAGCAAGACAGCTTAGTGCTTAAGGACATGAACCTTGCACTCAGGGCTGAGTCCAAGTTACCTTGGGCTTCATTTATCTGGTCCTCACTTCCTGGCTCCACATAAATATGATAGAAGCTACCTGATAGGACTATTGCAAAAACTAAATGAAATGCTTTATGGAAAAAACTTAGCACAGTACCTGGACATTGGAAGGTCTTATACAGAGGAGTAAATAGTACTGTTGTTATCGACAGCAGTACTGTATGACATTATTATCATATTCCACTCATGGTTTCCTGAGCTTTGACAAAATTTTGAGTGTTCTCACGACTCTCCATGCAAAAACGTATAGCCAGTCTATTAAGTTATGTCACTTCTACCATTGGCTGATCTCATCTATGACTTTTTTTTTAACTTAAGGCTTTATATTAGCAATTTGGAAAACTTGAAGGATATGTCCAAATGATGTGAGGACAAAAATATCTATGATAAATCAAATATGGTCACCCACGGTCTTTTGAGACTTCCTAATTTTCCTCTCAGCAGAAATTCCAGTTTAGGGTTGCCTTCTGCTGCCCCCCACAAGAAGGTATGAGGATCAAGTAATACACTGCTAGTGCAAGTGGTTTATAAACTGTTGAGGGCTGCACACATCTAAAAATGTAAGGCCAAGATCTCAGAGGTCATGTAGTACTCAGCCACTGAGCGCGCACCAGAAAGCACCTACACTGAGGATTCTGAGCCTACCCACACTTTACCTTCTTCCATCTCTCACCCAGGACGAGGAGCCTGAGCGTCCCTCTGGAGCCCAGATCAAGCGCCATGCCTCCACCTGCAGTGAGAAGTCCCATCGGGCAGACCCACAGGTCAAAGTCAAGCGCCACGCCTCCAGTGAGTTCTGTGTGCAAGGGAAGAAGGGAGGGAAATAGTCCGGGACAGGGGCGGGGTCGGGGGGTTGTCTCAAAATCAGATCCTTGCTGGGGTCACGTGGGTAAATAAGTGAAGAGAGGTATAAGAAAATACTCTAAGAAAAATAACAGCACAAGCAGAGTGATAAAGGGCAGCTAGCAGGTGGCCTCAGAGGGGAAACAACAGGGAATGGGTTGGGGGAGACTGAAGGAAACTGCAATGCTCAGACCCCAGCTCTAGGGGCAGCTACTACTTAGCTCCAGCCAAGGCCCCCATGCAGCAATGTCAGCCCAGATTTGCCAATTATTCAAAAGAGACCAGAAATCTACTTATTTTTTAATATAAGCAACTATTGAAAACTTTTAACACTACATAAAGCCATATATATATGGCTTACGTCTGTGTCCCAGCCCAAGCTCTGCCTAGCACCCCATAGGAGCTTGCTGAATTGCCTGATCGCCACACTGCACAATAAATAATGACTAACTATGCCAGGCAACTCTATGTAAGTTCTCTTTGATTCCCAACATTAATCTCTACGCCTGTATGATTTATCTTTATGAGCAAGCCAGCTTCCTGTAGGACAGCATGTCCTGAGTCTTTTATTTGTTGTTTTTACTTTCTTCTCTCGTGCTTGAACAAAGTCAAGTTCTAGTCTTTGCTTTTTGAAGATTTATTTTTTAAAATACTTTTCTTTATGATAGCTCCATTTCATTAGTGTAGATAATCTCTTCTGGGAGTCAGGAGACCTATATTCCATTCCTCACTTGGTCACTAAATTACTGTGTAACTTTGGAAAAGTCCCCTCCCCTCTCCAGAGAGATTCCCCTCTGAACAATTAGAGGTTTGTTGTGTAGCATTCCTTATACTGTATGATCAGAGACACTAGAAATACAGGGCCTTATGAAATGCCCATTTCAAGATGGGAAACTAAATCAAAATAAGCATGTAAGATTGAAGAAATCATAAAACATAAAAAAAACCCAAAAGCAAAGATAACAAAAAACAGACTCTTTCTTCAAATTAAATCTTACATTGAAGCCCAGTTTATAAGAGAGAGAGAAAAGTGGAGCTGCTTTGCCTGGAGTCTGGAGGCCCACTTGGCCTCCCCTTTGCCCCACATGGTAGCCTGTTACCCATCACTATGAAATCATAGGGCTCCTTGCAGACAGTTGGAAACTATGGATCTAGTCCAAAAATGTTTTTCAGATGAAGGAACTGAAGAACGTAAGAGAAGGGTCTTACCCAAGATCATGTATTAACTACCTACTGCTACATAACAAATTACCCAAAATTTCATAGCTCAAAACCTAAGTGTGTGTTATGTCAGTGTTCTGTGGGTCAGGAATCCCGGGGCAGCTTAGTTAGGTAGTTCTGGATTGGGGTCTCTTGTGAGGTCACAGTCAAGACGTCAGCTGGTCATTTGAAGTCATCTGAAGGCTTGACACGCTGGAGGATCTGCTCCCAAGATGGTTGATTTGTATGCCTGGCAAGTTTGGGCTGGCTTTTGGAAGGAGGCCTCAGTTGCTTGCCAGGAGGACCCCACCATTGGGCTGCTTGTCCTCATGACAAGACAGCTGGCTTCCCCCAGAGCAAGTGACCCAGGAAGGAGGTACAGGGTAGAAGCTGCAATGTTTTTGTGAACTAGCTTTTGTGATAATTTCTGCCATATCCTAATGGTTACACAGGTTAGCCTATCTAGTGTGGGAAGGGACTGCAAAAGGCCACAAATATGAGAAAACAAAAATCATGGGAACTGAGGGCATTACTGAGAAAAATGGTGCCATGAGAAGCTCCACAGACCCTTTCCCCAGAAAACAACCAAAACTGGTAAAGATTGCTAAATCAGGGCTTTCCTGGTGATGCAGTGGTTAAGAATCTGCCTGCCAATGCAGGGAACACTGGTTCAAGCCCTGGTCTGGGAAGATCCCACATGCCACGGAGCAACTAAGCCCGTGCACCACAGCTACTGAGCCTGCACTCTAGAGCCCGTGAGCCACAACTACTGAGCCCACGTGCCACAACTACTGAAGCCCGCATGCCTAGAGCCCGTGCTCTGCAACAAGAGAAGCCACCAAAATATGAAGCCCACGCACTGCAAGGAAGAGCAGCCCCCGCTCGCCGCAACTAGAGAAAGCCCTCGTGCAGCAACGAAGACCCAACACTGCCATAAATTAATTAATTAATTAATTTTTAAAAAAAGATTGCTAAATCAATCATCTGAAGTCTCTAGAAATTGTCCTAAGGGCATATGACAAATGAAGATTTATTCTAGAAAATTTACTAAATCTCAGTAAAAACAGTGAGAGTTTGTGGCATCTGAGCCACCACCTTCTCCTTTACCCTTTTCCCAGCTCAGTGTAACAAAATCTCCAGATGTGGATAAGAAAACGAGGCTCTCTCTCCTCTAGCTCCCAGTCAAGAGCTGCAGTATCTCCCCAATAAGAGCAGGTAACGAGCATTTCTCATCACCCCTAGCTATGTGCTACAGACACTAGATCCCAAGTGAGTGCAGCCCAGAAGTAGGGTGCTCCCTTTCTCTACCCAGACCCCACTCATAGAGCAGAGGCTCTACTGCAGGTTGGGCAGGCCAAAGATGTGGGGGCCCTGACTGCCCTCACCCCAGCTCACTCATAATGCAGGGGTTCCACACTAGGAGAGGAAAGCTAAGAAGACCAGAGGTTACAGTCCCTACCCAGCACCCTGCTCACAAAACAGAGATGTCACTCTAAGAGAAGCAGGCCACTGTTCCCACCCCTAGATTCAGAAGAGTGACTCAGAGATTTTGCCCAAGGTGAAAGGCAGGTCATAAAAACAGTAAACTCCAAAGCTCCCCTTCAAAAGAACTGACTTTAGTGGAAACAGAGTGTGGAGCAAATGATGATACAGAGCATTGTCAAAAACAATAAAGCAGGGACTTCCCTGGTGGTCCAGTGGTAAAGAATCCTCCTCCCAATGCAGGGGATGTGGGTTCGATCCCTGGTCGGTGAACTAAGTTTCCACATGCCGCAGGGCAACTAAGCCCGTGCACCACAATTATTGAGCTCGCATGCCTCAACAAGAGAGCCCACATGCCGCAAACTACAGAGCCCACGCACTCTGGAACCCTCACGCCATAACTAGAGAGAGAAAACCCGCACACCACAACTAGAGAGAAGCCCGAGCACCACAACAAAGAGACCGCTCACTGTAACAAAAAGATCCCACATGCCTCAACGAAGACCCCATGTGCTGCAACTAAGACCTGATGCAGCAAAAAAAAAAAAAAAAAAGGAAAATAAATAAATTAAATAAATAAATAAATATTTTTTAAAAAATAGAGCAATCAGCTGAAAATTAGTGGAGCCTAACAGCTGGGTGTGATCCCTAAGGCTGTACCCATTCAGGATCAACATCAGAGGCTTCATGCTGCAGGGAGAAATGTACTTCACTAAAAGAGCCAACTAAGTCACAAAACAAATAAACAATCAGGTTCGGGGTAGGGGTCAGTATACCTAGAGATGCTACAATATATTATATAAAATGTCCAATTTTCAAAAAAAATTATGAAACATGCAAAGAAACAGGAAAGTGTGACCCATACAGAGGGAAAAAGGCAGGCAACAGAAACTGTCTATGAGAGAACCCACATGTGGAATTTAACAAAGATTTCAAAGCGTCCTTTGTAAATATGTTCAAATAACTAACGGAAACCATGCTTAAAGAAGTAAAGGGGGCTTCCCTGGTGGCACAGTGGTTAAGAATCTGCCTGCCAATGCAGGGGACACAGGTTTGAGCCCTGGTCCAGGAAGATCCCACATGCCATGGAGCAACTAAGCCTGTGCGCCACAACTACTGAGCCTGTGCTCTAGAGCCTGCAAGCCACAACTACTGAGCCCACGTGCTACAACTACTGAAGCCCATGCTCCTAGAGCCTGTGCTCCACAACAAGAGAAGCCACCACAATGAGAAGCCCACGCACCACAACAAAGAGTAGTCCCCTCTCGCCGCAACTAGAGAAAGCCCGTGCACAGCAACAAAGACCCAACGCAGCCAAAAATAAATAAATTTATTAACAAAAAAAGAAGTAAAGGAAGAAATTGGAGAGTACAAAGTAAAACTGTCACTGTTTGCAGATAACAAGACACCACCAAAACACTTCTAGAGCACATCAGTGAATTTGGTAAAGTTGCAAGATACAAAATTAATATAGAGGAATCTGTTGCACTTCTATACGCGAACATAGAACTATCCGAGAGAGAAATTAAGAATAAAAATCCCATTTACAATCACATTTAAAAAGAATAAAATACCTAGGAATAAATCTCTTTTTTTAAACTTAGATAGGTTTTTTGAGGGGTTTTTTTGGCCATACCATGTGGTTTGTGGGATCTCAGTTCCCCAACCAGGGATTGAACCCAGGCTGCAGCAGTGAAAGCCAAGAATCCTAACCACTAGACCAGCAGGGATCTCCCAGAATAAATCTAATTAAGGAGATAAAGACCTATACTCAGAAAACTATAAGACACTGTTGAAAGAAACTGAAGACAACACAAAGAGATGAAAAGATATACCAGGCTCATGGATTAGAAGAATTAATTTTGTTAAAATGACCATATTACCTAAGACAATCTACAGATTCAATGCAATCCCTATTAAAATACCAATTGCATTTTTCACAGAACTAGAAAAAATAATTCTAAAATTTGTATGAAAACACAAAGATGCCAAAGAACCAAAACAATCTTGAGGAAGAACAACAAAGCTGGAGATATCATGCTATCTGATTTCAAACTATACTATAAAGCTACAGCAATCAAAACAGCATGGGAATGGCACAAAAACAGACATAGAGATCAACGAAACAGAACAGAGAGCCTAGAAATGAACCCACATTTATATGGGCAATTAATCTATGGCAAAGGAGAGAAGGAAATACAATGGGGAAAAGACAGTGTCTTCAATAAACAGTGTCGGGAAAACTTGAAAATCATATGTGAAAGAATCAAACTGGACTACTTTCTCAAACCATATACAAAAATAAACTCAAAATGCATTAAAGACTTAAATGTAAGACCTAAAACCATAAAACTTCTAGATGAAAACATAAGCACTCACTCTTTGACATTGGTCTTAGCAATATTTTTGGATAGGTCTCCTTAGGTGAGGGAAACAAAAGCAAAAATAAACAAACAGGACTACATCAAACTAAAAAGCTTTTGCACAGTGAAGGAAACTATCAACAAAACAAAAAGGCCACTGACTGAATAAGATAAAATATTTGCAAATAGTATATCCAATAACAGATTAATATACAAAATATACAAAGAACTCATACAATTCAACATCAAAAAAATAAACAATCTAATTAAAAAATAGGTATAGGACTATAGACATTTTTCCAAAGAAGTCATACAGATGGCCAAAAGGCACATGAAAAGATGCTCAACATCACCAATCATCAGGGAAATACAACTCAAAATCACAATGAGATATCACCTCACACCTGTCAGAATTGCTATTATCAAAAAGACAATAAATAATAAGTGTTGGTGAGGATATGGAGAAAAGGGAACTCTTGTGCACTGTTGATGGGAATGCAAATTGGTGCAGCCCCTATGGAAAACAGTATGGAGGTTCCTCAAAAGATTAAAAATAGAACTGACATATGATCCAGCAATTCCACTTCTGAGTATGTATCCAAAGAAAATGAAAACACCAATTAGAAAAGATATATGCACTCCTATGTTTATTGCAGCATTATTTACAACAACCAAGATATGGAAGGAACTTAAATGCCCATCAAAAATGAATGGATAGAAGCCCTGCCCCCATTGTCCCAGGAATGCATGGATAGCAGCCACCCCTAGGAGACCCATAAGCAGGCGCCAAGAGCTGCCCCCACTGTCCCTGGAGCACACAGATAACAGCCGCCCCTAGGAGACCTATGAGCAGATGCCAAGCCCTGCCCCCACTGTCCTGGGAATGCATGGACAGCAGCCTGTAAGAGACCTGCCCCCGCTATCCCAGGAGAGTGCGAAGGCCACGGTACCTGCACACACCAACCATATCAAAGTGATAACTGCCAGCACATGCTGAGGAAAGAGGCAGCAACCATACAAACTAAAAGCAGCCCCTCGATTCCGGAAAAGAGTGCGGAGTAGAGGGACTTGAGCTCACCTCCTCTCACAAAAACACCAAAATCACAACTAACTGCTGAACAACCATCAACAAAAAAGACTGGAACCTATCAAAAAACATATTTTACATCCAAAGACAAAGAAGAAGCCACAGTGAGATGGTAGGAGTGGCGCTTTCAGGACATAATCAAATCCCATACCCACCAGGTGGGCGACCCACAAACTGGATGATATTTATATCGCAGAGGTTCTCCCACAAGAGTGAGAGTCGTGAGCCCCACGTCTGCCTCCCCAGCCTGAGGGTCTGGCATCGGGAGGAGGAATCCCCAGAGCATTTGGCTTTGAAGGCCAGCGGGGCTTGAGTGCTGGAGTGCCACAGGACTGGGGGAAACAGAGACTCCACTCTTGGAGAGCACACACAAGGTTTCTCATACACTGGGACAAAGAACAAAGCAGTAACTCCATAAGAGCTGCGGCTGGACCTACCTACGAGTGTTGGAGGGTCTCCCGGGGAGGCAGGGGTCGGCTGTAGATCAATGAGGGCGCAAGGACACTGGTGGCAGAGGACCCAGAGAATATTTTGGCTTGAGCCCTCCCAGAGGTCGCCATTTTAGCATCAAGACCTGGCCCTACCTAACAGCCTACAGGCTCCAGTGCTGGAATGCCTCAGCCCAAACAACCAGCAGGATAGGAACACAGCACACAGCAGGATAGGAACACCCATCAGCACACAGGCTGCCTAAAGCCATACTGAGCTCACAGCCACCTCTAAACACATCCCTTGACATGGCCATGCCCACCAGAGGGACAAGACCCATCTCCACCAACAAGTGGGCAGGAACCAGTCCCTCCCACCAGGAAGCCTGTACAAGCCTCAGGACCCAGGTCACCGGCCACAGGCAGACACCAGAAGCAAGAGGATCTATGCTCCTGCAGCTAGTGGAAAGGAGACCACAAACCCAGAAAGTCAGAAAAAAATGAGATGGCAGAGAAATATGTTCCAGACAAAGGAGCAAGATAAAAACCCAAAAGAGGGACTTCCCTGGGGGTCCAGTGGTTAAGAATCCATGTTGCAACGCAGGGGATGCCAGTTTGATCCCTGGTTGGGGAGCTAAGATCCTACATGCTGCAGGGCAACTAAGCCCTCATGCCACAACAAGAGAGCCCATGTGTCGCAACTACAGAGCCCACACACTCTGGAGCCTGTGCACCACAACTAGAGAGAAGCCTGTGTGCCACAACTAGAAAGAAGCCTGTGAGCTGCAACAAAAGATCCCACGTGCCACCGCTAAGACCCAACGCAGCCAATAAATGAATAAATAAATAATAAATATTTTTAAAAAAAGAAGAAAAACTAAGTGAAGTGGAGATAGGCAACCTATCTGAAAAAGAATTTAAAGTAATGATAGTAAAGATAATCCAAGATCTCAGAAAAAGAATGGAGGCACAGACTGAGAAGATACAAGAGATGTTCAACAAAGAGCTAGAAATTTAAAGAACAAACAGGGACTTCCCTGGTGGCACAGTGGATAAGACTCCATGCTCCCAATGCAGGGGGCCCGGGTTCAATCCCTGGTCAGGGAACTAGATCCCACATGCATGCAGCAACTAAGAGTTCACATGCCACAACTAAGGAGCCTGCATGCCACAACTAAGGAGCCCACCTGCCACAACTAAGACCCTGTGCAACCAAATACATAAATAAATATTTAAAAAAATAAAAATAAAAAATAATGGACAAACAGAGATAAACAATACAATAACTGGAATGAAAAATACAGTAGAAGGAATCAATAGCAGAATAATTGAGGCAGAAGAACAAATAAGTGAGCTGGGAGACAGAATGGTGGAAATCACTGCTGTGGAACAAAATAAAGAAAAAAGAATGAAAAGGAATGAGGACAGTCTCAGAGATCTCTGGGACAACATTAAACGCATGAACATTCACATTACAGGGGCCCCAGAAAGAGAAGAGAGAGAGAAAGGGCCTGAGGAAATAATTGAAGAGATTATAGCTGAAAACTTACCTAAAGTGAGAAAGGAACAACCCACTAAGTCCAAGAAGCACAGAGACTCCCATACAAGATAAACTCAAGGAGGAACATGCTAAGACACATATTAATCAAACTGACAAAAATTAAAGACAAAGAAAAAATATTGGGAATTCCCTGGCAGTCCAGTGGTTAGCACTCAGTGCTTTCACTGCCGTGGCCTGACTTTGATCCCTGATTGGGAAACTAAGGTCCCACAAGCTGCGTGGTGCAGCCAAAAAAAAAGATAAACAAAATCGATAAAGCTTTAGCCAGACTCAACAAGAAAAAAAGGGAGAAGACTCAAACCAATAAAATTAGAAATGAAAAAGAAGTTACAACTGACACAACAGAAATACAAAGGACCATAAAAGACTACCAAAAACAACTACATGCCAATAAAATGGACAACCTAGAAGAAATGGACAAATTCTTAGAAAGATATAACCTTCCAAGACTGAACCAGGAAGAAGTAGAAAATATGAACAGACCAATCACAAGTATTGAAATCGAACCTGTGATTTAAAAACATACAACAAACAAAAGCCCAGGACCAGGCTTTACAGGTGAATTCTATCAAACATTTAGAGAAGAGTTACCACCTATCCTTCTAAAACTATTCCCAAAAATTGCGGAGGAAGGAACACTCCCAAGCTCATTCTATGAGGCCACCATCACCCTGATACCAAAACCACACAAAGATACCACAAAAAAAAGAAAATTACAGGCTAATACCACTGATGAACCGAGACGCAAAAATACTCAACAAAACTGGCAAACCGAATTCAACAATAGATTAAAAGGATCATACACCATGATCTGGACTTTCCTGGTGGTGCAGTGGTTAAGAATCCGCCTGCCAATGCAGGGGACATGGGTTTGAGCCTTGGTCTGGGAAGATCCCACATGCCGTGCAGCAACTAAGCCCATGTGCCACAACTACTGAGCCTACACTCTAGAACCCGCAAGCCACAACTACTGAGCCCACATGCCACAACTAATGAAGCCTGCACACCTGGAGCCCGTGCTCCTCAACAAGAGAGGCCACAAGCCCCTGCTCGCCATAACTGGAGAGGGCCCGTGTGCAGCAATGAAGACCCAACACAGCCAAAAATAAAAAGATAAATAAATTTATTTTTTTAAAAAAAAGGATCATACACCATGATCAAGTGGAATTTATCGCAGGCATGCAAGCGTTCTTCAATATCCACAAGTCAATCAATGTGATACACCACATTAACAAACTGAAGAATAAAAACCATATGATCATCTCAACAGATGCAGAAAGAGCTTTTGACAAAAATCCAACACCCATTTATGATAAACACCCTCCAGAAAGTAGGCGTAGAGGGAACTTACCTCAACATAATAAAGGCCATATATGACAAGCCCACAGCTAACATCACCCTCAATGGTGAAAAGCTGAAAGCATTCCCTCTAAGATCAGGAACAAGGCAAGGATGTCCACTCTCGCCACTTTTCTTCAACATAGTTTTGGAAGTCCTAGCCACAGCAATCAGAGAAGAAAAAGAAATAAAAGGAATCCAAGTTGGAAAAGAATAAGTAAAGCTGTCACTGTTTGCAGATGACATGATACTATACACAGAGAATCCTAAAGACGCTACCAGAAAACTACTAGAGCTCATCAGTGAATTTGGTAAAGTTGCAGGATACAAAATTAATACACAGAAATCACTTGCGTTTCTATACACTAACAATGAAAGATCAGAAAGAGAAATTAAGGAAACGATCCCATTTACCATCACATCAAAAAGAATAAAATAACTAGGAATAAACCTACCTAAGGAGACAAAAGACCTATACTCTGAAAACTATGAGATGCTGATGAAAGAACTCAAAGATGACACAAACAGTTGGAAAGATATACCATGTTCTTGGATTCAAAGAATCAATAATGTCAAAATGACTATATTACCCAAGGCAATCTACAGACTCAATGCAATCCCTATCAAATTACCAATGGCATTTTTCACAGAACTAGAAAAAAATTTTTTAATTAGTATGGAAACACAAAAGACCCCGAATAGCCAAAACCGAGCTAGAAAAACAGACCTGGAGGACTCACACTCCCTGACTTCAGACTATGCTACAAAGCTACAGTCATCAAAACGGTATGGTACTGGCAGAAAAACAGAAATATAGATTAATGGAACAGGGTAGAAAGCCCAGAAATAATCCCACGCATCTATGGCCAACTAATCTATGACAAAGGAAGCAAGACTATAAAATGGAGGAAAGACGGTCTCTTCAATAAATGGTGCTGGGAAAACTGCACAGCTACATGTAAAAAAATGAAATTAGAACATTCTTTAACAACACACACAAAATTAAACTCAAATTGGATTAAAGACCTAAATGTAAGACTAGATACTACAAAACTCTTAGAGGAAAACATAGGCAGAACACTCTATGACATAAATCGCAGCAATGTCTTTTTGGATCCACCTCCTAGAGTAATGAAAATAAAAACAAAAATAAACAAATGGGACTTAAATAAACTTAAAAGCTTTTGCACAGCAAAGGAAACCATAAACAAAACAAAAAGACAACCCACAGAGTGGGAGAAAATATTTGCAAACAATGTGACCAACAAGGGATTAGTCTCCAAAATTTACAAACAGCTCATGCGGCTCAATATCAAAAAAACAAACAACCCTATCCAAAAATGGGCAGAAGGCCTAAATAGACATTTCTCCAGAGAAGATATACAGATTGCCAACAAACACATGAAAGGATGCTCAACATCACTAATCATTAGAGAAATGCAAATCAAAACTACAATGAGTTATCACCTCACACCAGTCACCTGGTGTGGCCAGAATGGCCATCATCAAAAAATCTACAAACAATAAATGCTGGAGAGGGTGTGGAGAAAAGGGAACCCTCTTGCACTGTTGGTGGGAATGTAAATTGATACAGCCACTATGGAGAACAGTATGGAGGGTCCTTAAAAAACTAAAAATGGAATTACCATATGATCCAGCAATCCCCCATGACTCCCACAAAGAGTCATGTACCACAATGTTCATTGCAGCACTATTTACAATAGCCAGGACACTGAAGCAACCTAAGTGTCCATCAACATATGAATGGATAAAGAAGATGTGGCACATATACACAATGGAATATTACTCAGCCATAAAAAGAAACAAAATTGAGTTATTTATAGTGAGGTGGATGGACCTAGAGTCTGTCATACAGAGTGAAGTAAGTCAGAAAGAGAAAAATACCATATGCTAACACATATATATATGGAATCTAAAAAAAAAAAATGGCTCTGAAGAACCTAGGGGCAGGACAGGAATAAAGATGCAGACATAGAGAATGGACTTGAGGACATGGGGAGGGAGAAGGGTAAGCTGAGATGAAGTGAGAGAGTGGCATTGACATATATACACTACCAAATGTAAAATAGATAGCTAGTGGGAAGCAGCCACATGGCACAGGGAGATCAGCTCGGTGCTTTGTGACCACCTAGAGGGGTGGGATAGGGAGGGTGGGATAGGGAGGGTGAGAGGGAGACACAAGAGGGAGGAGATATGGGGATATATGTATATGTACAGCTGATTCACTTTGTTATAGAGCATCAACTAACACAACAATGTAAATCAATTATACTCCAATAAAAATGTTTTTTAAAAAATGGGCAAAATGACCTAAAGAGACATTTCTCCAAAGAAGATATACAGGTGGCCAAGAGGCACATGAAATTATGCTCAACCTCGCTAATTATTAGAGAAATGCAAATCAAAACTACAATGAGGTATCACCTCACACCGGTCAGAATGGCCATCATCAAAATGTCTACAAACAATAAATGCTGGAGAGGGTGTGGAGAAAAGGGAACCCTCGTACACTGTTGAGGGGAATGTAAATTGGTACAGCCACTATGAAGAACAGTATGGAGTTTCCTTAAAAAATGACATATAGAACTACCATGTAATCCAGCAATCCCACTCCTGGGTATATATCTGGAGAAAACCATAATTCAAAAAGATACATGGGGCTTCCCTGGTGGCGCAGTGGTTGAGAGTCCGCCTGCCGAAGCAGGGGACGCGGGTTCATGCCCCAGTCCGGGAAGATCCCACATGCCGCGAAGCGGCTGGGCCCATGAGCCATGGCTGCTGAGCCTGCGCGTCTGGAGCCTGTGCTCCGCAACGGGAGAAGCCATAGCAGTGAGAGGCCCGTGTACAGCAAAAAAAAAAAAAAAAAAAAAAAGATACATGCACCCCAATGTTCAGTGCAGCACTATTTACAACAGCCAAGACATGGAAGCAACCTAAATGTCCACTGACAGAGGAATGGATACAAAAGATGCAGTACATATACACAATGGAATATTACTCGGCCATAAAAAAGAATGAAATAATGCCATTTGCAGCAACATGGATGGATCTAGAGATTATCATACTGGGTGAATTAAGTCAGACAGAGAAAGACAAATATCATATGATATCACTCATATGTGGAATCTAATTTTTAAAAAATGATACAAATGAACTTATCTACAAAACAGAAACAGACTTACAGATAACAAAAAGCAAACTTATGGTTACCAAAGGGAAAATGTGGTGGGCGAGGTGGGGGGGAATCAGGAGCTTGGGATTAACATAGACACACTATTATATATAAGACAGATAACCAACAAGGACCTACTGTACAGCACAGGGAACTCTACTCAATATTCTGTGATAATCTATATGAGAAAAGAATCTGAAAAAGAATTAATATATGTATATGTATAACTGAATGACTTTGCCATACACCTGAAACTAATACAACATTGTAAATCAAATATACCCCAATAAAATTTAAAAACAAACAAACAAAAATGAATGGATAAAAAGATATGACATATATATATACTGTGGAATATTACTCAGCCATTAAAAAGAATGAAATCTGCCATCTGCAACAACATGGATGGCCTTAGAGGGTATTATGCTAAGTGAAATAAGAGAGAGAAAGACAAATACATATGATTTCACTTGTATGTGGAATATAAAAAACAAAACAAACAAACATAACAGAAACAGAGTCAGAGATACAGAGAACAAACAGGTGGTTGTCAAAGGGGAGGAAAATGGGGGGAGGAGAAAGATGAGGGAGATTAAGAGGCACAAACTTCCTGCTATAAAATAAATGACCCATGGGTATGAAATGAGTGCAGGAAATACAGTCAATAATTATATAATATCTTTGTATGGTGACAGATAGTAACTATACTTATCATGGCGATCTTTTTTTTTTTTTTTTTTTTTTTTTGCGGTACGCGGGCCTCTCACTGTCGTAGCCTCTCCCGTTGCGGAGCACAGGCTCCGGACACGCAGGCTCAGCGGCCATGGCTCATGGGCCCAGCCGCTCTGCGGCATGTGGGATCTTCCCAGACCGGGGCACGAACCCGTGTCCCCTGCATCGGCAGGCAGAGTCTCAACCACTGCGCCACCAGGGAAACCCATGACAATCATTTTTAAATGTACAGAAATATCAAATCACTATGAGGTATACCAGGAACTAACATATAATATGGTAGGTCAAATACAGTTCAAAAACAAACTTATAGGAAGAGAGATCAGATTTGTGGTTACCAGAGGCAGGGGCTACAGAGAGGGAAACTGGATGAAGGTAGTCAAAGGGTACAATCTTCCAGTTACAAGATAAATACCAGGGATGCAATACACAACATGACAAATATAATTAACACTGTTGTACATAATATATGAAAGTGAAAAGAGTAAATTCTACGAGTTCTTATCACAAGGAAAAAATTTTTTTCTATTTCTTTAATTTTGCATGTATACAAGATAATGGATGTTCACTAAACTTACTGTGATAATCATTTTATGATGTATGTAGGTCAAATCATTATGCAGTACACCTTAAACTTACACAGTGCTATATGTCAATTATGATTTCAATAAAACTGAGAGAAAAAAAAATCTGAGAAATGTCACCGCCAAGAAGAGCCTAAGGAAATACAATGACTAAATGTAATGTAGTAGCTCTGCAACAGAAAAAGGACATTAGGTAAAATCTAAGTAAATCTGATGAACTTTAGTTTAAAAAAAAGGAAAGGAAAGGAAGATGACAATGTCCTATCAAATGGCTCAAGGGTACATTTGAACTGGCAAAAGGATCAGTAAACCTGAAGATAGATCGACAGAGATTATGCATTCCAAATAAGAGAGAGAAAAGAGAACAAAGAAAAATGAACAGAGCCTCAAAGAAATATGAGGCACCATTAAGTGCACTAACATATGCGTAAAGGGAGCATTAGAAGGAGAAAAGAAAGAGAAAGGAGCATAAAAAATATTAAAAGAAATAATGGCTGAAAAGTTGCCAAATTTATTGAAATCATTAATTTATATATCCAGGGAGCTCAGTGAAGTTCCAGTAGGATAAAGGCAAAGAGATCCAAGAAAGACACATCATGCTCAAAATGCCAAAGCCAAAGACAAAAAGAAAATCTTGAAAGCAGAAGAGAAAATCAACTGATCACTTACAAAGGATCCCAATAACATTAATAGCTGACTTCTCATCAGACACAATGGAAGGTTTGCCCCTAACATCACCTGGACTATTATTCACCAATAAAAAGGAATGAAGTACTGATACATACTACAACATTTATGTATTATGTATTTATGTACATTACTAACTTGGACACTAAATATTCCTTTTTTCCTTCATTATGGAGGCCCAGATTTTTCTGGAAGGTGCTTGGGCAGTTCTGTTTTATCACTAATACTATAAGACCCAAAGAATTGTAGCTCCTTAAAACTTACCTATTAGGATCTAGTTTGCCTAGTTTGCCTCTTTACCACCATTTGAGTGACTCAAGCATTACAGGATTGCGTATGAAGTAAGCTGCTCTCTGTGGTGCTGACACATCAAGGTGGACCAGGGTGATGGCTCCCAAAGCTGAGTCTACTTGCTGGTTTGGTCCCTAAGGAAGTTTTCACTCATCTGCAATGAAATGAGAAAAATAAGCACAGTGCATAAAGTTTTTCATAAAGTTAATGCTATTCAGTATAAACAACTACTTTATTGTACATTTGTATCCAACTCAGGATGCTAAAATATTATTTTAACACAGAAAATAAATAGAAAATAGTGGGAATAATAATATTGGTAGTTTTAAGGTCCTTATCTGATACAACATAATGGTGACAACCCTTTGTTGGTATCCCTATTTATTTTACCAGTCTATAAAATCCAAAAGTCTGAGAGCCAACTCCCTTGGGATGCCATTGTGTAACTGGGAAGTAAGGGGAGCCATGCGTCCCCTTCTCTGTCCTCCATGCTTTATTTATAATGAGGCTTGAACTGTAGGGTAGTTGTAGCAGGAACTGATTTTTGCATAGGTCATGGGTGACCACTGCAATCCCTACAGAGCTGGAAAGACAAGACCCCCAATTATCAGCAAACCATGGGAATCGCTCCACACCCCACCTACAAACGACTATGTGTGGCTGTCTGTAGCATAAAAATATAAATAAAACTTTCACTGAGAGGTTGGACTATGACCTTGCCCAAGCTAAGGTAGTATTGTATAGCATGGACCCTGGAGTTAGAAAGACATGAGTTCAAACCTGGGCTCTTCCATAATTAGCAGTGAGACCTAACCTCTTTGTGCCTCAGTTTCCCAACAATAAAGTAGAGCTAATAATAGTGAGTTTTGTGAGGATTAAATACAAATGCATATAAATAGCATAGCATATAGTAAATGGTCAATAAGTTTTTGCCATAATAATTTGTAGCTACTGTCCACCATAGTGTAGAGCCTACAGTAGACTATGAGGTCCCTCTCTCCCCCCACCCATTTCTCAGTAATAAAATGGGCAATGCCTGACTTTAGCCACAGTTCTCAGTTCTCTGTAGATGAGTTACACGTAGCTGTCTCTTTATCTTATGTGTACCAAGAGTTAACTATAAAAATGCCCTTTTAAAACCAAAGTGTGGGACTTCCCTGGTGGTGCAGTGATTAAGAATCCGCCTGCCAATGCAGGGGACATGGTTTGAGCCCTGGTCCAGGAAGATCCCACATGCTGCGGAGCAACTAAGCCCGTGCAGCACAACTACTGAGCCTGCGGTCTAGAGCCCACGAGCCACAACTACTGAAGCCAGCACACCTAGAGCCCATGCTCTGCAACAAGAGAAGCTACCGCGATAAGAAGCCAGAGCACTGCAACAACAGTAGCCCCTGTTCACCACAAATAAAGCCCACGCACAGCAACGAAGACCCAATGCAGCCAAAAATAAATAAATAAAATAAATTTATTTAAAAAAATTCTAGGGCTTCCCTGGTGCCGCAGTGGTTGGGAGTCTGCCTGCCGATGCAGGGGACACGGGTTCGTGCCCCGGTCCGGGAGGATCCCGCGTGCCGCAGAGCGGCCGGGCCCGTGAGCCACGGCCGCTGAGCCTGCGCGTCCGGAGCCTGTGCTCCACAACGGGAGAGGCCACAACGGTGACAGGCCCGCGTACCACAAAAAATAAATAAATAAATAAATAATTCTAAAACTGAAGGGTGTATGCATCACAAAATTTGTTTTACATTATTATTATTATCTAACATTTACTAAGCACTATTTGCCAGGTACTATACTAAGTAGTTTTCATGAATTACCTCTTTTAAACCTTATCACAATGCCAAGAGGTAAATTTGATTGATACCCACATTTACAAGTGAGGAAAGTAAAGCCTAGGGGGAAGGCACAAAAACACCACATTCACTTTGCCTGATGTCACACAACCAGTAAAGGGCAAAAGAAAACACAGACCTTGATTTGTCTGGTTCTAAAGCCCTTACTCCTCATCCCTGTGCACTACTGCCTCCCTTTGGCTCCTTGTTTCCTCTCCTTCACACTAAATATATCCAGAGGTATAGACCTAAATATTCCCATTTTATAGACAGACAGATTGAGGCTGAGAGAGAAGCTAACACCACCCAAGTACTCTCACCAGAGCTCAGAATTGAGGGCCTTTTCCTGCCTCATCTCTGCAGGTGCCCATCAATATAAGTACGGTAAGAACCGAGCTGAGGAGGATGCCAGGAGGTACCTGGTAGAAAAAGAAAAGCTGGAGAAAGAGAAAGAGACAATCCGGACAGAGCTGATGACACTGCGGCAGGAAAAGAGGGAACTAAAGGAAGCCATTCGGAACAGCCCAGGTATCTATGTGGGTGTGGTCCTGAGCACAAGGGGGTCTCATCCTTGACACCTCCCCTGGCATCTGCCACCTGGTTTCTTACCAGGAACAGGTGGGCTTCTCCTCCCCTTTCTCCTCCTCCCTCCCCTCCCCATCCTCCTCCCTCCTCCTCCCCCTCCTCCTCCTCATTATCTCTCCTGACTAATGGAAGTGCCACTGATTTAATAACTGCTTTTAGAGTGAGAAGATGAAAAAGCGTACAAATGTGTACACTTAAAGTGGTAAAATGAGCTCTGATTTTAGAAATGCTAAAATGTGAAAAACAGAGTGTGCCTTAGAATCATGGACGAGATATTCTGAACCTCACATTAACTCATTCATTCACAGATATGCACTGAGCACCCAAATGTGTGATACATTGGTTCACATACTGGGAATAATGGATGGTGACACTTTACCAGGATCTTCTTCTGAAATCCAGGACCGTGGCCTCTGCAGGCTCTGCATGCCCTGGGCTCCTCTGCACCCCACTTTCTGCTGTGTTTCTGTTGAATTCTCGCTATAGCTGCAGTTCAGCACACTTTCAGACTGAGGTTTCTGAACGTGCTGGAGGGAACAGAGGTCCTGTCCTTATAAAGAATACATCCAAGGTCGCATAGCCCCATGAGAATCTGATGGAACCTATGGACCCCTTCCTAACAGAGAAAACCCCCACAGATCACAATGTTGCAAATAATATCAGGAGCTCCTGTGCCCCCAGAGTCATAGATTGCCTAGGAGTCCACGAGCCTCAGGTTGAGAAGTTCTGGCTTAAAGACTTGTTCTGTGTGGCTAGGAACCAGAATCAATGGGAAGAAGGCACATAAAGGCAGTTTGGTTTCTGGGCTTCCCCGGTGGCTCAGTGGTTAAGAATCCACCTGCCAATGCAGGGGACATGGGTTTGAGCCCTGGTCTGGGAAGATCCCGCATGCCGTGGAGCAACTAAGCCCGTGTGCCACGATTACTGAGCCTGCGCGCCATAACTACTGAGCCCGCATGCCACAACTACTGAAGCCTGTGCACCTAGAGCCCATGCTCCACAACAAGAGAAGTCATCGCAATGAGAAGACTGCGCACCACAATAAAGAGTAGCCCCCACTCGTCACAACTAGAGAAAGTCTGTGCGCAGCTATGAAGACCCAACGCAGCCAAAAATAGATAAAATAAAAATTTTTTTAATTATTTAAAAAAAAAAAGGCAGTTTGGTTTCAATATAAAGAACTTTCTAAGAGTCAGAATAGGGTTTGGAGCAGGTCAACTTGACTGTCCAAACTTGTCCTGCTCAGTTTTTTTCTATAGCATATCAGTTTTTGACATCTTAGATTATTTATTATATTTATTATATTGTTTTCTCTCCCTCCCTCTCTCTGTGTCTCTCTCTCTCTCTCTCTCACACACACACACACACACAATTGTAAGTTCAATAAGGGCAAAGATCTTTGCCTGTTTTGTTCACTGATATATCCCAAGGGCACAGAACTGTGCCCAGTACCTAGCAAGCACTCAATAACTATTTACTGAATGAATGAATGAACGAATGAACAAATGAATGAAAAGAACAACCATTACTAGAAAACCCTCCAGTGCAGCCTCCTCAGGACAAACAATGGAACTAATCTTTAAACGTGATAAGATCCAAAACAGCTCTTGGCACAAAGAAGGTCCTAATATAGGTTTGTTGGCTTAAACTGAATAAGCAGCAAAATCCTAGCAGGAACTTGTGATCAATGTAAAGCCTGTCTTACGATTCTTGGTTACAAGTAAGAGAAACCAAAGTGAAACTGGCTTAGAAATGAAAAGAAAAATGTAATTGAAAACTTAAGTGATCAGATATAGCAAGGTCCAGGGACTTAAATGATGTCACCAGGAAACATGTTTCTCTAATTCTTGCTTCTGCCTTCCCCTACATTGGTTTCATTCTCTGCCCCTCATGGTGGTATAAAGGCTACACAGCTCTAGCCATCACCGAATCCGTGCAGCCACTCCAGCAGAGAGGCTTCTCTTCCCAATAGCCCCCATAAACACCTCGGGATTCACTTTGATTGAACCAGCTTTGATTCCTCAACCAACCACTGTGACCAAAAAATGAGATATAATTATGGGCCAGGTCTAAGTTATGTGCCAATCCCCTGAACTAGGAGTGAAGTCAGCCCCAGCCAAACTACAGGGAATGAGAGGAGAATGGGGAAATGGGTATCGGGCAGATAAAAACCACACACCCCTGCATGGGGCTGGAACCCCAGGTCCAAAGTCCATCCCTTAACAAGGAGCGAGGCCTGGAAAGGCCCTCTGGGAAGGCAGACTAGGGCCTGAGGCCCTGCCAAACTCCCTGATGCTTCTGGCCAAACCAGGCTCAGCTATTTCTCATAGATGTCTTTGGACACAGGGGCAAAGTTAAAAGCTCTGGAAGAGGCCTTGGCCACCCTGGAAGCTCAGTGTCGGGCGAAGGAAGAGGGTCGGATCGACCTGGAGCTGCGGCTGGTGGCTGTGAAGGAGCGCTTGCAGCAGTCCCTGGCAGGGGGCCCAGCCCTGGGACTCTGCGTGAACAGCAAGAACAAGAGCGGGGTGAGTCTACTCCCTTTTGCACCAGGGGCAGCTGCTCCTCAATACCCTCATATGCTACAGATCTCCATGATCATTCTTTAGGGGTAGGAGTTATGCTTATTTACAAATGAGAAAGCTGAGGCCCTAAGAGGAGAGGAAACATGCCATAAGTGGCACAGCTGTGAAAGAGACTCTTGGAGCAAGTTTTCTGGCCTGTGTTCTCTCCACTGAAGCACTACTATTTGACTTTTTATACTGAATGTGATCTTAGAAGTGGCCTTGGGGTTATTGATAATAATAATATACTATACTGAATAACAAACTTGTATTGCTCAAGTTTGTTATTCTTATTCAAGTACAGGTTAAGATGCTGTACTGGCCGATTGTACCATAGGCCAGTACAGCATCTTAACCTGTATGATGTCACACAATCTTCGCAGCAGTCCTATGAGGTAGTACTATGTGTATTCACCTCATATGACAGACAAGGAAACTAAGGTTCAGATGTTGCATTATGTGCTCAAGGTCACTCAGTTAAGTGGGAGACAGGATCCCAAACCCAGGAAGTCTGACTCCAGAGCCTTGCTTTAGCCACCAGGCACACGCCCTCTCCTAGGATCCCCAGTGTACCAGTCCCTGTACTCAGGGCTTTGAATCCATTATCTCTAATGCTCCCAGCAACCATCACCTTGAATGGGATGTCCTCAGGGAGAACTTCACGGACCTCAGTCTGTATCAGTGTCTCAACCTCAGCACTACTGCCAATAATTTTTTGTAGGACTGTCATGTGCATTGTAAGATAT
Organism: Delphinapterus leucas; assembly: GCF_059928025.1. NCBI lineage: Eukaryota > Metazoa > Chordata > Mammalia > Artiodactyla > Monodontidae > Delphinapterus > Delphinapterus leucas. Next base: position 126,857,383 of record NC_143131.1, read on the forward strand.
TTAGTAGCATCCCTAGCCTCTACCCACTTGATGCCAGTAGCTCCATGCCCAGTTATGACGACCAAAAATGTCTCCAGAAATTGCCAAATGTCCCCTGGGAGGACAAAACTGCCCCCATTTGGGAACCACTGGTCTAACCTAACAGTCCCATCTGTTATTCTGCCTCACAGCACTTAACCACAATTTGTGTGTGAATATATGTATATGTATATACATGTATATATAGTATATTCATGTCCTTACATTCTGTCTCCCCCCACTAGATTGTATTTTTATTAAGAACTGGACTATGTCTGTTTTGTTTATCATTATAGCTCTAGTCCTTCAGAATCTGAAAAATAGAAGTGCAATAAATGTTTGTCAAATGAATAAATGTTATACCCGCTTTTACACAAGGAAATGGAGGCTCAGAGAGATGAAATAACTGGTCTGATAAGTGTGAGTTGTCATTGGGAACAGTATTCCTATTGCTGTCCTAGGTCAGGCCACACCTCATGACTCTAAAGCCAGAGCAGTTTCTTCCACTCCTACACTTCTACTCCCAGGGGCATTTCCAACCTCATTTACAGAAGAAGGGCTTAGGGGCTAGGGACAAAACAACTTCCCAGAGTCACAGAGGGCTGGTGGAGGAGTAGAAGTGGTTCCCTCATCCCAGCTGCTTCCTCCCACCAGCATGCCCTGATGTTCACATTCCACAGGGCTTTTCTCTCCACTTTTGATCCTTGTGATGGCCTTTGGAGACAGAGAGTCTTCTCTAAATTCCCTACAGGCTCAGCCATTAGTATGTCACACTCAAGGAACTACATCCAGCAAGGTACTAAGCAATCACCTGGAAAATATGAGTAAAGGCAGTGTAGAAAATGTGAAGGAATACAGGAGAGAGGTTGAGACAGGACTGTGGGATTTGAATCCCAACTGTCTCACTCACCAGCCTTATGGCCTTGAGCAGTGACTTGACCTTCTCATTTTCCTTATCTGTAAAATGGGACAAAATAATAATAGTACCTGCTTTATAGGATTGAAAAGGCTAGATGAGCTAACCTGGTCCATAGTGAGGGTTCAGTAATTTTAATTTTAGTAATTTTAGTCATTATCTTTATTCCAAGGCCCTCAAGTATCTTTTACCCCTCACCCTGTTTGATGCTGACATGTTTGCACAGTGCCTTCTTGGCAGGCTGGGTGTAAGTAGCGAGCACTAGACCTCACCTGTGTAACTATTTCTTGTCATCAACAGGAAACTGCAAATAAACCCCAAAACAATGCCCCAGAGCAACCTCTCCCTGTCAATTGTGTTTCTGAGCTGCGGAAGAGGAGCCCATCCATCGTAACCTCCAACCAAGGAAGAGTGCTACAAAAAGCCAAGGTACGGCCATAGATCAGCTAATCAAAATTCAGAGATCTGGAAGCTTCCTTTCTATGGAACCCCACCAAGAACCAAAAAGTCAGCTAGTGAGAAAGGCAGAGAACTGCCAATATATCCATGCAGTAAAACTCATGAACTTTGCTCAGAGGGCAAGACCTTCAAATCTCCTTCAGAACCTACTTATTCTTTCTTAACACATAGTTCTAACAAGCTTTGGTTTCTGAGCCTACAATATGTTTTGAGACATGAAAGGTCCCATTTTGTAGGTGAGGAAACTAAGTGAAGGGACTTGCCCAAGGTTATGCAGGGCATCAATGAGAGAGCTGGGATGCAAATCCATCTCTTCCAAGTCCATAGCTCACTCCATGATACTGGTCCACAGTACTATCTTGGATTTTAGAAAGGTAATATGGTGCATATACTATATATGATGAAAAACCCCAAGTTCTCAGGAGGTACTCTGTAAGCAAACACGTTGATAATTCTATAGCAAGACACATGAATATTCACATCACATTGAATAAATAGGTTACAAACAGCCTCATATCAGTTCAGGTCAGGTTTTGCCACTAAATGAGTTTGTGCCAAAACACTTTAAAAATGTTTTGGTTTCAGAGCTCTCTGGATTTCAGAATTACAGATAAGAAAGTGTAGACCTGAAAAACAAATACCTGAGCATTACGACATGAGATGAGAGAAGTAACCAGCTGAAGGCCAGATCATCTAGATCAGACATCAGCAAACTTTTTCTGGAAAGGGCCAGACAGTAAATACTTGCAGCTTTGTGGACACATGGTCTCTTTCACAAGTCACCTCTGCTACCACAGCAGGAAAGTAGCCACAGACAATATGTAAACGAATGATTAACATGGCTGTGTCCCAATAAAACTTTGTTCATGGACAATGAGATTTGAATTTCATATAAATTTCAGGTGTCATAAAAAACTATTCTTTTTTTAAAAAAAAAACATTTAAAATCTGAAAAGTCATAGCTGGTGGGTCATACAGAAACATATAGTGAGCCAGATTTGGCCCATGAGCCATAGTTTGCTTCTCCTTGACCCTTGTAGGCCATTGGAAGAACTTTGGATTTTGTTCTAACATAATGGAAAGTCACTGGCAAATTCTGACCAAGGAATTTTTAGATATGAATTACATTTTTAAAAGATCATTCTGACTACTATGTTGAGAATGGATGAGGGGGTAAGAAAAATCAGTTAGAAGAAGTAACCTTGATGGGAGATTAGAAAGGTTTAGTGGAGGTGACAGTGACTAGCTGGCTTTGGAGGTAGAGCAGAAGGACTTGCTGATGAGGATGTGGAGGATGAGGAAAAGAAAGAAATCAAGGACGACCCCTAGGTCACTGCCCTGAGCAACTGCAGTCAAGGTGGTGAAGACGTGAGAGGGGCAGGTTGGGAATGGAGAATCCTCCCACCAAGAATTTTCTAACCACCATCTTCTGCCCTGGTTCACCCCATCCCCTCCAGGGCTGGCTGGAAATGCCATGGATTTTTTATAGGTAAAAAGCCATTCACTGCTGGCCCTGACTTCAGTATTCATCTCAGGTGAACTCCTAGACAGCCCTGGGAGAACGAACAGAGCCCTGTGGGTTGCCTGCCCTCACCCTTCCTTACCAAGCTGCTTTGGCCTGTCTCCCATCAGCCTCCTACCCCAACCAAGGTGCTGTGGAAAAGCACTGATGCAGTCCCCACTCCCCAACTTCTTCTGGGCCCCAGTTTCCTTGTCTGAGAAAGACAAACTGTAGTGTTTGAACCCCCTTAGAGATGAGACCCAGCATGGAGAAATGACTTACCCAAGGCCAAAGAAAGAGAGTGGGACTAGGACCCATGCATGACTCTGTGATCTGGCCATGGAGATCTTTATATAATTAGGTGCAGTGGTATGTTTTTATCCTGCAGGTTACACTAGAATATTTAACAAACTGATACTTCCTGTCTTTCCGTACTTCAGGAATGGGAAATGAAGAAGACCTAGAAAGAGGATGAGGATTTCATCCAAAGGAGATAACACCTTGTCCATCCAAGGCAGAAATGCTTTTTTCACAAGGAGACATCAGAAGACTGGAAGTAGCCCACACTCTCTGGGGCACCCAAAAGACCAGCCTTTATTGTCTGCAGGATTATAGGGGACATGGGGAGGGAAGAAGGAGGAGAGAAGAGGGAAATGGAGGGCATCCTTATAACTTTACAGAGGGTGGAAATGGGGATGGAGGGAGACAGAAATCTGCACAGTCGTAAAGGTTTTGTTAAATGTCTTTGCCTTCCCTTCTAAAGAAGAAATGAAAGCACATGTGAATAAGCCATTCCATCCCATTCTCAGCATCCCATTCTCAGTCCTTAGGAAAAAGGAAGGCAGTGCTGAGGCATCGGTGGTACAGTATAAAGGGACAGGACTGGATCATCTGATCTTGCTTGTGCCAAATGGATTCATACTGGGCATTACTGACAACCTCTGGGCAAGATAGGCTGAAAAATCAATACAGTTATCCCTAACTTGCATGAAGTGAGCAAAAACTACAGAGATCATGTAAATTCTACAATCATTCCTCATGATTATACAATCCTCATGATGCAGAATCCAGAATCCCTGATTTGAGTGTTTACAAATCAGAGATCTGGCAAAGAGGGGTTCAGCAGCTGACATACTTTAAGCTCACAGTGCTACTCAGTGACAAGAGCATGGATTTCTAATGTCCACAGGATGTTGCAGGCATTGTAGGATGGGGTCATTTGCTGTCAGTCAAGTCCCCTACCTAATTTACATGGCACTCAGGCTCTGGGAGCTATGGCTAGAAATCCAGGTGACACTCCTTGTCTTTAACCTTACCTTGCACTTGGAGGCCCACCAGTCTGCCCTTTCATACCTGCTATCAAGTAAAACTATCATGGAGAACCAAGAGGATGGTGGCTCATTTCTGCCACAGGGGTGCTAAACTTTTTACAGACACTTGATAGTTTTATAGGGGAGCAAGGACCTCAAGTCCCAGGCAGTCTCCTAACTGCGCCACTCACTACTTTCTCAACACTGTAGGCACTTTATAGGTCTTTACCACCTTTCCCTCCAATAAAGATAAAAACATTTAACTGTATAAGCTTAGAGGTTAGCTCAAGGGGAAAGAAGAGAAATCCCAGAATAACCTATGGACACTTTGCTAGAGGCTACACACACTTTTCTTAACTAAGACTTTACATACTTGAGCCTCACCCAAACTTTATCACCCTCTGAGGTAGCTAGAGACCAAAGCAAGTAAAATAACCTGACCAAACGCACCTGGCTGCCAGAGGCAGCACTTAAGACTTAGGGCTAATGAGCCTGGATCCAGACAAGGCTGCTTGAGCCCTGCCTCTGCCACTTACCAGCTGTGACTTTGACCTCTCTGATTGCTTTCCTTACCTGTGAAAACCATGTTAACAATTGTACTCCTCTCCCAAGAATACTGGGGGAAAACCAGGTTAACAACTATACTTTCCTCCCAAGACTACTGAGGGAATTCAATGAGTTAATACACAGGAAACATCTTGTACAGCATCCAAGAAATAGGAAATGTTCAGCCATAGTGGTTCTTCTTATTAGCTAGATAAGAAACGCCTGACTCAAAATCCTGTGTCCTTTCCACTGAAGAAGAAATGACTTTCATGTGGTTATTACGACCACCAAAAGCTAAAAGGCAACCAATCTATAACTAACAGCTTTCATCCAGATGCCACCTGAGTGTCTTCAGTAACAAAGGAGTTCACATAATCTGAATTGTCAATGTTCTTTTTTAAAATGTGGGTCCTGGAATGGCACCCAACAATCCAACTGTGTCCGCCGTGTGTGTCACATTCTTTCTCGTGCAGTTATTTTGAGGTTAAGTGCCTTTTGCCACCAATAGATCTTGGCTCTTTGAGAGGGGGTACCCTAGGAAATTAATAATTAACATTTATTGAGCACTCACCGCACATCAGACGCTGTTAGCCATGACTGGCTACACAGGCATACAACCTGTGCAGTCAACCCCACACCTAGCAGGGCCCTGTGCCTGGTTTATTGCTCTGCTGTTACTCTCTCAGTAATTTCGAACAAGGGGCTCCACACTTTCCTTTTGCCTTTTATGTAGGCGTTCCTGGTGCTAACTAATTACTTTTCTAGGTATTATCCCTTTAATCTTTACTAAAACCCTGTGAGATAGGCTCTATTAACCCAGTTTTCATAGTTCAGGAAATGGAAGCCCAGAGAGGTTAGGTAACTTGCTAAAGCCCACAATTAGGAAGTGGGAGAGCTGGCACCTGAATACATGAAGTCTGACCCTAGAACTCCCCTCCTCTTAGTTCCAAGGCTCTATTTCACTCATGTCTCCCCCTCCTCTTGCACTGCAGTATTCAGAAGCACACAGACACTTAATAGATGAATAAGTGGATGCAGCACATTTGGTGTAACTTAGCTAAGAGAAGTGTTAACAAAATGGCTAAAACATGGATGCCAGTTCTGGTTTGGTTGTTTTTTCAAAGTGTAGGGTCATGGTTCTAAAGTGGACTTGGAGTTCCATCCTCCCCAACACTGCAAAGTGTTTGGACTATCAGATTTCTAGTATCACTGGATCCTCAGTGGGGGTCTTTGAGCAGGTTCACCAACCTCTCTGAGCCTTAGTTTTCTCCTATGTAAAAGAGGATCATAATCCCTCCTTAAACCATGCTGTTCTTTTCCTGGGGCCAAAAGGAAACAGAAGGTTGCTCGTTACAACACATTTGAGCTAGGCCCTGGATAGAGTATAAGGATGCAGAAGACGCTAGCTTTGTCCTTATGAAACTCACGGACAGGCAGAGAAAAAATATGACCCAAATAGCTACCGTACAAGTAAGCCATCCTGTGGTGAAGATTCAGAATGTTGAAGGCACACTTCCCATCCCTTAAAAAAATTTTTTTTGACATTAGGGCCTATCCATTGACTAGTCTGGCACCTCCAAGTGCCCTCAACCCCAATCACCAGTCCTTTCTCACAACCTGTCAGTTTTCCATACTAAATCTCTCTAAAATTCATCCACTTCTTCCTATTTCCACTGGCACCATCCAACTTCATTAATTCATTCAACAAATGCTGGAACATCTACTATGTGCACCTACTGTACTCGATGTCAGAAATCACTGCTGTGAACAACACAGAAACTCTCATGAAGCTCATACCCTAGTTGAGAAAACGAACAAAATCCAGCAGAAGTGCTGGAGATAACTAAAACAGTAGCGACCTTAGATAAAGTGGTTACAAAGGTCTCTCCTGTGAGAAGACCCCAGGACAGAATACAACCCTTCTGTGCACGCACCAGTCCCAACAGCTTGTCTCCCCACCTCTTGGACCCAATCTCCTCACAGCAGTCAGTGACCCATTAAATACGTAAAGGCATCGTAACATGTTCCCCTTGCAATCAGAGTAAAACTCAAGTTCATTAGACAAAAAAAAAAAAACTTGACCTACATTAGGGCACTGTTCCACTCTGTTCATTAAGCATGAACAGACAAAAAAAAATCTCTGCCCTAATGCAACTGACACGTGAGGGGAAATGAGAAAATACACATTTTAAAACACAGTAAGTCGCGGGGGGGAGGCGGAACTGGAGAAAAAAAAGCAGGGAAGAGTGATGGGAGATGAGAGGCAGGCTTCGACTTTTTTAATTCCTCAAGTGCTCTGCCCTGCCTAACCACCGTCTTGTGTTGCTCCCCCGCTTCCTCAAGTACTTCAGTGCCTTACTCGCAATACCCCTCTTGACTTTGCAGATGCTGTTTCCCTCTACCTGAACCAGCTGCCTCTTCATCTACTCATTATTCCGCTTTCAGTTCAAAAGTTATTTCCTTTGGGAAAACGCCCCACACTCGGCCATATCGTACTCTAGGCTTCCGCAGCACCAAGCCCCTCACCTTTAAACACCGGTCATATTTTGACTTTATAGGGCGTTAGCAATTGTTTGTTGTGCATAACTTCATGTAAGCTCCTTGAGGGTACAGCTGTTATTCCCTTTGGTCGCCGCGAATTCCGCGCGTAGCACGGAGCCCACGCCCCTGTGACAGGAAACCAACCTACTCGCCGAATCCGCAGGGAGCCGGAAGGGTTGCGTTTCGTCTGAAGACCGGGTAGGAAACGGCGCAGGGACAACCCGACTAACAGCGTTCCCATCCGGGGCCCTGAGAGAGAACGCCTTCCCGCGAAGGCTGCCGGGAAGCGTGGTTTTTGAAGCGAGCGTGCTCGTCACTTGGGGCAAGTGCGCGTGCGCAGCCTCAGTCAGCCGAGGTGGGGAACATGGCCGTGAGGTTCCTGTGGGCGGTCCGGCGGCGGATGCAGCCCCTCCTGGCCTCGAGTGGCGCGTCAGATGGCAGGTAAGCGAGGCAGGCCGGGGATCCGGGACGTGAGCACGATGCAGGAGAAGCGATCCGGAGGGGCGATTTTAGGCTGGACGGCGAGAGGACCTACCAAGCCTCTCGGCCGCTACGACTGGGCGCTCACGGCCCCATCTTACGGAGAGGGAAACTGAGGTCTACAGCCTTGCCTCCTTGCCGGGCCGAGGAGGGTGGAAAGATCCGAGGTCACGCCCTCGGAGGTGAGAACTGTTATTCAGCCCGAGCGTCGGTTGAATTGGGGAAGTACCCTTCCCATCCCCTTCTCGACAGCTTTGGTGTCTGCGGGTAATTTGGGATTCTCTCCCAACACCCTGTGTGATCGTATCTGAGCTTCACTTTACCTATCGGTAAAAGGAGGCCGTTGGACTTGGTCTTTACAAACGGCCCTTCCACCTGCCTTCGGGAGTCTGAAGTTCCGGTTGCTACTTTTATCCATCAGTTGCGACTTTTACTGATCATTTATCATGCCAATTGCAGAACGATGGGTAGTTCTTTTTATTCTTCCGTTTAATTGAGGAAACTGAGGTTTAGAAAAGTTGAGTAACGTCTCCAAACTTAAATACGCGTGAAGTGGTGGAACCCAGACCGGAAAGCAGTCAGGGCTGTAGAATCGGCCCTTTAAAATTAGTGACCAATGTTACTTATTCTTAGGGACTATTCCCCGTTGACAGTTTATTTATCGGAAAGAATAAAAATTGCTGAGTAGGGGGATGGGTCAGGTTGGATCTCTGAAAAGTAAATTACGGTGAAATCCAGAAATTTTGCATAACTGTCACCTTTTTAACACACCTGACCCAGCACTCGGGTAAGAGGTTGAATTCCGGGTTTCAAGCTTTTTTTTTTTCTTTCCTAGTCTTTTTGACAGTTTGTGGTGTAGGGAAGTGATCAGAAGGAAAATGTTCCCTTCTAATAAAATTTCCCCGACTCCAGTTCTGAAACAGTAGCAATTGAATGGATGCGCCGCAACTCCCTCTTTCTCATGACTTGGGCCCTGGCCGTGTGCCCTTTCAACTGGCCCTGAGGATATCTTGACCTCCTTTCAATTGGATAAGTGTAGTTTGTTAGGAATTTAGGAGGAAGGATCTATTTCACCCTGTGTGATGTGTCCCAGATCTGTGGTGACCAATTTTCGAAATAAAAATGTGTAATCTTGTGTAATCTGACATCAGATCATAATAACTGAATTCAGGACTGGCCTGGAAGATAAAAGTAATCTTGCCCACACCCTTATACTGATGGTTCCCTCTTCCCTTTCTTGAAGTAAACTCCTTTACCCCCTTTAAGCCTTTGCTTAGATTTCACCTCAGTGGCCACTTTTCAATATATACCACTTTAAATAAATAAACTATTTGTTTTAAAGACCTTTTGCGCTCACAGATTTCTTGATGGTTTTACTTCATATTAAGTTATGATGATCCAAGAGGTGTAATGGAAACTTCCTTGAACAGGGGGCTCAGAACTGCCGCAATCCAAGATCTGCAAACTAGCCCCTACTCTAAACTTTTTATGTGAACTGAACTATATGTCTATATGATCTGTTTTATTCACCTGTATATAGTTCACAGTCCACAACATATAGTAAATGTTTTATAAGTTTTTGATTGACTTGATTTTACATATAGGTGAGCTCCCAACTCATTTTCTCTTAGTGTAGGTTCTCTTCCATAAAAGCCTTGCTTTTACTTAGAGCTTGTGATCAAGATGGCTTTAGAATTCCAGGCCTCACTCCAATTCGATAAGGTACCTTTACTGGGCTTAATTTTCCCCACCTATAAAATGAGGGATTGAACCTGAACTGTACGGCTTTTTGTTTTGAATTCTCACTTCTGATATTGCCCTGCTGGTTCTAGGTATTATAATTTCGCTTTCTCTTGCTGACTTTTGTGTCCCCACTTCCAGCTATTTCTACTGCCTGATGCTCAGTATCCTGATTCAACAATACTAACTGTGTAATCTTGAGCAAGTCATAAGCCTCTCTGAGCTTCGGTTTTCTCATCTATAAAATAGGGATGATGATAGTATTTATCTCACATGTTGTAAGATGAAAAGATGATTTAAGTAAAACCCTGTCAACTGTGTCTGGCATTTAGCAAGCACATTATAAGTGTTTGTATTGTTACTGAGACTGAAAGCACTTTGTCTAGAGAGAGTCAATCTGGGAGACATTCCAGCCTCTGAACCTGGTTATAACTTCAGCTGTTTGTGACGGCATTTCTTCATAATGCACCACCTCCCTCCCACTTTAGGGGATGGCTGCATCCTTTCAGCACTGCCACCCAGAGAACCGCTGGTGAAGACTGCAATTCTGAGGACCCTCCTGATGAACTTGGGCCCTCTCTTGCAGAACGAGCCTTAAAGCTAAAAGCTGTTAAACTGGAGAAGGAAGTCCAGGATTTAACAGTGGGTAGATTTTATATTATCTGTTCATATATTCTGTAACATATATCATATTTTCTATTATCTGTTTATATTATCTATATTCACATCTTTTCTCTGATTTAAGTATCCACGTAAAGTTTTTTAAGTCAGTTTTTAAACTGTTTCTTCTAATTAGCTCTTTACCCCTCTTACTAGATATACTAGGCACAATAATCTGTACTAGTTCAAAAACATTACTGACTACGGATACTCATCTCTTTTCAGTTCCCTGGTGTGTCACAGTACTTAGATACCTGATATTTTGGTAGCTTCAAAGGAGGTACAGTGCCTGGCATGTAGTACACACTCAATTAATATTTGTTGAATGAGTGAGGTCACTTATCATTGTATTCTGCCAATCAGACTACCTCTGGCTTACTGTGCCAGTACTAGACTGACAGACTTTGAGAAAGAGAAATAATTAGAGTAATTCCAAAGCAGGACCGCCCAAAAATGGTAAGGGGTTTGGAAAGTGTGTCTTGTGAGAGGAATGAAAGGAACCAGGGATTATAAAAATGAAAGAAGAAAAAACTAAAGAGGCTAAATAATTGGCTTAAATTGATGACATATTTTTAAAACTTACTCTTGGCTATCCTAGAGTTCAGTTCAACAAAAGAAAGTTGAAGAGTGGCAATGTTGCCTGAAGGTGAAAAAGAAAGCTTTTTCTCAAGATAATGAGCTTGAAAACAGTTGTTCTGTGTTCAAACTGGCAGCCTAAATGACAGCCTATCAGGGCCGCTATAAAGAGAGATTCCTGCTATGACTGGGAATTTGGAGTAGCTGATCTAAGATTCCTACACAACTCGTGTTGTTGTTGTTGTTGTTGTTGTTTTAATAAAAATCTATACCAAGGGTGAAATTTGTAAAGTAAGCAAAAAGTTTCTTTTCCACAAATAGGCATTTGTTTTCTTATCATTTTGACTTTGCTTTTGATGCTCAGGTGAGATACCAGAGAGCTATAGCTGATGGTGAAAATATAAGAAGGCGAACCCAGAGATGTGTAGAAGATGCCAAGATATTTGGTGAGAGGCTTATTAATAATGAAAATACCTTTTAGTTTAAGGGCACTTACTAGCAGTTGTGCACACTGAACTTAGCAAAAGACACATCTGGGTCCTTAACCAATCTATACACTGCCCTTCCTCTATCCCCCTAGGCTTTCTGCTCTGCTTACTGGGAATGTTGTCAAGTGAACCATTTGCTAAAGTAATATTTGCCTTTATTTTCACCTGACATTTGTTATTTTATTTTTCAAGCATGTACAGTTAACATTCTAGTGCCTATACAGGCAATTCGGTTTAACTCATTAATGAACAAGTGAATCATTAAGATGTTCAGAAGAGAATCCAAAGAGCAGACACATAGGCAATCATAAATGCTGAGATTTGCTTCACGTAAGCAAAATTGGTCCATAACCATAGTGCAATAATCAACTGTATCTCCACCAGACAGTTTTCACAACTATAGACAAAAATCATTTGCATTACTGTCAGTGTTCTACAGCTTGCTGAGTTATAACTCGAAGGTTCAGACCACATGGAATCAGATAACCCTGAAAGCTGTGCTAGATTGAATCTATTTTTTCACTGATGGCATTGAATAATCTTTTTGGTCCATTTCAAAGTCGTTCAGAAATTTTTTCCTAAATGCACCACTTCTTGTTCCAAATCTGTTCACGAAAATGTTAATTGAATAACAGGGATTCAAGAGTAAAGGGCAAATCTGTGATTACTTGCTGTACTCACAATTTCATATGGAGCGTTATACTTTGACTACACATAGAATGGAGTGCTTGAGGGGCCCTTGGGCTCTATCTAGTCCAGTCTCCTCTTATAGGCAAGCTAGAAAAAGTTATTTGACAACAGGTGTAGATATGAATCCATTGATTCCTGATCCCTAATCTATTATTCTTTCCCTTATATCACACTCCTTCCTGTTCTCTGGATTTTATCCGTTATTTGTACAGGGGATTCACTTCATTCCTGTCCTGTCCAACCCTAGTCCTTTGGCTTAGCCTTCTGCTTTTCGTTCAGTGCTGTAGATATCATGTTTCAAGACTTTGAGTAAATTCTAACCCCCAAATTGTATTCCTGAATAGCTAAATACTGACCCCCCAATTGTGTTCCTGATATTTCATCCAAGTTTTAGTCTCATATTTCCAGCTATCAGGGCTCAGTGGCCACGCCTGCCACCTGTTAGTCCATAAACACAGTTCTGAATTTCATCAGAAAAAATTTGTGGAAATTTATTTTCTCTTTTGTTAAATAATCACCTACATAAGATGCTTGATTTTGCCTCTTGTCCCACAAAACGTAAAATACGTACTATATGGCCCTTTAGAGAAAAAGTCTGCTGACCTCTAACCACAGGGAATTGTAGCAAATAGAATAATTGTGATAAGGGGAAGACTTCCTGCCTGCTTGCGGGGAACAGGGTGAGTTGGCTTACCACAAGTCAAGCTTCGATGCTTTAGGAGCTGGCTTATTATGTCAGTTTCCTCAAGAATTAATAAGGTTCTCAGGAACAAATACATATTATATAAACTCAAAAGAATTTGGTAATCTAATTTGTTAATTTATAGAGAAAAATGTGTCAAGCAAAACATGAAGATTGCTCAGTGAGCATGGAAGTAGAAAAAAAAGAAGAAAGCTTTCATTGTCATTAAATTAACATACAGTATAGCATGATGACTATCCTCCTTCCAGGGACAGTCTTGTCTCAGTAACGCATTTTCTCTTAAACAGGTCACAGAGATCCCTTTTTGCCCTCTAAGAAATGTTGCGGACACCAACCATCTATTGAAGTAACACAGTAATAGGAATAGGATCAGAGACTGAACCCCTCACTGTACAGACAAGAGAACCTAGGCTTCTGTTTACCCAGATTCATACAGTTTTACTGACTAGAAGCCAGGACTTTTTGTACCATGGCAGTGTACAAATCAGTGCAGCAGCTTACAGCTTTCAAATTCAACTTGAGTATTTGTCTTCCTTTGTATAGCCAGGGAAAGCCTTTGATGTCCCTGATTGATCTTTATCAGACAGTCTTTCCTCTTGGATGGAATTCCAAATTTTATCAGTATACTTTTCAAGGCTTTAGCTAATCTCTTCTACCTTTTCAGCTGATGTCATTAACAGCCATTAATATATATGGCTCCCATCCCTCATAGTGATGGGAGAGGTATCTTGTAGAACTCACCAAGTCTAGTTCTCTGAAAAGGCCTGCTGCTTTCACTCTTTCCTCTCCATTGCCTCCTCTTCTACTCCAGGCCATATTATACCAAGATTACTTCAGTTGGCTCTCTTCCATTTCTTATGATATCTTTTCTTCTCACCCATCTGTGATGCCCCCAGCACCCCACATAAATTGTGTATGTTACTAGACAATTTGACTCCTCTTCCACTTGTTTTGCTCAAGAAGCTATAATGGATTTCTATTACCCAGAAGTTAAAGATAGAATTTTTGCCTCTCTGTCAGTCATTCCTTCCCATCCAGGTAGTACATACCTGGGAAGTCTCTCCTCTGTCATCATCTCTTTTATTGGCTGCCTGCTTTGACACAGGGCCTTAAACCTGTCACTGGACCAAAGCTAGATCAACAAAGTCCTTCGCCCCTCACCAGCTCCTACTGGGGCATTTGTGTTACCATAGGTATCTGTGATGATGATGTTCCTTATCATTTCTGTAAGAAGAATGAAGAATGCAGCATTAGGAGTAATGAGATTTCTCAACAACTGAGTTCACTTTTATAAAGTTTATGTGACTCTAAAAAGATTAGACAAGCTTGGTGGCCTGTCTTCAGCAAGTGTATATAACTTCATAGTAGGCATTAAGAGACTTACCTCATCTGTGGAGTATATTTTTTTCCTGTTCCTATTTAGCTAATCCTCAAGAATAAACCACTCTTTGACTCCTCCTTAGCACAGTCTTGTCTACTATTCTTTTATTATTCCCCCATCAATGAAATACTAGTGTCTTGTTTCTATTGAGAATGTATGCCTTTCCACAAATGAGACAGGCGGGAATTTTCAAAATATTCATAACTTAGTACTAAAGGTGAATAGCAACAAAGATGCAAGAAGCATATAAGTCAAGTTTTTAAAGGACAGGTTTCTGAACCTTTTGTATATAGTCTCACCTAGTTCTTGGGTTCTAACCATCTTCCCCATTTCCCAGAATACTTCCTAGTCATATGCCTTCCAAGAGAAATGCTGGCTCGTCAGTTGGGTTTCAGGGGTAATCATTGGTGATGATCCCTGAATCCTTTGTGGCAATCTTTTCATTTCCTGGGGTACCCAGTATACCAGCCAGCTCTCTGAGCCTTCCCCAAACTGCACCCTCAAGAGCAGAGTGGTTTCCTCACAAACAGTAAGAGTATTTGGTTTCTCTGTAGGAATTCAGAGTTTCTGTAAGGATTTGGTGGAGGTGGCAGACATTTTGGAGAAGACTACAGAGTGTATTTCTGAAGAAACAGAGCCTGGAGACCAGAAGCTCACTCTGGAGAAGATCTTCCGAGGCTTGTCACTTTTAGAAACAAAGCTGAAAAGCGTGTTTGCCAAACATGGCCTGGAGAAGATGACACCCATTGGTGACAAATATGACCCTCATGAGCATGAACTCATCTGTCATGTGCCGGCTGGTGTTGGGGTGCAGCCTGGCACTGTAGCATTAGTAAGGCAGGATGGCTACAAGCTTCATGGCCGCACCATTAGACTTGCCCAGGTGGAAGTGGCAGTGGAGTCTCAGAGAAGACTATGAATGGGCCCAGAGGAAATGAATGTTCTCCTGGAGTGCAGTCACCTGTGATTCCTTTATTTATTAAACTAGGTTCGTATTGTACATGAGGTACTTCATGTGATCTGTTTTGGATTTAGTCATATTGGCTTTATTTCTAAGATACTCTTTTGATTTAATGTGACCTGTTTGGTCTCATCAGAAGTCTTGCCATTGGGCATTTGAACAATGTGACAGGTGTTCCTGTGGCCTTATCAAAATACGTTTAAGAAAATTATTTTTAAATTGGTACTCTGATGACTTTCAATCCAAAATTTTTTTTAAAGGTGGAAATGAGTATATGTTTATGTATTTTCAACTAAATGTTCCTTACTAATGGTCCCTATAAAAGGAATTATATAGAATCTTGTATTTGTGGGAAAAGGAGATGGTAGGGATTGGTTTAACATTTGGGTACTTAAATGATAAAGCTTTATAGTTGTATGAATTTAAATCATTTCGGTTGATTTTTATGCACGTAGATTTTCAGGACTTCCCGTTTTTATTTTATTTTTCTTTTAGCCATCTTTTGTCCTTGTAGTTCCTGCCAGATAGACTTCATATTCACACTCATTGTCCCTTTTCAAATCCCATTTACAAGGCTAATGGCCCAGGCAAGACTTGGAAGGCAGAGACTGGCAAGAAATCAAGATACCAGGTCCCTTTCAAGCAAGTATGGCCAAGAAACCTTGTGCTTTCTTTGTTGAGTTATCTTCAATTTATTTTCAGCCTCCTCCCTAGGTATATAATCATTTCAGGGAAATTGAGGCAGCACCAACAGCTAAAGACCTAAATTGGTCTATATAGATAATTTACCCACAACTTCGCTTTCCACCAGCCCTTAAATCCTCTGCCACTTTGTCAGATTTACCTTATGATCCTTTATTAGATTACGTGGCGAGGTGGTCAGGACAAAAAAATGTTAGGTTCCCATGATTCCTCATTAGTTATGCTAGGTTTGGGGTGTTTTTTTTGGGGGGGGTGGGGTACTCACAATTCACTACCTCTCTTACATTGACAAGCATTATTTCCTAGTTTTTGTGTCTGTCTTATGTCACATGTGTAAACATCTAGCTCCCCTTTTATGTATTGACCTCCTAGAGTTAATGAGCCTATGTGTATATTTTTTATTTCAGTCTTGCTTATAGATAGTGTTCTATAAAAAATTTATTCAATAAATGAGTTAGTGAAAGAATGAGATATATATATATAGATATCTATCTATCTATCTATCTATATATATATATATATATATATATATATCAATTGGACATTAGAAAGGAGGTCATATGGTTATTTTAGTGTTAGAAGCAGCCTTCATGGTGATCTAATCTCACCCCTTCAGCTTCTTCTGAAGTATGAAAACATAGTCCTTTTAGGACTAGACTCAAAGAAAAAAAAAAATCTCTAAAACTAGTAAACTAAATTTTAGTGAGAACTTAAGTAAGAAACAACTAGATATTAACTTCAGTCATTTAAGATTCAACAGTTCTATAACAAACATGCAAATATGTCCCCAGCAGAGAATTAAATGTTGTTAGGTGTCCAGATTGCCCAGGTTTAGGTTTAAGTTACTTACCCATAAAATAAATCCATTCCTACTAGAACTCTATGACCCCATTCTGTGGGGTGGTGAAAGTTATCCTCTTAGACATCATAGATAGTTCTAGCATACTACACAAGCATGTATCAACAAAGCATCCCCCAATGGGTCCTACCACCTCCACCAGATTTAGACACTTAAGAAAAACAAATACATGCTTCTAAGATGCAAGCAAAAGACTGTTGGTGAGATTTTAAAACCAGAACCTCTTTTGTCATTCCACTAAGTACATACTGTAAATATAATGAGCAGTCAGATTTCACAATAGGAATTTGTCTTTTTTTGCCTTCATTCCTTTGAGATTAACAAATAGTGACGACAAGAAAATGAGCCAATTATGATTTCCTTTGTGTTCTTGGATCACTAGCTATCATTACCAGTGAATTAGAATAACCATAATTTTAGGTGTGGAATGTTCTGATTACTTGAAGAGTTTTTATTCCTTGCAACCTCCTGTTTTAGCAAGTAGACTGAGAATAATTTTAGATTCTTCTACTATTCAGTAGTTTTGCAGACTTAAAAGTATAAATTTAGAAGATGGAGCTATAACAGTGAGAATCTCAAAATGCTGAAGGGCTTTCATGAGCCAGTGCAGCATAATAGAGCATAGTAGGCTTAGTAGGCATCAACTTGAACATAATTCCCAGCCTAGTCACTTCACTCTTCTGAGCCTGCTTCCACGTTTGTAAAATGGTTATAATTCTCAAAATATTGTGAGGATTAAGCGAAAGGTGCAAATTGCCTATTACAGTAGGCCCTCAAATATTTATTTTTATTGCCTTTTATTATACACATTGTTTTTCGTATGTTTTTATAGTTGCCTAAAGTCTAGCGGAAGGGAAAGACTGGTTAAGTGGTGCTTGACTATAAAAAAAAAAATGGTAAGCTAATCAATCACAGTGAACTTATTTTCCTTTTAGCTTCTGTTTTTTGTGTTTGTCTGTTTTAGCCATAACAAGGAAATCTACATTTTTAGACTGGAGAAATAAAATTGTTTCAGTGCCCTTAATTATTTTCATCTTGATGGTAAAGTAAAAAGACATCATTGGCTTGCCGATGATATGTGTAAGGAAGCTTTGACTCATTTGAAGAGGGATCTTGATGCTTTAGTACTTGGATTTTACGAATCTTTTGTGGATTTTCCTCACTGCCATAAAGGAATTATTCAGTTTGATACGGATGTAAGCTTGTGGTGCTCTTTCATGGCAAAGGATTTAATAAGTGAAGAAGGGTTCTTAAACACTAAAGCAAAATCAGATAAGGAAGGCTAAGGATGAAATATAATCTTCAGAAACAACTTTAATAAAACCTTAATTGAAATAACTGTGTTTCACGTGTTTAGTGTCTTTGTTTGCCAGATTCATATTGTGTATTGACATGGTCACTTCACTAATTGCTGACCCACCTTATTGACACTCAGTGGAGGTACCAGCAGCCCAGCCAAGTGGATGCAGTGTATGCATTCCACACCTTGCCTTGGTGTTGAAGTCTTGTCTGTTCTTCCGCCTCCCTGACTTGCTTCCTTCTGATTTCTATGTATTTCTTAGATCTGGACTCCTGTTTCTGCCTTCCTCTCTGGCACTGCCTTTTCTTGTGCTCGCTTCTTGGTTCTAATTGTCTTACCTGCTTTAATCATTTTCACTTGAACTGCAGGAATTCTGACCATCCTCTCAACCAGATTACTGGCATGCGGCTTACTGCTTCCATAAGCCCTTCCCAACCTTTGCCTGGCCTTTCCTTTACCTCTGCTTCTCCACTGGCTTCCACATACCCAGCCTCCTGGCTAAGTGCCCCTCTTTGGAACCAGCCTTTCCTGTAGTTTTGGCCTCGCATTTTCATCATTCTTCCAGTCTTGTCTGCATACCCTGGCTCCATAATCCATTGTTCCTCATACTCCCAGTGCTAGCTTGTAAGTATATTCTTATTCCTGTCCACTCAGACTTTGTCCACATTCTCAAATTCACTGGAGGTTTTAAAACACGACTCCAAAATCTCCTTGAATCTGGACCAATAGAATATAGGGAAGTGACACTGCTGGTTTCTGACCCAAACCTTCCTGTCTCTGGATGCTCACTCTTGATACAGCCATCAAACCAAAGAGTGAGCTCAAGTAGCCTGTGGAGTGGAACTGAGGGCCATGGCTGAGCTTTCAACTGACAGCCAGCAGCATCCTGCCAGCCACCTCAGTGAGCCACTTTGAAAGTGGACTCTCCAGTCCCCAGTGGAGCAGCCCCACCTGACATAACATGGAACACAGATGAGCTGATCTCACTGATCCCTGCCCAAAGTGCAGATTTATGGGCTAAATAAATGATTGTTACTTTTAACCACTAAGTTTTGGGGTGGTTTGTTATGCAGCAATAAATAACTGATTGAGTCACCCAACCTCACTCCCAGTCAAACTACTAGTTTTGCACCTCGGCCACCAGAATTATGCCTCCTTGCTTTTCCTCTTAAACAGCCTTTTTGAACTTGTCCTACAACTTTGATACACATCATCGATGTGTTGTAGGATTGGAAGAACTTCCTAACAGAAGAAAATACAGCTCTAGAATCTAGAGTTACCGAAGACCCTAAAATTAAAAGCAAAGTAGAGTCAAGTTGAGTTTTAAAGTTAATACGATTTTACCCAATTAAAATACTGCAAGAATTATATTGTTGGCACATAAGAGAACATGGCACAAAGTGATGGTGAATGCTTGTTTTAAAAGATAACTTAAGGGAATATCTTGAGTCTGGAAATGAACTTAAAAGGTTTTCCATTCTAACACAAATATTGCCAAAAAGTTTTTCTTTTTAATATGAGAAATGCATGTTTATTCATCTACTGCTTTACTAGTAATCTAGATTGGCCCTGTTAAGACTCACAGAGCTGGTTGGAAACTCAGATCTATGCCCTTTTACTATTCTCCGAGTCCCTTCCATTTCTTCTCAGCCATAATCTGACTGAATAAACATGAATTTTCCTTATTTTATCCTGAAACTCATCCCCAATTTTATTTTCTGCTAGAGGAAATCTGTCCTTCATAGTGTGGTAAACTAGCCACAGTGAGCTGCTCTTGTTTTCTGAAAGGGTGAAAATGGGAGCGTATCCCTTCCTTCCTACCTTTCCTCCCCTATGAAAGAAGAGTGGATGAAACTCTTACCTTTTGTTTTTAAGTAGAAGGCAGAGACATAAACTGTATGTCAGAACTGCAAATACACGTAGTAACTAACAGCAGTCTTGAAAGCATCTGGCCTTGTTTCAGCATACGCTGAAACAAGTAGCGTCTAGCCATCCCGACTGCATGACTGGTCAGCAATTTCCAGCACTTGCAGACACTGCCAAGTGATTTCACATCCTCTATCTTACGTGATTGCCGCAACCACCTAGAAAGGCAGAGCAGGGAAACAGAACGAGACACAGACAAGGCACGCTACAGAGCCACTAACGCTCAGAGGTTGGATTGGAACCGAGATCGTCAAAGCTTCAATTCTTTCCCTGCCGTCAATGCCCCCGGAGCTGGGCCCTGGTCCTGAAGCCGAGCACTCGAAACGCGCACACCTGCGCCGGAGCAGGACGAGCCAGCCAATGAGGAAACCGCATCCAGGAGGCGGGACGGAGAAGCTGCCAATGACAGAGCCTACCCCCAGAGAGATGCGGCTAATGAGGGCCTCCTGCCGGAGAGGGAAGGCTGATTGTCCAATGAGAGGCTGCGACCAGCGAGGCTGGAAGGCGGAACAGCCAGTGAGGCGCCGGGCTGGGGCGGAGAGCCCAGCGCCAACCCGCGACGGCCCGAGTCCCGGCGTGCTGCCCCAGTCTCTGCCCGCCATGGCCCGCGCTGCCCGGCTCTTCGCCTCGCTGGCCGCCCTCCTCGCCGCTGCCGCTACAGGCGATGCCCGGCCCAGCAAAATCGGTGCGGGAAGGACCGGGTGGGGTGCTGATCTGGGGAGGGCTGCGAGGGAAAAGGGTTGTGAGCCGGGAGCCTCTGGATGGGGGAAGGGGAAGGCAGCTGGGCGAGGGAGGGGTCCTCGGGAGAGGAGCTGGGTGGAGAAGAGCCGAGGCACTGCGACTGGGCGAGGAAGGGGACCGCAGTAGGCGAGGTGCTGATGGCGTGGGCTTGTGTCCAGGGCTACCTGGGGCGGAAAAGAGGCTTGGGGCAGGACTGGTCACCGATCTTACCGGCAGGTCCAGGGCTCTTTGCCAGGTGCCCCCAGGACAGAGATTCTGGCCTCTCTGGTTGACGTCATTCACACAGGTTTATTGAGGGTGGTCTATGTAGCAGGCACAGTGCTCCACAGTTCTGTGTGGAGAAGAGACTGCACAATACAAAGAAGTTAGTGCTAAGGCTGAGAAAGCACTGTGAATTCAGAGGAGGGGCACTTCACCCCAGTCTTTGTGGGCTCTGGGAGGTCTTCCTAGAAGTAGCATCTAAGCCAAAACCTCATGGAGGGTAGGAGGCAGTTCTAGGGGAGACAGAACCCATGGTAAGTCCTCTGGGGATAGATTTGCTGAATGACGAAGTGGGGAATTTTCAACAGCAGTCTTCTTACTTATTTGCTTTCTTTTGAAATTTTCAAACATAGACCAAAGTTGAAAGAATTGTACAGTGATCACCTGTATACCCAGCACCTAGATTCTGCCGTTAAGAAAATGCTACTATATTTGCTTTATCACATACCTATCACATGTGCATTAATCCATCTTACATTTTAATGCATTTCAAAATAAACTGCAGACATCATGACATTTTGCTAAATACTTCATCATGTATACAATTGACTAGAATTCCATATTTGTTTACACTTTTTACCTCTTAACATTTGTCATTTTAACTCTACATGAATCAAAGTTTTTCAAGTCCCTCGTATATAAAATTCCCATAGGAAGAGATGCTGGGCTTCTGGTGTGAAGGAGAAGGAGTCCCTAATCCACTAGGCTGCCCTCTGTGCGCTCTAGGTGGCAGGGAGGGATGCCCCATGGGAGCACCACGGACTTAATAGGGCCAGTGCAGTGCTAAGGTTTGGATTACCAAACCACAGCTCAGGCCATAACGGGTTAAGACAGGCTGAAGCGTGCCAGAAATCAGTTCGGGACTGAACATTTAGGGTTTTCAGAGGAAAGAGAATCCTGAGAGCTGGAGTGGCCAGAGAAGGCCTAATGGAGGAGGTGGATTTGGAGCCGGAAGAATTAGGCAGGCAATGTCTTGAGATGCAGGGCCTCCCCCATCTCTTGGGAAAGGGCAGCAGAGCAGGACATTTCTCACTGAACAGTGAAGAAGGGGCAGGGCCTCCTCACAGCTCTACCATTTCTGGCAACGCAGAACTTGCTGCCTTCCTCATTCCAGCCAGCCCTACCCACCTCACCTCAGGCATCATCAAGGCAGGCTACCTGGCAATGCCATGCTGTCCTGTAGCTTTCCTGATTGTCCTCAGCCCTCTGACAAGAGCCTCTGTCTGTCCGTGGTGGTTTGGACTCTACCCACAATGGGAACGAGGAGCTTCCTGTTAAGATGGCTTAACCCTCAGGCTGCTGCATGATCAAATCTGAACACCTCGGTGTGGCACTGGACCCTTTTTCTTTTAATTTTATTTATTTATTTTTGGCTGTGTTGGGTCTTCATTGCTGTGCACGGGCTTTCTCTAGTTGCAGCGAGCGGGGGCTACTCTTCGTTGCCGTGCGCGGGCTTCTCATTTCTGTGGCTTCTCGTTGTGGAGCACAGGCTCTAGGCGTGCGGGCTTCAGCAGTTGTGGCTCGTGGGCTTCAGTAGTTGTGGCACATGGGCTTCAGTAGTTGTGGCACATGGGATCTAGAGCACAGGCTCAGTAGTTGTGGCGCACAGGCTTAGGTGCTCCGCGGCATGTGGTATCTTCCTGGACCAGGACTCGAACCCGTGTCCCCTGCATTGGCGGGCGGATTCTTAACCACGGCGCCACCAGGGAAGCCCACATTGGGCCCTTTAAACTCCCCCATAGTTCCACATGTGACCATGCTGTTCTCTCTGCAGAGAATGTGTTTCTGCTCACTGGCAAAGCCTATTGTCCTCCAGGGTCGTTGCTTCCCTGTGAAGCCTGGGGCCCACACCCTCAGGCAGAATTCACTGCTTCCTCAGGATTCTCTGGAATCCTGCTGTTGCACTTGGTCACACGTTGTCATTGCTAATAGTGCATGAGTCTGTCCACCCTCTCTCCGCCTATGCTCAGGGGGACAGGAGCTCTCCCTGTTTGATTCATCCTATGTCCAGCACATCTTACCATAGACCAGAGAGTGGGTGTCAGTTTGTGGGTGTTCAATGAGCTGACTCTCAATGAGGTGAGGTCTTCTGCTTCCCTGTAGTCCTTGGGCAGCTTCCAGGCCTTGTGATAGCAGTTTCTCTTGGGGGGGGAAAGGGTAATTTGGGGCTTGGTCGAAAATGGAAGTGGTAGGAGCACATTGGTTTAAAACGTTAAGGGCATTCTTGGAAGTGGCTTTGTAAACACTGAGAAGAAGGAAGTAGTTTGTTCTTTCAAGATGCAACAAATAGTGAGCTCTACTGCCTGCCAGGATCTGGGGACATAGGGACCTGCCCTCAGACCTTAACAGATCATTTGAGTATAGTGTGCCATGGACTAGGCCAGGGTAAGGAGAGTGCTGTGGGACTATGCAGGAGGGACACTTGTCTGAGGCGGGTCAGGCAAGCCAGCTAAAAACTACATATAAGGGCCACAGAGGTCAGTGAGGCAAAGGGTGACAGAGCATTTCTGACAAAGGAAGCAGTGAGGGCAAAGGCACAGACATGAGAGAGCAAAGTCCCATGCTCCACAGCAAAAGAAGCCAAGACAGACAAGAAGGTGGAGTGTTGCAAGGGTGAAGCAGGGAATGGAATAAATAAATGGAGCCCAGATCATAAAGAACCGTGTATTTTTGCCTTCTTGACAGGAGCCTGTGGTCTTAGGGACCAACATGGGTCTAGTAAGGACAAATCACACCAGCTTTATCTCATTCTCTTTGAGTAGGTTACAAGACTGTCAGATGAGACAAAAGTTGTGTCTTAGATATGTGGTGGGCAAAAATTGTGGGCAGCATGGCCATCCATTTCAGTAGTTTCATAGCTGCTTTACTGTCCTCTCAGTGCTATGGAATGATTACTATCTGTTTGGTCAGTGGTTCCTAGCAGCACCTCAGAGCCCTGTCCAATGAAACGCTTTTCTCAGTGACTTGGATGAGACTATTGATGGTATATGAACCAAGTTTGCAACTAACAGGAAGGCAGGAGGCTGCAGATTTC
The DNA here is from genome assembly GCF_059928025.1 of Delphinapterus leucas. Taxonomy (NCBI): domain Eukaryota; kingdom Metazoa; phylum Chordata; class Mammalia; order Artiodactyla; family Monodontidae; genus Delphinapterus; species Delphinapterus leucas. The sequence goes on from NC_143131.1 coordinate 126,881,176, forward strand.
CTTTTTGAGATGTTAAAAGCCTATGAGATGCAAATACCTGGGAACCACCGGCCCAGGAGGCTGAGAAGGCGTGACCCGCAGTCTCACGCCCATGCTCTGTCTCTCCCTACGCCTGCCTCCCGGGCCTGCTGACAGCCGTGGTTGGAGCCGGAATTGGGGGCTCTGCCGTGGCCCATTTCCTCCAACAGCACTTCGGCCCCCGGGTGCAGATCGACGTGTTTGAGAAGGGGACCGTGGGCGGCCGCCTGGCCACCATCTCGGTCAACAAGCAGCACTACGAGAGCGGCGCCGCCTCCTTCCACTCCCTGAGCCTCCACATGCAGGGCTTCGTCAAGCAGCTGGGTGAGTGTGCCGTCCTGGGGCTGGCGGCAGCCCTCGGGCCCTTCCCAGATTACCCTGATGGTCAAGGCCGGAAGGTCATATAGCCCAATCTCCTCGTTTTACAGATGGAGCAGCTGAGACCAGAGAGGGGAAGGAACTTGCCTGAGGTTACACAGTGAGTTAGTTGCAGAGCCGGGATTAGAACTCAGGTTTGACCTCTCCCCCAGGCCAGTTTCTTTCCCTTTCAATTTGCTGCTTCTCAATAATCATAATCGTAATGGCTTCCACATGGTGTATGCTTGCCAAGTACCTGGCATCCTTCTAGGTGATACATAGGCATTACCTCCAATCCTCCCTACCAGCCTGCAAGATGGGTATTGTATCTCCTCCCAAGGAAACTGAGGCTCAGAAAGCATATACACCTCGGCTAAGTCTCTGCAGCTAATAAGTGAGAGAACTGAGATTCAGCCGCAGCAGCATCTATCAAAACCACAAATACGGGGCTTCCCTGGTGGCGCAGTGGTTAAGAATCCACCTGCCAATGCAGGGGACACGGGTTCGATCCCTGGTCCGGGAAGATCCCACATGCCGCGGAGCAACTAAGCCCGTGCGCCACAACTACTGAGCCTGCGCTCTAGAGCCCACGAGCCACAACTAGTGGAGCCTGCGTGCCTAGAGCCCGTGCTCTGCCACAAGAGAAGCCGCCGCAATGAGAAGCCCGCACACCGCAACGAAGAGTAGCCTCCACTCGCTGCAACTAGAGAAAAGCCCACGCGCCGCAACTAGAGAAGGCCCACGCACAGCAACGAAGACCCAACTCAGCCAAAACTAAATTAATTAATTAAGTTAAAAAAAAAAAAACCCAATACATATATGGTTGGATGCAGAAATTCCATTTCTCAGAAGTGATCCTGTAGGTGTACCCGCAGATGTTCAGAGTGGCAGGCACACAAGGTTGTTCATTACAGCATTGTAATAGCAAAAAGTTGAAAATATCCCACCCGCCCACCCGCTGGGACCTGAGATTAAACAAAGTATTGTTTAAGTACACAGCCGACTGTTCAGCAGCCAGAGTGAGGAAGTCCTGTAGGCCCACGTATAGAACAGTCTCCAAGATACATATGTCAATAAGGTGCAGACCAGTGTATATAGTACGTGGGGGTGAGGGGAGGGATAACTCAGAGATATGTACACATTTATAAGTGTTTGCACAAAATATCTCTAGAAGGATGCTGCAGGAATATACTTACTGGTTGCCTCCGGGTAGGGGAACTTGGTGGCTTTGGGACAGGAATAGGAGGGAAAGAAAGAAAAACCCGTGGCTTAGGGCAGGTCCTATAATCGCTCAGCCTCACTTTCCACATCTTTACCTGGGGTTGCTAACACCTGTTCTGCCTCTCCCGAGGCTGTGAGAAGATGAAGTGAGATACGAAGACCCAGTGCTCTGTAAGTTGTAGAGAGCAGGCAGTTGCCAGGAGCTGTGATTCCTTCCATGTGGCCTTGGTGCCCAGGGCTGCCATCTCAGAGCAGGCCCTGTTGGCTGTCAGCCCCTGGACGGTCCAGGATGACGTCTGAATTTCCCTCACTCGTGGCTGAGTGGATCCCTGTTGGAAAAAAATATAAAATGGTACATTAGTTTAATTTTCATTTCTTTGTTGACTAGCCAGGCCAGATATCTCCCCAGTGTTTTGTGTACTGTTCTTAAACAAGCAGCACAGATGCACAAACCATAGTGTTCATATTCCCTTTAATGGAGCCGATCCACGTGCATCCTTCAGGACGGCCCCTGAATTTAAGCCTCAGGAATCGCTAGGTTCCCCTGGGGCGGGGGGTCCTCCGAAGGGGACCTGAGGGCCTCCTCCTTGTCTCCTCAGGGCTGCGGCACCGGCGCGAAGTGGGAGGGAGGAGTGCCATCTTCAACGGGGAGGACTTTGTGCTGGAGGAGACTGACTGGTACCTGCTGAACCTCTTCCGCCTCTGGTGGCACTACGGCATCAGCTTCCTGAGACTGCAGATGTGGGTGGAGGAGGTCATGGAGAAGTTCATGAGGTAGGGCTGGGTGGGGCGTGGGGAGGGCATTCTAGAAGGAGAGAGGAATAGAGGTGCCGAAGGAACCAACGTGACTGTACACTGTCCAAAAGGAAAAGGTACTTGCTGGGTGTGAGAATTCCGCCCAGGCTCCGAGCACGCCCGGCGTCGGCAAGGTGCTTGCTTGGTGCAGCAGTAGTTGGTCTCTCGCGTTGTCACACTGGCATCCTCTTTCCCTCAGCTAAACTGGTAAATAAAAACATGGGTTGCAAACTCAGCCACCTTCAAGGGCCCACCTGGGGTATGAATAAGTGAAGCAGTTGGGTGGAAGGGAAGGCTAGGGAGTGAGGGGCCCTAAAGAGCCAGGCCCCCCTCTGAAGGGGCGGCCACTCTCTGCTCGAGCCACTGGTGGCCATGGAGGAATGCCATCTTCCAGTGTTTCAGAAGAAGCTGGAAATCCAGTTATATGTGAAATCTCCCAGTTTTTCAGTGTGCACAACCAATTCATCTTATAAGGCAAATGAAACATATCTGTCAGCCACAGGCAGCCTGTGGGCCACCATTTACAAACTCTTCTGTCCCCCAGTCCCACCATGAACAAACAGCTTTCTTTACCACCTGTCTCCTCCTTGGGTCCTGGACCCCTCTCCGTCAACTCCAAATAACGAGGACAAGTGGGCTGTTGTCACCCTGTCCACCTCTCGTAATCCACTCACTCACCAGGCGGGTACCCAGCTCTCCCCCACAGTCCTTCCTGAAGGTTCTCCCTGTTTCCCGGCCCAGATGCAGAGGCTGCAGCATCAGACACTCAGTCGTGGTCTCTAGGCCTCCTTCCTGGTTGCTGGCACTTCTCTGCCCTTCCCACTCCTGTAACTATGCTTTTCATGGCACTTCTTCCTTATATTCTCCGGGTGTCCCCAAAGTCATGTCTTCACTCCTCTTTCCTCTTTCTTATATTTTTCTCCCTTGTCAATTTCATCTAAACCCCCAGGGCCAAGTTCTCCTTTTTGTGGGAGACAGCCTCTACCTGTCGGCCCCCAGTTTCCCCTTAAGTTCCAGACCCACTAACTAATCAGTTTCTAACTGCTTTGTGGACACCCCCATCTGGGTGTCATGTCCATAACCAAACTCAACAGGTTTACAGAGCAGCCCAAGCAGAGGCAACTTTTTCAAAGGCCAGCCGTCCGAAAGTCCATCAGCAGATTGTTCCAGGCAAATGCCAGCCCCTGAGATGGGGGGAGTTGTGGGAGAACAAGCCATTATCGAGGGGGTGAGTGGGAGGCCTGCTGGACCGAGCCGGACAGCTTTGACATAAGGCAGTTGCCATCGGGTCCGATGTGGTCCTAGAAGCCACTTCGGGCAGAGCCGAAGTTGCTGGAGAGGGGATGTGTCAGTGGGGGCGGGCATAGCCCACTGCTTGGCAGTCCCAGCTGAGTGAGAAGAGGGCTGTGACCTCAGGCAGGGAGTGGCTTGAGAGGTGACATGTTTGTCATTCAGCAGAGCCACGATGTGAAGCCAGGTCTGGTGGGATTCCAGAGTATTTGCCCTTCCCTCTGGGCTGTCCCTCTAAGTGAGACAGGCCGACCACAACCAGCAAATAGGCCAAAGGTACCATTACCAGCCTCCTCTCCCACCCACTGCGTGGAGAGGAGGCGCGGGTCCCTGCTGGGCCCCCCCAGGTGCAGTGACCCAGCAGCAGGTGGTCAGCTGAAAGGCCTTTCTGCACAAGGGCTCTGGCTCCACTTGTCTCCCAGGATCTATAAGTACCAGGCTCACGGTTATGCCTTCTCGGGTGTGGAGGAACTGCTCTACTCGCTGGGGGAATCCGCCTTTGTCAACATGACCCAGCGCTCCGTGGCCGAGTCCCTGCTCCAGGTGGGCGTCACACAGCGCTTTATCGACGATGTCGTCTCCGCTGTCCTGCGGGCCAGCTATGGCCAGTCAGCAGCGATGCCCGCCTTTGCCGGTGAGCCTCCAGCCCTCGGCCTGCCCACCTGCCCTTCCCTGGCTCTCCCTGTAATAACCTCACATTTACCCGGCTCAGTACAGTTGCCTAACCAACACTGCCCCCTCTGATTCTGGCATCTATCCTCCAAGCTGTCGGGAGATGGTATTCATCCCACTTCACAGACGGTGAAAGGGAGGCTCAGCTCTCAGGTCCTGTGTGTTTTTACCACTCCTGTTTGGATCGGTTTCAGGAGCTGTCCCGTTGAGGCCTCTGGGCCCCTGGGTATTTATCTGTTAGAGCACCGCATCTTCCCAGCTTATTACTGGGGCAGGTGGGCACATGTACCACCCACCATCCTCCAGCACAGGCCACAGATCTGCCCGAGAGTCGTCAGGGCATGTCTTCCCCAAGGCATGATGACCATTCTGGGCCTTGAAAGATGCTGTAGGATTTTGCTGGGGTGGTGGAGGGGCAGAGAGGGGCAATCAAGGCTGAGGAGCTACACGGGCACTCAGTGGCCTGCTTGGCTGTGTCCTCCTCTCCCCCTCCTAACATGGAAGGCCCAGGCTCGGTCCTTTGTCCTCTTCTGCTCTCAACTACTTAGCCTCCCTTGGTGAGCTCAGCCAGTTTCAAGACTTTAAATTCCACCCACCTGACTCCCAAATATGACCTCCAGCCCAGACCTCTCTCCAAAAATGCAGGCTCATGTGTCAGCTGCCACCCTTGTGTCTGCACTGGAAGGGCTAATGGGCGTCTCAGACTCAGCACGTCCAAACCTGAGCTTCTGATCTTTCCCCTCGAGCCCCTGCCCCTCCCAGCGTCTGCCCAGCTTGGCTGGTAATTACTCCTTTCCATTGCTCCAGCCAAAACCTTGAATCATTTCTTTCTCTCATATCCTTTATGTCATATGTCAGGAAATCCCATCTGCTCTACCTTCCACGTATACCGAGAATCTGACAGCTTCCTACTACCGCCTCGTCCTTGGTCTAAGCCACCAACATCCCTCAGCAGGATTACTGCAGCTCTCCTACCATGTCCTCCACCCCTTGGCCCCCCAAGCTCAATGCATCAGCCAGATGATCCTTTTAAAACAAAAGACAGATCCTGACAGGCCAGCATGTAAAACTGTAATGGCTCCCACTTACCTTCAAGGAAAACCCAAAGTCCTTCTAGTGGCCTGCAGGGCCCTACATGGTCTAGGCCTCACCACCTCACCACTCCCTCACCCCAAACCAGCCACTCTGGCCTCCCTGCCGTGTCTCCAACGTCCCAGGCGCACCCACACCTTGAGGTTTTTGTGTGGCCAGCCCTGTGCGTGGAGCATTCTTCCCTGAGACACAATCATGGTAAACTCTCGCTCTCCCATGTCTTTGTGAAGATGTTGCCTTTTCATTGAAGCTGCCCCTACCCCTCCTGCCCTGCAGGTATCATCTTCTAGCAGACTGCTTGATCGACTTATTTGATCTCCTCCCACTAGAAGGCAGGCTTTCCAATGGGAACCTCTGTCTCCTTCGTTTACTGACGTATCCTTACAATAGTGCCGACCATCATAGGCACTCAGCCCATTTTTGCTGAATAAATGAATGAAAAGGTTTATAATTAACAAGCACCTCCCATATGCCCAGGATACTATTCCTCTGGCTCTTGGCACTGCTAGCTCCTTCCCACCCTTCAGCTCCTGCCTAGTTTCACCTCAGCGAGACTACCTTGCTCACTCTGCCGGTATCCTGTATGTATCCTTCAAGATATAATTCACATACCACGCAGTTCACCCATTTAAAGTGTAGGATTCAGCGGCTTTCAGTATATTCACAGAGTTGTGCCTCCATCACCACAATCAATTTTAGAACATTTTCACTGCCCAAAAGAAACCCCATACCTATAGCCATCAGCTCCCCAACATCCCCCAGCCTTCCAGCCCTAGGCAACCACGAATCTACTGTGTGTTGCTATGGATTTGCTCATTCTGGGCAGTCTGTGTAAGCAGAATCATACAATCTGTGGTCTTCTATAGTGGCTCTTGCACTGGGCCTAATGTTTTTACTTCACAACATGGTGAATTTTGTTGCAGTTATTTGTGTGTGTCGTCTCTCCTCGCCCAGGGTTGGGAGGAGTCTTGGCCTGGGAGAGAGGCCCCGGTAGGATGGTGCTGGACTCTCCAGCCCACCGCGCAGTGGTTCTGAGAACCCACTGGCCGCCCTCCCGCCCCCTTTGCCCAGGAGCCATGTCGCTAGCCGGGGCCCAAGGCAGCCTGTGGTCTGTGGAGGGAGGCAACAAGCTGGTTTGTTCCGGTCTGCTGAAGCTCACCAAGGCCAATGTGATCCATGCCACGGTCACCACTGTGACCCTGCAGCAAACAGGTGAGTAGACAGAGCAGGGGCCATGTCCACTCCATTCCTAAACAGTGAACACTTCCACCTCCTCTGTCCCTAAAGCCCTGGTTTATGACCTGCTGGGGAGTGGTTCCCAGCACTGCCGAGTGACACCAGAGGGCACTGTTGCCCCGATTCAAATGTCAGAGCCAGAAAGCAGAGACTTGCATTAATCTAGTCCCATTCATTTGACCACTGAGGACTTTAAACCACAGCCTTGCTCACGTTCCCCCAGCTAGTCAGAGGCAGAGCCAGAGAAAGAGCGGGTTTCCTGACTCCAGTCCAGGGCTCACCCTGCAGCCACACCAGCACGGAAAGACTGGGACACAGCAGCTGGAAAGCCCAGCTGCACCCATTGAGGGTCTCGTCCCCTCAGTGCAGGGCCCCAGATGGCAGCTAAGTGGGGAGAAGCTGAGAAAGAAGCGGGCTTTTGTGCTCTCTTCCCTCTCCTTCTAGAGGGGAAACCCTTGTACCATGTCAAGTACGAGAATGAGGTGGGCACAGGCTCTGACTACTACGACATAGTGGTCATCGCCACCCCCCTGCACCTGGACAACAGCAGTACCATCACCTTTGAAGGCTTCGACCCGCCCATCGATGTCGTCCAGGGCTCCTTCCAGCCCACCGTCATCTCCTTGGTCCATGGGTACCTCAACTCTTCCTACTTCGGCTTCCCCGACCCTAAGCTTTTCCCCTTTGCCAGCATCCTCACCACAGACTTCCCCAGCTTCTTCTGCGCCCTGGACAACATGTGTCCCGTCAACGTCTCGGCCAGCTTCCGGCGGAAGCAGCCTCAGGAGGCCGCCGTGTGGCGAGTCCGGTCCCCCCAGCCCCTCCTTCGCTCCCAGCTGAAGACGCTCTTTCGCTCCTACTACTCAGTGCAGACAGCCGAGTGGCAGGCCCACCCCGTCCACGGCCCCCGCAGCCCCCTCCCGCGGTTCGTGCTGCACGACCAGCTCTTCCTCCTCAATGCCCTGGAGTGGGCGGCCAGCTCCGTGGAGGTGACGGCAGTGGCTGCCAAGAACGTGGCCCTGCTGGCTTTCAACCGCTGGTACCAGGACCTAGACAAGATTGACCAGAAGGATTTGATGCACAAGGTAAAGACTGAACTGTGAGGGCTCCAGGGAGAGCTGGAAACATCCAGCCCCCGCTCAAGACGGATCCCACCCCACGCAGTGGCCAAGGTTTTACAAGCCACACTCACCCACAGAGCCCTTCTCTGACCCCTCGTGTGTGGAGCGTCTTTTCTGTCCATTGTGGGTCCTGGTGGCCAACGTTCTGCCTCTCCGTCTTAAGGATTTTCACAGTGTTGCTTCTTTTGAAGGGGGAGAGCAAGAGCGGGGGAAGGACATTCAAGCCAATGTATGCATTTATTTATTTTTTCTAAGAAGAAATAAAAATCCATCTTGAGCTGCTTCTGACTTGGTTTTCTAACTAGGAGACAGTGATAACTATGGAAGGGAATATAAGGCAGAGAACTCTGAATCCAATTTCCTTATTGTTTTCCCCTGCCTACTCCCAACATGTACCTGAGGCAACACCTACAATGAAACATATGTAACCAGATGGTTACAAATAGAGGGAAGATGAGAAAACATGAGACAGGATTAAAGCTCCTACTTACTGTAGGCTTGCTAGATGCAAGGTACCTAGTTAAGAACTTAATAGACACCATCCAAGCCTCTAGAAAACACTGCATATTGGAGGAGATGACTGTGGTAGGATACAAGGAAGAAACGGTTACTCCAGCAGAGCTGGCAGTATAGCTCCGTGCTTCCTGGTAACCAGTGGGAAAAGGGAAACATAGCAGGCCAAAGGAAGAGGAAAGCTTTTCCTTGGCACCTGGAAGAAGGGACCATTCTGTCCCTTAAGCAAGAGTTGAGGAGTAATACCGTGGATCTGTCTTATAAGAAAACAAGTTCCCAGCTGGTGGAGGGCAGTCCTGCCTCACCCCCAAGCACTCACCCCAGAAGAGGAAGGGGAAAAAAGAAGGTGCTGAGATGGAGTTCTTCGGAGGTTGGATGCCCAAGTCGCACCCAGACCTGCTAAATCTGGCTCAGGGGAGGGCCCAGATCCCCAGGATGACACGACACTGCCAAATGACATTGACATTGTGAATTCCCAGCAGGAACAGCCCCAGCGGGCATCCAGCCAACTTCCCTCTTTTGGTAGAGATGGAGATAAAAAGTCCAAAGTGAGGAAAGAATTTGCCCAGAGTCTCTGGATGAGTTCATAGAACGGAGCTAAAATCTTGAATGTCTCCTTAAAAATTAATTGAATTCCGTATGGGGCAAAATACCCTTCAAGGAGGCAGAGGCCCAAACCACCTCTGAAGTTGTGTTTACTATGCGGAAGTGATGGTAGTAAAAGAGATGGCGCCTTTGAAGTGCAAGCAGTGTGCACTCATTGGTCACAGGAAATATGAGGCTGACACATCAGTAAGAATGCTTTTGGATGCAGTAGTAGAAAACCAAATTCAAACTAGCTCAAGCGATAAAAGGGTCTTATTGGTTATCATAAAACTCCAGGCACAGGGCAGGCATCGAGCACTGTGGAATGCCAGCGTGGCCTTCACTTCTCTCATGGTCAGAGATGGCCATCAGAGGGTCTTCTCCCATGGCCCCTGAAGCAAAGTCTGGGCTCTGGGCCAAAATGGGCCCCTACTGAACCAATTCCTGGGGCCAAGTGAATGCCACATGCTGATTGGCTTAGGATTCAGCTACTGTACCAGTACCTGGGACACAGGCGAGAAGATTAAACTGATTGGCTTAGAACAGTCAAGTCTCACCCCTGGGGCAGAGGTGGTCCCCAAACTCTAAGATCAGAGGGGTGGAAAGGGTGTTGGAGAGCGGTACACTGACAACCAGATTCAGGAGGGGGCTGTGCCCTCCCCTTCCTCTCAGGTCCAATGAAATCAGTATGTAACGACTTCTTACAGTATGTCATGGCCTGTGTTTGAAATAAAGATGCTATGGGCTGTCATGCTGTAACCGATGATCGCTGGTATTGGGCCAGAGGACCAAGGCCAGTACCAGACTTGTCCCTAATAACACCCATCCCTCGCATCCCTAAGGATGTGTGCACAGAAGAGGCAAACCAGGGCAGACACACTTGATCCTCAGCCTGGCTGCAGTGGAGCTGGCTGGTCCTTCAGAAACTTCCTTTATCTGGGTAGGCAGGCCTGAACAGCTCAGACCAAAAGCAGGCCAAAATGCCTGCGCTGCCTGCTTCTGCAAGCCCAAACCTGAGAGCTGGATCCCACCGCCTCTCTGCCTACAAGGAAAGGCCAGAGATTCCTGAAGGCATCAGAAGGGAGCATGGGAACCAGCAGGAAGCCTTGGCACCAGGGCCACCCTAGCCTTCTCAGGCCAGGAAAGAAGCCCCCAAGGGCCCACAGCTCTCTGGGAGAAGACAGAGCACTTGCAAAGACAGAGAGAGCTCTATGATCTGCCAAACAAAACAGGAAAGAGACCACACCACCTCAGTAGTCCCGGGTGCAACGCAGTAGACTTTTAACGCTTCACCCCTAGACTCCACCCCTAGAGCAGGTGAGCCAAGCAAAATTTCAGCACTTTGTGGGGAGGAGGGCTGTGGAGGGTAGAGTTTGAGGTGGGTGAGGAATAGTGAGGGAGAGAGGAATGCCTTGCTCCTGACCCACCTCTGAAGGAGCCACAGGGGAAGCTAAGGGCAGAGCGTGGGCTCCCTCTAGAGGCTTCTGTGCATGTATGCATTCATTCATTCACCAAGCCCTGCACCCCTATTTTGCACCGGGCACTTGCTAGGTGTTGCACATGCAACACTGAAGGAGTTAAACGAGGCCTCTGTTTTCACGGAGTGGGAGGTTCTCACCAGACAGTGGAAAACATGAAATCCACTTAGAGCAAATGAGGTTCTGGGGTAGTGTAGACCTGCCTCTCCAAAGGTCCTGAACTCCCTGCTGCTGCCTTTAAACCACGGAACTGGGAAGGGCCAGCTGCCAGCCCAAGCTCACTAGGCCAAGCTCCTAAGTTACAGAATAATAAAACCAGAAAAGACCCTGGAGATCCCTAAATCCCACCTGCTCGTTTCACAGATGAGAAAACCGAAGCCCAGAAAAGAGGAAAAGGCAAGATCCGCATAAAACTAACCGGCATTTGTTGAGCATCTGTGTGTGTCTGATGCTCTGGTAGGAGGAGGACAGCCAGAACCACCCAGATGAGGAGCTTCCCCACCCGATCCCTATGCCCTGGGCACCCGGGGGGCTCCCAGGCCCTTACCCCACAAAAAGGCCTTGGAGGCCATGGTCCCTTGTGTTCAGCTGAAGTCTTAAGGCCTGGAGAGCAGGCTGCAGGGGCTTCAGAGAAGAGCAACCCCCCAGGGAGGAGAAGTGGCTGCTGAAGGCATGCGCACGCGCTGGCACATGAAGTCTACTTTCCATGTGTCTGGAACCAGGCCGAAGCTTTCTGGGGTAATTTTAACCAGTATCCACTCTAGAACAATACCAAAAAAGGTAAGTTACTTGCCAGCCCAGACAGGCACATACCAAACCACTGCCCTTTCATGAATTAGACCCTGAAAACATTCAGAACTAAAGCTGCTTCAGGCACTGAAGTTAGAGCAGCCGAGCAAAGTATTCCTGTGCTGGCTGTTGGCCCTCATTGAAATTAACTGTAAAGTACCAGCTATTCTTACCCTCAGAAAACAGCCTGAGCCCCTCAGCTGTCTTGGGAGAGGGAAGGTATTTTTAGCCCCTAGAACAGCTGACTTAGGATTTGCTGCAGGAGCTAGGAGGGCAGGGGAGGATTGAATTGCAAGGGGCTAATGGGAGAGGGGGTTGGAATTAGCATCCAGGGGTCAGGAGCCAGCAGGGGCTTTAGGGCAAGTCAGTCCACGCTGCCTTTTTGATCAGCAAAGGGTCTTGGTATAAGCCAGTAGTTCTCAAAGCGTGGTCCCCATACCAGCAGCGTCAGCATCACCTGGGAACCACTGCGTTAGAAAGGCGAAGTCTCAGCCCCCGCCTCCAACCTACTGACTCAGAACCGCTGTGTGTGGGGCCCAGCAATCTGTATTTAAACAAGCCCTTCGGGGGATTCCAGTGCTAGCTATAGTTTGAGAACCACTGAGAGAGCAAACCATCTAACCAGATCCCCTTGTGGATAAGGCTCGATGAAAGAATGATCTTCATTAATGTTCTCAACTCTTGAGTGTTTGTTCAAAGCCAGGAGTCTCCAGCCCAGAAAGACATACCCACATGAAAATTCAGGTGCTCACTGGCCCAGGTTAAAAAACCCTGCTCTTTGGCAACCTGGAGGCTCTTCTCTGGATCTAACTCTGACATGCAGAGAATCTGAGTTGAAAGAGACTATGTACATCATCGACTCTACCCAAAGGAGGAATCCGCTCCACAATACTCTTGAGAGGCTCAGCCTTAGCTGGACCCTTCCAGAGACAGGGAGCTCACTGCTTCTAAAGGGCCTCTTTGCAATGGCCCTTGACTTAACTGGGGAGAATCAACTCTTGTTCATTCCTAGATAGGTTTATACCAACCAAGCTCCAATAACGTGGCTGAAATACAGGCTTATAAACCCAAATTAAAGAAAGTAACTGTCCTAAATGGTAGACATGAAATGTAATATTTTTGTAATAACCCATCTCAGTGCTGGAGAACACTGGGTGATGGAAAAATCCTCCTTCACATTGATCGAAATCTACCTCCCACCCGGTTTTGGCTTCAGAGCCACAAGGAGCAAACCCAAAGTCTTGCTTTCCAAAAGACAGCCTTTACTTTTCATTGCCTTGCTCGGCACGGGGGTGCAGGGAGGACTGTCTCAGAAGATGCAGGTACAGCCCACGGCGATGGTCTCCATGACTGCGCGCTGGCGGCAGGGCCCGGTGCGTGGCGGCAGCGGGCAGAGGCGACGACGCACAGGCACCTGGCTGAACACGGGCACGCTCACCATGCTGCGGTCCTCCTGCATGGTGAAGGGGTTCACGCAGCCCAGACATAGGCACCGCGCCTCCGGCAGGTCTGCAGGAATGCGGCTAGGGTCGTGGTTGATGCTGCGGGAAGGCAAGAGAGAGCACAGGGCAGAAGGATGGTTGTGGTAAAGACAAATTAGTGCCCACCCCCGATGCCCCTGCCTTTCCTAACCCAGGTTTTGATTGCACAGCAAGACCGTGCCGTGCTGGAGGAAAGGCAGTGGGCTTGCGGACCTGCAGCATCAGCATCACCTGGGAGCTTGTTAGAAATGCAGAATCTCTCCCTACCCCAGACCTCCTGAATCAGAACCTGTATACTCTTAAGATCCCCAAGAAAGTCATGGGCACAGTAAAGTAGAAGCCCAGCTTCGGAGGATCTTTATGGAGCCTTCCAGTTGCCACATTCCAGGTATGGGAGCCACTAGCGACATGTGGCTGTTTGAGCTTAAAATAATCAAAATTAGCTCCCCAGTCACACTAGCCACATTCCAAGGGCTTAGTAGTCACACGAGGCTAGTGGCTACCATATTGGACTTTACACTGTCACAGAAAGCTCTATTGAACATGCTCTTCTAGAGTCTCAGGACATAAGGTGTGTGGCTAAAAATCTTTGGCCTGGGTTCATGAGTGAGGACCCTTCAGGGTCAGTCCTTTTCTTCATTATTTATTCTCCACATATACACATGGCCCCTTCTGTGTGCCCAGGTGGTGTGCTGGGAAGTGGAGCTACAACCAAGTTAAGACACCACTCCTGTCCCCTAGGGGCAGCAGGTCTTGATTCCCAAGCCCAGCTGTGCATCCTAACCATGTGGAGATGTAGATAATGCCACTTGCTGGGCCTCATCCCTGGAGATTTTGATTGAATGGGGCATGAGAATCCTTAGATGATTCTGATGCAGGCACTGGGATGGTCCCAGTCTAGCGTGAGAGACAGATGTGCACACAGCCAACTCAGTACTGCCTGGAAGTGCTGTAACTAGAGGTGTGTACAAGACACTCGGAGCTGGAGGACGTGACATTTGGGGAAGGCCTTGCAGGCCCTTCACTGGAGACTTGGAGAACACAACGGCAGTGCCCTGCATGGATATCTCATTTAATAACAAGCCTATGAAGTAGATATTATTATCACCTCCACTTATAGTTGAGGAATCTGAGGCTCAGAGAGGCTAAGCAACTTGCCCAAAGCCACACAGCCAGTCAAAGGCAGAGCCAGGATGCAAACCCAGGCCTCCAAATCCAAGGTCTTAGCTCTTACAATGACAGGGAGAGTGGGCGAGGCATCCCCTCCAGCCCCCAACACACAGCTTACCCACTGCTGCCCAGCCTGGCCTACCTGTAGCCCCAGGGCGACAGGCTCCTCTTGTTGGACAGCCACAGCTGCAGGTTGACCTCACACTTCCTCCTGGCCGGCTCGGAGCTGTTCCTCAGCTGGGCCACCATCTCCCCCAGGTTCCTCTCATATTCCTCCATGCGGGCATATGGCTTTGCCTGGGACACGAGGTCCAGCGGCACCTGGTGAGGCCCAGGGGCCAGGGTCCCAGGCCGCCCTTGCCCCTTCCTCTTGCCTTTGGGGTTCCTGGGCTGGCCCAGCCCCAGGAAGATGGAGATGGTGAGAAGGAATAGCTGAGGAGGAAGGCCACAGGTCAAAGGTGGGAGAGCCAGGTCTCCCTCTGGGCTAAGATTTGGGGCCCAAGGAAGGGGAAAGGAAGAGGCAAGGCCTCTAGCAGGGCCACCCTCACCTGTCATGCCCTGGCCTGGTCCCACCAGCCCACCACATGTGTACAGATGCACGTATGCACCACGCTCATCGCTAAGTCCTGATGCACCTCTTAAGAATCTCCCCAGGGCTTCCCTGGTGGCGCAGTGGATGAGAGTCCGCCTGCCGATGCAGGGGACATGGGTTCATGCCCCGGTCCGGGAAGATCCCACATGCCGCGGAGCGGCTGGGCCCGTGAGCCATGGCCGCTGAACCTGCGCGTCTGGAGCCTGTGCTCCGCAAGGGGAGAGGCCACAACAGTGAGAGGCCCGCGTACCGCAAAAAAAAAAAAAAAAAAAAAAAATCTCCCCAGCCATCCACTTCACTATCTGTACCACCAGCCTCCCCTTCTTGGACAGCTCAACCAGCCTCCTACCTGGTACTTCACATCCTCCCCTGTCTCCTTCCAATCAATTCTCCACACCCTGGCCAAGGATGGGTGTTTGAAATGCAAACCTATTAACATCACCTGCCCAGGCCAGACCTCTGCTGAGTTCTCCTCCCTCAAATCACTCCTGGCTGCCCCTCACACCCGTGCTTCAGCCTTGGGCCTTCTTGCAAACCTTCCTCTCCCCATGCTCCTTTCTGCACAAGGAACTTGCACAGGCTGTTCCCTGCAGAGTCCTGCCTCTCACCCTTCAGGTCTTGGCTCCAGTGCCACTTCCTTAGGGAGGCCTCTGTGGACCTTCTTGGGCTCTCAACACCTGATGCCTCTTGCGTGACTGCAGTCTTACGGTGCATACATGTGATTCCTTCATATGTTGGGCCCACACCTAGCACAGGCTCCATGAGGGCCAGCATCATATCCATTCCCACACACTGCCTCGTCCCCTGTGTCTGCACGGTACTGGGCACTTAGGTATTCAGTAAACATTTGCTGAGTGAATGAATGCCTGTCACCATCCCTGCCCATCTGTCGCTTACAGCCTGGCAAGGAAAACAGACGGCGAACAAGAAAACGTGCACCTAAGCCTCGCTAGCAGCAGTGTGTGGATGGGACCACACAGCATGTGGTTAGAGAAGAGCAGGGCCACCCGCTTAGCCTTGTGGCAGTGGGGTGGTCTTGCAAAGACTTTCTGGGGAGGGGGCGTGTCTGGTGAGGTTTGAAGGATAAGACAGAGGCAGATATGGGCAGAGGGAGCCTAAAAATTGTATGGGGTGGGGGAAGGAAAGTGTGAAACGAGGTTTCAGTTGGTTAAGAGCTTTGCTGAAAGGAGGCTGAAAGAAGCGGCTGGGAGATGCAGCTGGGGAGGTGGGCAGGTCATGGCCAAGGATCCCTGTTGGCCTCCATGACAGCTTTGCTCCCCTCGTCCACACCCGGACCCTCTGCCTGCCTGACCCCTTGTCCACCCTCACCCGACCATCCACATCTGGGAGCATCAGGAAAGCCTCTCACTCACACGGGAGAGGACCTGGGAGCCCAGCAGAACACAGACTCCTCAGGAAGCCGGGAGAGAAGGGCCAGGACTTGGGTGAGGGCCAGGGCTGGTCAGAAGGGAGGACCCTCTAGGGGGAATTTCATCTCCTCGTTGAATCTAGCCAGGCTCCCACCTACCCTGTATCCCTCACCCTACCACCCACACGGCCCGTGCCAATCTACCCAGCCAGTCTTGACCCTTAGAAACAAGTTCCGGCAGAGCCCCTCTCGGCAGAACCATTTCTTGGCACAAAATTCATGACAGATTCAAGTGGCTGAATTCTTCCATTTTGGTCCTAGATTCTGCAGCAGAAAAATGTCTCCCTAACAATAGGCTTTCTCATCAGAGCTTCTCACATGGCGTTCTTAAACTCTGGCTCTCCCTTTATAGATGGGAAACAGAGAAACAGAAGGACTTGCCCAGGGTCACACAGCCTGGATCTCAGGACCCAGAGGCTCTTTGGAAAAACCCCGATAACGGAGATGGCCAAGATCTCCCCAGATGCCTTTGGCCTGAAAGGGCTTCAGTGTCATGGGGCTGAGCGCAGCTCAGGAGCCGAGCTACTGGCCATGGCTGCAGCCTCTGAGACCCGTCTCTGTTTCCTTCGTGTCCTGGGGGAGAGGACAGAGGGAGAACTCACCTCTGCAGATTCCAAGCCAAACAGAGGTTGCTATTAATCAATAGAGAAGAAGTAACGAAACATTCAGGCCCTAAAAAGGGATGGGGGTGGAGTGGTGAATCGTCACGTACCAGGTTGTGTGGCCAGTCCATCCTGCGAGCCAGGCGATCGGCCTGCAGCTGCCACCCGCCTGGAACCCCAGATGCCTCCGCCAGGAGAATAGCAGCAACAGGACGGCGCGAAGCAATTATAGCTCGTCAGGGGGTTGCCGGGGGAGTGGGTGGGTGGGCTCGTCATCGCCTGGGAGCCTTGGGCCCCCAGCTGGCTGGGCCTGGCGCAGTGGCAGGCGGTGAGGGGCGTGGGGGCAGGCCAGGAGCTGGGACGAGGTGCCCAGGGGCTGTTGACTGAGGGACAATGCCCTGTGTGTCTGATGGGGCTCTGGCGGGTGGCACCTCCGCCTGTGGCCTGCGGCCGGCCGCCCAGCCAGCACCCACAGGGCCGCCTGAGACAATCGGCTTCGTTAGTTTGGGGGATGGCAAGGGGGCAAGGGTGGAGGAGGGACAGGCTGTCCGTTGGTCAGGAGATCAAATGTTCTCAGAGAGAGCTAGCCAGGAGTGGGACACAGGCCCCATCTCCCAGGGAAACAGCCTCAGGCACTCCAGCCTCAGCCAGCCTCGCCAGCCTCAGGTGAGCTCCGTGGCCCCAGTACACTGGTAGTTCACAGGAGGGGAAACTGGGGCCAGAGTGAAGAAAGGACTTGTCTAGGATTATACAATGAGTGAGAGATGACAGAGCTGGGGTTCGTATCTGGTCCCCATGTGGGGCTTTATCCACCACCCCACTCTGTTTTTCTTGGCATATTTTCTGCACAATTCTGGCCTGCTATGAACATGTTTCTGAATCTGTGTGCTCTCACGCAGGCCAAGTCACGGGTTCGTGAGGACTTCACGGCCGGTTGTCCTGGCCTTCCAGATGCAACACTCCCCCTCGTGTAGAGAAGGTCTCCACTCCAAGGGCCTGCCCCTGTGTGGCTGCTTGTGACTTCCATTCTCTCTCAGCCTCAGTTTCCTTCTCTGTAAAATGGGAGTCATACCCAGGAATCGACAGTGGCCTGGCCCATTTTTCCCTGAAATCTTTCTGAGTCTCAGTGCCCCCATCTCTAGGATGGGGATGTCATAGTAGCCGCCTCTTGGGGCTGCCACAAGAAGTAAGGGAAATAACCCATGTTAAACAACTGGCACAGTGCCACGTAGTATGTGCTCAATAAACACAGCTGTTTATTATGAATGTTATCATTATAAAATAATTGTATAATTGTTACTGGGAACGTTAGCATCAGAGCAAAGCACGGTTCTCATTGCTCAGCCAACTCTCCTTTCTACCCCCTCGGGCCCACCCTCATGGCTGAGAGACTTCTGGGCTTCACAGGCTCTGGCCACAATTTCATGAGCTCAGGTGACCCCAGGGTCTACACATCCTGGAATCACGGGCTGAACGGACCAGCCCTGCTGGTCTGGATCTCTCCCCTTGAGTGAGCAGCCCAGCTGAATGTGAGCGAGCAAGTCCCCCCCCCAGCCCCGGCATCCGGGGGATGGAGGAGAGGGGGGAAGGGGGTGTGAAGAGGACAGGGGAGGGACACCGTGAACAGGCATCCAGGACTGCACCGTCCTACTCAGGGCCACTCTTGGCCATTTACAGGAATCACCGAGGGAAGAACGCAGGGTGCAAGGCGCTCCTGAATGTCACAAGATTGATCTGTCCGGGGCAGGTTTCCACAGCATAACTGAGAAGCTGGCTGAGGCTCGAGCTCATGAGAGATACCACCATATTTGGTCAAATACTAGACAGGGCTCTATTCTACCACTGGAAACTCCAGAGGGAGGGGGACTCTGAAAATACTTCCTCAAGTAACAAGGCCCCCAGCCCCACCCCAGGCTGTCCCAGCCCCACCACTACTGTCCTTTTCACACGTGAAACAGCCAGCACGAGGGGGCGAAGGATGGGGGCAACCTGGCTGTAACCTGTGCAGCCTCCTTGCTGTCCCTCTGCTGCTGCTGCCGGTGGGGTCCAACAGACACGCAGCTGGCGGGGACACATCCCTGCATCCACAGAACGGTGGAGAAATTAAAAGATGGGGATTGGGGCTGCTAGGGGGTTCCTCTGCTTCTCAGGACCCCTGAAAGCATCACACTCTCCTTACCTGCTGGCGACACACACTGCTGGCTTCCGGCTCCCGAAGACAGGACTTGGCCGCCTCAGCTTCCAACTTCACGTAGATTCCAGGGTCCTGGGCCCAGAGTTCTGATGGGGCGGGCCCAGGAATTTGCACCTTAACAAGGCCCCAGTCTGGGAGCTATAGGGGTCCTCGCCCATCCCCTAGCTCATTCCCTGCCCTACCGCCATTCTACCACAAGGAGACCAAGGCCCAGGGAGCAACAGGCCTTACTTACCCAAGCTCACACAGCATGTCGGTGCAAGGCGGGGTAAGGCTGGTTTGAGCACAATTCAGTCTTCTAATTCTTACTAGTTTTCTCCAAACTTTATACATACAGCTCTGGGCTGGGCTAGGCCTCTTGGCTGCTTAAGAGGGAATCTAGGAGCCAGGCCAGTCCCTCTGGGAGTCCCAGAGCCCCCTCAATGTGGAGGGGGATCTGTGTGTACCCAAGCAGGTACAGTGGGGAGTCAAGGATGGGCCCAGGGACCATCACTGGGTTTCCCATTCCTGGGCCATCTCAGGCTAGGAAGGAGGGCCATTCTTCTAGCCTTGGTTTATAGAAACCACTGAGAGGTCATCAGCCCTGAAGGATATCCTGAAGGTGAACCCTGGCCAACCACTTAGAGACCCTACCCCTCAGGTCAGAGCCAGGCCTGAGGGAGGCATGGGAACTTGGGCTTCAGGGGTCTCTGCCCCACAGCAGAGTTGGGGTCCTTAGGTCTTTTCTCTCAGAAGGTGATCAACACAGGGGAATGAGGAAAGGGGTGGATGGGCTGGAGAGTGAGTGTCAGGGAATGGTCGTGCTCAGAGCCACCAGGTCCGTTAGCTGCCGCCCAGCTAGGAGCAGTTCTGTACTCACCACCAGGTGGCGCCACCAGAAAGCCAGACACCTCCAAGGAGCAGGCAAACCCTGGCAGAACTTCCGTGCCAGCCACCCCTTTTCCCTAGAATGGACCCTGGGCTGAAAACGAGGGAACCAGGTAAGTAAAAGTCCTTTGCCTGCCCCCGGCTGCCCAAGTAACCCTACTGTTGATGAGGACCAGTGTCCGGGACACCTTCCACATCAGATCAGGAAGAGCACGACCAGCCAAGAGTGAGGGGGCAGAGGTGGGGAGGGTTGGGGGCTTCTGTCTGCTGTGTCAGTGATTCCCTTCACTTGGAGCACCTACCACGTGCTAGGCCCTATGCATCTGGCACCTGGACACCGTCATTTTCAGAAAGAAACAATTAGCAATAATAGCTGCTGTATAATTCTACTTACTGACCACCAGGCACTGTGCTAAGTCCTTCGTGTGCATTGTTTTATTAAATCCTTCCAACCACCTTGTGGCGAGGTCCTAATTTTATCCCGAATCTATGGATGGGGAAACTGAGGCTCAGAGAGCCCAAAGTCACAGAGCATTCAAAGCAAGTTTGTCTGATTCCTGCACGTGCTGTTCCCTGCTGTGCGGGAAGGAGAGGAGAATCACAGCCAGGAAGGAGGCAGGAATGCCCAGGAAGGAGGCAGCTGATCATCAAGGAGGATCTGTGCTTGCCTCAACCTCACCCTGACATCTTCAAACCAGATCCTGCATGTCAGGGAGGTCACTGAGCCCAAGCCCAAACTAGAGTCCTCCAAGAGGATCTGAGAGCTCCCAAGGTGTGGGCATGGCACCCAGCAATGTTCCTGGCACACAGTAGGCATTCACTAAATACTTGATGCATTGAATCAAAACAGCCGTATGTATGTGATACAGGGTGATAATGCTGGGATGGAGCATGGGAGCCCAGAGCAGCGGGGACCTGGAGGAGGAGGTGCAGTTCAGGAGGTAAGAGTTCAGACTCCAGAGGTTGACAGACCTGAGTTTTAATCCTGCCTCTGCCAATTCAGAGCTGTGTGACCTTGGGAAAGTTACTTGACTTCTCTGAGCCTTAGTTTCTTCTGCACAGTGGAGATAATGGTAACTTGGCTCTCAGTGGATGGTCGTTGGGACCAAAGACAATGCATGTTAAAGCACTTAGCAGAGCGCTTGACAAAAGTAAGCCCTCAATTAGTGGCAGCTGCAATTGTTACTGTGATTATTAAAAATAACTTTTGAGTTGGGCCTTCAAAAGGATGCTTCTGGAGTGTTCCTAGGTAGGAGGTGGGGACAAGGATAGAACCAGCAGAAGAACGTAGAGGTCCCTGTTCCCAGTGGGCCCACCCTGGAGCCTCGGCTGGGCCAGGAAGGCCTGCGGGATTCGGTGTAGAGATTTGCCCAAGTGGACCCAGTAAGGTCAGGGAGGCAGGAGACTAGCAGGCGCCTCTACTGCAAGATGGAGGGGGGCTGTGGCCAGGAGGGTGCATCCTCCACTGGAGGTCTTGGCTCTCCTGCCGCACTGCCCACCCCACCACACCCCCACCCCCTTGGGGTAGGAGTCCTTCTCCCAGGCCCATATTTGCACAAATGCCTCCCTCACTGCTCACTCCAGAGCCCCAGCCAAGAGGCACTATTTTAAGCTCCCTGGATGGGAACGCTGTTGGTGGGAACAGACCCAGCAAGAGAGCTCCCAGTTCTCAAAAAAGGGCAAGGCCTGGGCGAATGGGCGGCCACTGGGATGTGCAGAGGGTCCGCCACATCCACATGACCCTCTGCCCAGGCCAGGCGCCAATACCTCCTCCCCCAGGGGAGCAGTCAAGGAAATGCGAGTTGAGGAGGACTGCAATGGGTGGGCTTGTGCTCTGGGGCTGGGTGTCCGAGGCCTCCCTGCCACCCAGCATCCAGCCTCGAAAACACCAAGTTTGTGTCTCTGGGTTGCGGATTGACGCTGGGGAATATCTTGTGTAGGAACCTCTTCTAAAGCATCTTTGCTAGGCACGTCCAGTGTAGGGAGATCATTCATCTCTGAGGATGCACATCCCGCTTTTTAAAGCTCTCGATGTTGAACATAATAGTAATAATGATAAAAGTTTTCTCTTTCGTTATGCTACAGTGCCCTCCTATCATGCAATATGGTGTAGAGGGAGACTGCAGACTTCAGAAATGATGCTTGGACACATGCTCTGCCCCTTCTAATGTGGCCACATCCATTCTTCCTCACTTCAATGAGCCTCAGTTTCCTCCTAGGGTTGTTAAAGTGGCCTTATCATAAAAATTATGATTTGCCTGTCATACAAAGGGTACTTAAGATTTGGCCAGTTTGGGCTGCTTTTATTGTAATGTGGTTGGTTTGTGTGTGACTGTGTTTGTTGTACAGTGTTTTTGTGTTACGTGTGCTATTTTTGCTTTTGGATTGTGAAAAACCAGTATAGGCTAATATTTAAAGCACACACTCTGAACTAAAGCGACTGAACCCCAGCCCCTCCACAAAACTGCTGGGTCACCTTGGGCAGGTGGCCTAACTTTTCTGAGCCTATGTGTCCTCCTCGAGAGGAAGGAGAATTTAATGGGATAATGCACATAAAGCACCTGGCACAGTGTGGGCTCAGTGAATGGCCCTGCTATTATTTCGTTGTACACATTATTCTTAGCTGTGCTCAATCAGCTCACACTGAACAATTCTAGAACAACTTTTTTCGAACACTTTCCAGTTGCCAGAGTGCCAGTAATAGAATGGACTGCCCTGAGCTCCCCATTAGCCAAGGTGTTTTAGCAGAGGCCAGAAGACCAGCTGTGAGGGAGATGCAAAAAGAAGAGAGAGTTGAGCTTGGTGAGCTTTGAAAGTTCCCTTCCAGCCCTGAGAGGTCGAATCTCATGTCCAAGGCCTCAGGCCCCATGTGGGGCTGTCCTGCCTGCCTCTACTTGCCCAGACCTAGACAGGAAGGAGCCCAAGGGGGCCCGTGAGGGATGTGGAATAAACAGCCTGTCCCCAGGGCAGATGGAGGCGCCGGGCCCCCTGCCCACCAACACATCCTCCCCTCAGTCCCGGGGGATGTTTATACTCTGGTCAGAGTTTACAGGACGTCTGAACTTACAAGATCCAGAGTTCTGATCTTCCCCCACAAGCTGTCAGCCCCTCCTCTTGCTGGGTGGGTCTGCATCTATTTTGGGTGGGAAGCCCCGTCCTCCAGCGGAAGCAGGAGAAGGGTACAACATGAGAAATGTTCTCTTCAGACCCCCAGAGGCCAGACCCCGGAGGAAGAAGAGCTTGTGCTGTGGAGGATGAGGGGAAAAGGGGGTGGTGTCTCCTGGCTGTTTATGGGAGAGGAGTCCTGGGAGGGAGAGGCAGGGGGAGGGGGGACACTTCCACTGCAGCTTGGGTTCAAAGGCCTGCTCCCCCAACACAGCTAATAACAGATGGTACTTACCAAAGGCTGACTTACATATTGGCTTCAGCTATTGGCTCAGAGAGCGCTGTTTTTATTGAGCTGGTTTTGGTGTATATCTGCGTGACTGCGAATTTGCGGCTGGGGTCTTGCACGTGCGTGTTTTGTTTTACTGTTTTTTTTTTTGAAGAGTCACCAGGTGGAAGCTTCTTGCAGGCAGCGGACATGCCTTACTCACACGTGCTTCTCAGCGCCTGGCTCAGGAGCCTGGGCCCCCACTGCGACCAGAGCAGGACCTGCGGAGAGAACAGAGAAACCCTGAGGCTACTCACTACCCACCACTTGGGGGACAGGCAGCGACTCCAAGATGCATCACCTCACATGTCAGCAAGGAGCCCTTATGGCCACAGCCAAGGCCTCCATCCCCACCCTGCCTCCCCCACTGGAAAACAGCCTCAAAAACTTACAGGCTCTTAGAGCTACAGTGAACCTCAACCCAGGCCTCCCTGCAGAAGCTTGTCTCTGTGGCCTGAACCTGTTGGGGGACAATATTGAGAAGCTGCCCCGGGTGACGGTTTAACTATCTTGTCTGAGAGGCTCTGTAAGTTTCTGGGAGCTGTGGCCTTCAAGGCAGGGGCAATGAAGAGCCTTGGGAGGTCTCGAGAAGGGTTTATTCCCTTCATTTATCGAATATAGGGACTTCCCTGGTGGTCCAGTGGTTACAAAGCCACCTACCAAGGCAGGGGACATGGGTTCAATCCCTGGTCGGGGAACTAAGATCCCACATGCCACAGAGCAACTAAGCCCGTGCGCCACAATTACTGAGCCTGCGCTCTACAGCCCGCGAGCCGCAACTACTGAAGCCTGCACGCCCTAGAACCTGCATGCTGCAACTACTGAGCCCACGCGCCGCAACTACTGAAGCCCGTGCGCTTAGGGCCCGTGCTCCGCAACAGGAGGAGCCACCGCAACGAGAAGCTCGCGCACCGCAACCAAGAGTAGCCCACGCTCACCGCAACTAGAGAATGCCCACGTGCAGCAACGAAGACCCAATGCAGCCAAAAAATTAATTAAAAAAAAAAAAGTTTTATTTTAATTAAAAAAAAAAAAAAGTTTCTGAGCTCATGTTCTTACAGAGGATGGTGGAGGTAACAGTACCAACATTTTAGGACCAGCCTGTGACTTAGGGCTCTTGCTGGGCCCCTCTCCTCTCAGTCCCCTGTACCCCCTGTATCCGTGGGAACTCCCTCATTTCCTGGGAAGCCCATGACCTCAGCCCTCGGGGCATGTGGAGGAAGGTACAATGTCTCCAGAATGTGAAATCTTGCCAAATTTCCATTGGAAGGTCGGTTCTCATAAATATTGTATATTTGTGGAGAAGCAGGAAGAAGTGGCTAGCATGGAATCTGACCATTTCCAAAGTCTGGTTCCCAACAAAGAAGCCTCGATCATTGTTCTACTGTCAGAAGACAGTGTCAAGGTTTCTGGCCCTGGGAGACAGAGGTGGTCCAGCCCTAGGCCCCAGGCAGGTGCTGCAAGTAGTTGCCTAGTGTTTACAGTGATATCCCTCTTACATTCATAGCACTCTACAGTTTACAAAGCACATTTATATCCGTGACTTTATTTACTCCCCGCATCAATCCCATGTGAATATCAGATTTTCACAGAAGACAAAATTGAGGCCCAGGGAAGGGAAATAACCTGCCCATATTCATATAGTGAGGAAAAGGGGGCAGAGCTTGAGATGAAAGGCTGGGCCTCTGAGACCACTCTTGACCTCAACCCCACCCTAACCTTTTGCCCAGTTAGGGAATGAGCATTGGAAGTAGGCCGTGGTTAGAAGTGGGCACCCTGTCATTAGGCAGTGGACACAGAGCCAAAGGCCAACCAAATCATTTCTGATATGGCCTGGCTGTGCTCTACAGACAAACTTACATTAGAGGGAAATGTGTCTGGCGAGAGGGCTCAGTGCGCAAGGGATATGTTTTCTGAGTCAGCTCTGGAGAGAGTTCAAGGGTTGGGGTGACCCCAATCTCCCTCTCCACCAGCAGTGTGCTCTTGGAAAAAACTGGAACTGCTTGGCTCTTCAATCAAGCACTCACATAGCTATGTCCATAATTTTTTGTCTTCCATATTGGGATTCCTTTGCATTCTACCTCCTTATCTCAACCACAGAGCCAGCTCTGACTCTGTCATTCCAGAATCACTTACAAATCTTGTTTTTTAGACCAATTCTTAGAATCACAGGCTCAGTGGGACCCTACAGATCATTTTGCTGGCGTCTCAGTGATACTCCTATCAGATGCTCCCAAGTTTCTTACTAGTCTCTACTTGTTTTAAATGTCTACCTCCCCGCTCCTTCCATCTGCTGATGACAAATTTCCTTTTGAGAATACAAAGAACAAAGCTGCTCCCTTTGCCTATGACAAGTAGTATCAGTCAGGATGGGCCAAGTTGTGCTGCATTAACAAACAATCCTCTTGGAGGCTTAGGCCAGCAAAGGCGTCTTTCTCACCTATATTACAAGTCCTGTGTAGGCTGCTTGGGCACGCTATGCTCATCAGAATCACTCAACGACACAGAATGACAGAAGCTTTATCATGATACTTTCTTCCACAAGCACCATAATGGAATCAGAGGTATGTAGGCAGTGGATTTACAGCAGTCAATCATGGGTTCTGGCGTCTTAGCTCCAACCACTTATTTCCTTCAGGCAAATTCTTTCATCTAAAAAGATTGTCAGTTTTTTTATCTATAAAGTGAGGATCATGACAAAGTACCTACCTCACAGATTTGCTGTGAGGTTAACTAAAAGGATGAATGTAAACCCTTAGCCCAGAGTCTGGTTCATAGAAAGAATTCAATAAATTCAGTTATTATGTATAATGTTAATATAGTATTATGTTAACTTAATAATGCCTACCATCTCCAGACAGAACAGTGCTCCTTTCCACTGTTCCTCATGTTGACCAGTTTGAATTCCTTCAAAGAGTTCTTTTTTTTTCTGCAAGTCATTTTCACATTATTTTTACGCATTTTATCTCATGAGAGAGGCCCTAAGCGTTCAGAGCTGAGGCACAAAAGGATACATCCATGTGTCTTGCCAACCCCAAGCAATTTATCCAGTTCAAGATACATTACCAAGTCCTTCTGAGGAGTCCAGGGAAGGGAAGTCAAATCTGGAGAAGAATCCTGGCTTGAGATACAACACTATGGTAGAGAGACACAGAAATCAAACTGTAGAATGTCAGAGTTAGAAGAGACATTTAGAACAAGCAAGTCTCATCATGTCTTCTCTTTTACAGATGGGGAAACACAACTCCAGAGAGGGAAAGGGACTGCTACAATGTCACACAGCAATTCAGTGTCAGAGCTGGGGCCAGAGCCCACTTCCTTTAATCCCAATCTTGGGGCTTTCTGCACATCACGTAAGGAGATAACATTCTCTACCACTGGGTGAGGAGGGGGCAGATCTCTCGGAATTATGGCTTGTCCTCATTTCACAGAGTTGTACTCCGACGGAGTTGTAAAGTTAAGAACTTTATAAACATTACCTTATTAAGGCTTCTTGGAAACCCAAAGTCACAGCTCCTCTGGGTCATGGGACATGTGTTGAGCATCCAGTGAACAAACAAAGGGTAATGTTATATTTTTCACTTCGTTTAGGAAACCTGGCTTCTAATTATAGGATTTGTTTAACAGTGCCGGGTGGTTTACGAAGGCCTGGAGTCAGCCTGCCGTCCTCAGGGCTGCTGAGGAGCATCAGATGGGCAGACACGGAAGGGGTGGGGGTGGGTAGCAGGGAGGGGACCTCAGCAGCAAAGGGGAGAGAGGGAGGAGCAAAGTCAACTTAAGCTGAGGTCTGGAGGGGGCTATTAATTTTCCCTAATCCCATCAACCAGGTTGCTCCCATTTGGAAATTATCTCCAATAACCCCACTCTGTTACCATAACCCTTTCATATCTGGGCAGTGCATCAATTTGCTCTGTGGCAAGCAGGTGAAACAAGGACCACATAACTCTTGGGTTCTATGAACAATTGAGCCCCCTGCAATAGCAGTCAGGATTAGTGTCCCCCTCCCTGGGGAAAAATGGAATAGGACCTGGCTTGATCTCCATGGTTATTTAAATAAACATATTTTAAGTAAGTTATTTTTTAAAATAAATCTTTATAAATTTTGTAAAGTACTATAATACGAATGTATTGTATTCCCTTAACACAAATAAAAAATAGAAATTAGATAGAAGTAAAAATAGAAGTCTGTAATATTATATACAATAACTGTATATATAACTATAGTATAGACTATAACTCAGCCCCTTTAGTTAAGCTCATTACCTCAATGTAAATCAGGAAAAAATCAAAACCAGAAAACTACAATGAAGTAAGTCCAAATCACCCAAATTCCCACATTCTTGCAAACGGCTAACAGTGCATTTTCACACACATGTGCAACCACACGCACACTCACACATGTTACAGGGTGTTCGTTGGCACCATTCATGGTGTGATTACTGCAGCTCAATTGGTCCTCAGACTTCAAATGTTCAAGGCCCATATGCCAGTAAGGGCAGGAAGTCAGACCTGCAATGTAGCCACTCTCCCCAAGGTTCTTACCATCTTCCTCTTATGCACCCAGGGGTCCCCTAGTCCTTACAGGTGTCTTGGGGGTGGGGTCAGTGTTGAGTCCCATCTGGTGCTATATCAATGTGCTGACCATGATAGAAGGATATGAACGTCCAAGCAGAAGCTGGTCTTGGTGAGTCATATCCCAAACTGTGGGTCATGTTCACAACTCCCAAAGGGGCCACAGAGGTGAAAGCTAGTATTCTCCCTAGGCCAGGGAAGGACTCCAAGCTAACCGCCCAGGGCCCTTCAACAAGGGCGAACCTGTCCCACTTCCTATCAACATTTGTATACCAGGGAGTCACAGAATTTTTGAGGGCTGTGCCACACCATTGTCCCTCCCCTACAACCACTTTTCCCTGGCGATCAGCACAAAAGGTTTGTTACATCCCTCTCCCTGCCTTTCCCAGAAATACTCCCTTCAGGCAGTTCATAATGACCTTCTGTCCTGATCTGTCCGTGCACTGGACTAAGGGACAGACAAAACACAAACTTAACCTCCAGCAGGGCACCTTGCTACATCCACACTTACCCCTACACACAGACACATCATTTATTTTGTTATGGTAAAAATATGCATAACATAAAACTGAACATTTTAACTATTTTAAAATTAATTAATTAATTTGTTTGTTTTTATTTTTGGCTGCGTTGGGTCTTCATTGCTGTGCGCGGGCTTTCTCTAGCTGCGGTGAGCGGGGGTTACTCTTCATTGCGGTGCGCGGGCTTCTCGTTGCGGTGGCTTCTCTTGTTGCGGAGCACGGGCTCTAGGCACGCAGGCTTCAGTAGCTGTGGCACACGGGCTCAGTAGTTGTGGCGCACAGGCATAGTTGCTCCACGGCTAGGGCTCAAACCCGTGCCCCTTGCATTGGCAGGCAGATTCTTAACCACTGCGCCACCAGGGAAGCCCCCATTTTAACTATTTTCAAGGGTACAATTAAGCTTTGAAAAATTGATTTGATGACAATTATAAGTACTTCTTCACTAATTGTCTCTTACTTACCTCTCAGAATCAAACTCTGTCAATGAAACAAAAAAGTCTTATGCTCATCAAAGAAAACATATGGAGCTTGATTTTGTTTTTAATTCTTCTTCTTTAAAAATTTTATTTATTTTTATTTTTGGCTGCTTTGGGTCTTCGTTGCTGTGTGCGGGCTTTCTCTGGTTGCAGCGAACAGGGGGCTACTCTTCGTCGTGGTGTGCGGGCTTCTCATTGCAGTGGCTTCTCTTGTTGCGGAGCACGGGCTCTAGGCGCCCGGGCTTCAGTAGTTGTGGCACGTGGGCTCAGTAGTTGTGGCTCACGGGCTCTAGAGCACAGTCTCAGTAGTTGTGGCGCACGTGCTTAGTTGCTCCGTGGCATGTGGGATCTTCTGGGACCAGGGCTCGAACCCGTGTCCCCTGCATTGGCAGGCGGATTCTTAACCACTGAGCCACCAGGGAAGCCCTGGAGCTTGATTTTTTAACAGCACTTTTCAAAACATGTCTCCCGAATGATCACCTCTGAGCTGTGCCTTTTGGGTCGAATTAGCATGAAGTCAGGGCTGGGGGTTAGGGACAGGTTGGAGGTGAGAACATGAAGTGTGAGATAAAGCTCATAGGACCTCAGGGCTGGAAGGGACTTGCCAAGTTGTCATCAGCCTGTTTGCATTCCTCTAGCATCACAGAACTCATCACTTTACCAAGACAGCCCATCAGCCCATCTCATCCTTGAGTTAATCCACTGACTCAAAAAAGTCCTTCCTGCATAGCTCTAAACGCCACCTTCCTGAAGGTTCTAACTGTATCAGCTCAACCTCTTCATCGATCACCTGTAGAGGTGGAGCAGCTCTGCCCGGCCCCCTGAGTCTCCTGTTCTTCAGGACCCTCAACCTCCTGCTAGGGATTCCCTTGCCCCTGACTGCACACACCCTCTGAGGACACAGAACTCATCAAACACACTCTCATACCCAGCCCTTAACAAGAAGCTCCCCTCACCTCCTAAGATGCCTTATTCACACATACAAAGCCAGAGTCTCGCTGACCTGTTTCCTCTGGGAGCAGAGGGATTTCACGGCTGCCTTGCCACAGTGTGAAAAGAAAAGCCACTTCACACAATGGTTAATAGACGTAAAGCACTAGTAACTCCCAGGAGAGGGCATGGGAGGAAAGAGAAATGGCTTCAAAAATGTTTGAGACAGATATATGGACACTGAGTCATATATGGCTGCCATTTAGTTAGCCTTCTGAGATATTTTGGTGCCAGGACACCTCCTCTCCCAGGATCTGCCTGCAGGTTGCTTCAATTCCTTGTTCTCGCCTCTGGTAACAGACCTTACGATAACGGAGACTGTTGGCTCACAGGGGTGGCCAACTCATGCTTGGCCAGGCACAGAGTTCTTGGGCATTGAAATGGTGGGCCTTTCCATAACTTATACTGGTCACTTTTCTGTTTTCTTTTCTGTCTTGATGTAATATCTCTGATGCTACAGTAGCACAAGTAATAGAAGCATAACAAGTTTCACAACCTCCAAAGTGGACTTTCCATAATTTCGATGGTTCCGTTGGGCTGGCTTTATCTTTACCCTGGGATCTGCTGGTGGTGCTTTGGAGTGTCAAATCAGAACACTGAACAGGAGCGGGGAGCGGTGGTTACAAGCCTTCCCTGCCATGATCTTACAACCCAGGGGTACGCTTGTGAATGGTATCCATCTTCTAGGTTCAGGAGGGAAGGGGATGACATAAATGGCAAGCCTGCTGTGTGTCAGGTGTGGTGTCATAACCCTTAAAATAAATACCTGGCATTTACTGAGCCCTTACTCTGGAGCTGCACAGGGCTAACCCCTTCGTAAGCATGGTCTCGCTTCGTCTTCACAGCAATCCTGGGAGGTAGGGGCTCTTTCTGGCCCCATTTTACAGAGGAGGAAAGTGAGGTTCACAGATGTTAAACACAGTTCCCATCCCCACTCCCCGTGGGAAGCAGTAGAGGCAGTACTGAGCCCAGTCTGGCTCCATAGTTGACCCATCCCCTAGGACTGCAGCGGCCAACCCACCTGACCCTTGTGGCAACACCAAAAGGCAGGCCCTATGTTTCCCATTTCACAGAGGAGTAAAGTGAGGCTCAGAGCAGCAGTTGAAGAACTGTGCCCAGACCTCACAGCTAAGAAACAGCAAAGGCAGGAACAAACACACAGGCCTCCCGACAAGAGAATTCTTTCCTCAGAAGGAACAAAGTCGGTGTGAAGCTCCTCCTACCAGACTGGGAGCCTCTTAAGGTCAGGGACGGTGTAGGGTTCAGCACCCCACACCCCCGGAGCTGCCCCGTGCAGGATGGTCCGAAGCCGTGTGCTGGAGGGAATCCTGCCCTGAGGGAGGGGAGGGAGGGGGCAGCAGTCCCATGTGGACCAGGGGTCCAGGGGACTGTGAATGAGAATGTGAATGAAGGTAGCTGGGGTCCAGCCAGCCTGGCCACAAAAGGGAAGCTCTGAGCAACAAGGCCACTGGGAGGAGCCCTCCTCCAGCCTCAGCGGCCACTCCTATGCCCACAGCCGCCGTCCACAGACATCTTCCCGGCTATCCCTCACAGGCACTGCAGGAGGCCTGGGGACTCATACCCTCCCCAGGGGGAGTTGTGCTCTCCACGATGAGCTAGACAACAAGCAACTACATCAGTAGATACGTAAAATATAGGCACAGTCCTGGAGGGCAACAAGGGGGGACAGCAATAGAGAATAATGTGGCGGCCAAGTAAGCCTCTCCCAGAGGTGACTTTTCTTTATTTTTTTTGTGGTACGCGGGCCTCTCACTGTTGTGACCTTTTCCGTTGCGGAGCACAGGCTCTGGACGCCCAGGCTCAGCGGCCATGGCTCACGGGCCTAGCCGCTCCGCGGCATGTGGGATCTTCCCGGACCGGGGCACGAACCCGTGTCCCCTGCATCGGCAGGCGGACTCTCAACCACTGCGCCACCAGGGAAGCCCCCAGAGGTGACTTTTGAGCTGAGACCAGAAGCAGGAGGAGAAGCCTGCTATGGGAAGCTCTGGGTAGAAGGCACATCTGGTGGAGAGGACTGCAACTGCAAAGGCCCAGAGGCATGAAAAAACACTAAGGACCCTATAGGAGGCCAACGTGGCCAGAGCATAATGAGAAAGGGCAAGAGACAGGCGTTTCTCAGGACTAGGACTCCAGGGGAAAGGGAGCCCCAGTGGCGAGTCCCCGGATTCCCTCTCCTGCCCCGTCGCAGCCCCCTGTGTGACAGGCGCAAGCCCTCTGGGGCCCCAGCCTTCTTTGCACAATGATGGGGTTGGCATCCAAGGGTCCCAGCTTTCTGGAGAGAGGATTTCCTTCCTCATGGTCCCCCATCCCCTGCCATTCCCACCACCTTCTGGACCCCAGGAGCCAGGACTGGCGTCTGCCCCGCTGGGGGTTCCCAGAAAAAAATCTCAGAACTCCCACTCCCGTCCTGGGACACAGGGGCCAGGGAAGAGGGAGGAAATTCTCACACACAGCTTGCTCCCAGGGAGTTTGCTCATGTTCCCAGGCTGACAACTGGCAACCCTCAGAACTCCGGCCCCTACCCCCTTCCTCCCCCTCCTCTCCCTGCCTCCCGCTCTCCCCCGGCCCCCCTTCTTCAGCTTAATGACTTCCACATGGGCCTCTGGCAGCTGGAGCCAAGCCTCCCAGCATTGTCTGAAATCTCCAAATTTAGAAGAAATATGAAAATTGTCAACCACTCCTTCCTTAGGGGGTAAAAGCAACAGTCGGCACCAGGGGCAGGTCAAGGCGAGGCGGTCACGTGGCAGGCGCCTGGGCCAATGGGGGCCCTCAGAGGACTCAGCACCCGCCTCGCCCCAACACCAGGCTCGCCTCTTCAGCTCATATAAGGTAAAAGGCAGAGGGGCCTTTGCAGCCAGGGAGCGGCGGGCAAGGGGCTAAGGGGAGGGGGGCCCAGTGCCAACTGTTTAAAAGTGCCCCTGTGGCAGTGGCAGTGGCAGTGAGGGGTGCCAAAGGCCCAGTCAAGTTAGTTGAGAAACCATCCCCAAAACGGGCTGGCCCACGTCTCCAGGCCACAAGGAGCCACACTTGGACCAGACCCCAGGAGAGGTAAGAACCAATGGCAAACAGGGGTCTGCGAGTCAATGGCGGGGTCGGAGGTGGGGGGGGGGGCGCGCTCTGTGGTATCCTCCCCAGAGGGATGCTGTGTCAAGGGGCTGGTCCTTGCTCTCCTGCTAATCCACTCTGGGCCTCAGTTTCCTCATCTGTGCAGGGGCTGAACCGGATGATCTCTAAGCGCCCATCCTGCTCTGACCGATGTGCAGGATCTGTGGTCCTGTTGGCTTTGAGGACTCCTTGTGGCTGTGGTTAAATGGGGGGGTGGGAGCAGCGGAAGGGGACAGCGTCACTGTCCCACCACCTGAGCGTCACCTGAGTCTGGGCCCGTCTTGCTGGCTTCGCTGTAGACAGTGCTTATTCCTTGTCTATGAGGTTTCATTTCTCAGCTCTAAGAGCCTGGGGCTCCTGGCAAGGAAAACTGTTTTCAAATAATGGTTTCAAGAAGCAAAGATGTTGGAGAAGCGATGTCAGCTCAGGTTCCAGCAGACAGGCAGAGAGGCAGGGAGGCCGGGGCTGGGATGCAGCCGTGGAAAGGGCACACTGGCTGGGGGCTGGGGGCGCAGGCTCCAGCCTCAGCTCTGCCTCTCACTACCTGGCCCTGTGGCCTTGGGCAGATGCCCTACCCTCTCTGGGCTGCAGTTTCCCATCTGTACCGTGAGGCCATCAGACAACATGGTCTCCATGCAGGATGTGGCTTCTGAGCCCCGTTTGAGCCGAGAGGGCAGCTAATGTTGGGAAGTTTCCCCAGGAGGCCCTGAGCTGAGTCTGCCGTTTGACAACAGGCTTAGGGGCCAAGCAGACCCAGAGCCGGGGGAGCTTTGGGAGGTTGAGCCTCGGGTGATAGAAGGGAGCTGTAGTGTCTGACTGCAGGCTTGGCCAAGGGAAGGGTCGGCTCACAACCCTGAGACCTCAGGATGAGCCTGGCCCTGAGGCAGCCTCTGCTGGGGCTGGGGCTGGGGCTGGTCTCTAAATTCAGTGTACTAGGGGCTCAAGACCTTGGAAAGACGGGGACAGAAAAGACAGCAGAGAGTCACGGGGATGAAGTGGTGGGGCCAGGGGACTCAGAGGAAGGCAGGGGACTTGCAGTGGGGAACGTGGGAGGCAGGGCTGGGTAGAGCTGAGGCCTGGGTCACAGCCGGCAGATGTGCAGGCAACGTGGCTCTTCTGCATATGCTGTGGCCACATCTGGGGCCCAGAATGGACACAGTCCTCCAGCACCAGCCTGCCCAGCACCCTCACCTCCCCACTTTTGGTTATGCAAGACCTGAGGCCATAAGAGTCCAAAAGCAGACTCTGGAACCCAATCCAATTGCCTGGGTCCCATTCTGGCTTTTTTACTTACAAAACAAGTGACCCTGGGGAAGTCACTTGCCATCTCTGAGCCTCAGCTTCCTCCTCTATAGAATAGGTATGGTCTTGGTTCCAACCTCACTTGGCTGTCATGAGGAGTGAGGTACACAGGTACCCAAGAGCAGGATAAACGGGGCTGATATTCATTACAATTAGGCCCTACTCCTCTTGTGAGGCAAGATGACCTTAGCTGTGTTTAGAGGGAAGTGGGAATGAGACCCAGCCAGGGAGCACCCTGAGTTGCCTAAGAGAGAACCGGGTCTGGAAAGAGGCAGGACAGGTGAGTTCAGAGGTCAGAGGTTAAGGGGCACAGAAGAGGGGTCAGCTTGAGATGCTTAATGGGCTAGATGAAGTCTCCTTTTCTGCATTTATAGGGCATTTTGTGGGCAACGTGTCTCAAAGTGCGGTGTCTGAAGCACTGCACACTCATCAACTGACAGGGAATCCTGAGTGGGGCCCAGGAAGCTACATTACAAGCTCTCCAGGGAATCCTGAGCACATGGAGTTTTGAGAATGCTGGGCTGTCAAGCAGCCTGGTACCCTCACAAACACAGCTGAGGTAACTGAACCCACAAAAAGAGAACACTGCTCTAGGTCACCTGGAGAGCTGATGGCAGAGCTGGAAGAGAACAAGTCTCTGCCCAGCCCAGGCCTCTGTAAGGTGGTGCGGATAGGAGAATTACACTGTGATTATGACAGTACAGGCCTAAGACCTTTACACAAATTAATTCACTTAATCTTCAGAACAACCCAGTGAGGTAGGTACAACTATTATCCCCATTGTACGGATAAGGAAACTGAGGCACAGAGAGGTTAAGCAGCTTGCATAAGGTCACACAGCTCATGAACTATTAAACCTGGACACCGTATGTGTGCCGGCCGCCCCAGCTCCTCTGTCCCCAGGGGTCTCCTACCTCCTGCCTTGCTCCTTGGACACCACACCCCATAACTCCTAGGGACCTTCCAAAGTACCTCATGAATTTGTATGGGGGATTTCCCCCCTGCCAGGTACTGGGCTGAATCTCTTGCATTATCATTTAATCCTCCCAGGATTACCCTGTGGAAGGAATCAGCATCATTACATCATCCTAATTTATAGGGAAAGAAACCACTGGAGCTTACCCAAGGTCACATGGCTAGGAAGTGGCAGAGGGGATCTGAACCCAGTCTACAAAATGCATGCTTGTAGTCTGCCCACCAGGGCACCTCTGAGCACAATGATGAGGGATCCCACTTCGTAGAGGAGACCAAGGCTAAATGGGTGACCACACCAGAGCTTGAACCCAAGTCGTCTAGTTGCAAGGCTATTGCTCCTCCCAGGACAGAAAGGAGTTTGCTTGTCACTTGTCCCTAGGATCCACATGGCAGCTCCTGGGGCAAAGTCAGCCCTTTCCCAGGCTGGCTTGTTCCAGGGAAGAGCTGACACATATAGCCCTGAGGAATACCAGTTCAAGGCCTGGTGCCGCCACTGAGCCACTGACCCTCGGGGCTGTGTCTGATTCCCTGTGTGAGCCTTGAGAGTTAGGGGAGGTGGCCTCTGAGGTCCTCATCTCCAGGCTATGCCTGGGCCCTGCCTCAATAGTGATTTCCCAACTAAACAGTCCCTGGGGCTCAGGGCCATGGGGTCGTGCAAAGAACTGTGATAAAGATTTTTTCCAATTATGGTTATTATGACCCTTTTTGTCCATACCTCCTGGGGCACATGAGCCAGAGTTTGTCTGGGGTTCATATCTAGGGAGGGACTGCTAGGTTCTGGCATGCACACCTGTCAACCTCACAGGAAAACAGATTATTTTCCAGAGTGGCCAAACCACGTCACAACTTCCACCAGCAGAACGTGAGCACTCCCCTCCTTGACAACACTTGAAATTATCTGAATTCTTAAAGTATACATGTTACACATTTTATTCTGTTCTTATTGAATTTGTATATTTAAGAACATAAGGAAGAAACAGAAATGCTGCAACACTACTGTCCACATGGGTATCTAGAAATTTGCCCTACATGCACCAAGTCGCAGGGTAGCCTGCAGGCCCTGGGGTGGGGATGGGCACAGCCTACGTGGCTCTCCCCCAGCCCAGCAGTATGCAGTGGCCACGGGCCAAGGAGAGGTTGCCTGTGATGGTCTGCAGGAATTCGGAGGAAAGAGCTCACAGTGTCTGCCACCTCCTAAAGGCCTGTCTAGACAGCCCTGGCCCCATGGGGCTTCACCACACATGGCGAGAGCCCGCAGAGGCCGGCCCCCTCCCCTCTTGCAAAAGAGGCTTGTTGGTGACAGTGCTTCACCACCAGAAACCTTTTCTCCAATTCAAAACAGAAATGCACAGCATGAGTCACCCACTCTCGTGGCCCATGGATCACCCACTCATCAGGCCCCTTTTCGTTTGGATGAGAAAACAGAGGCTGACTCTGGAGCCAGGGGCCTTTCCAGTATGGGCTGCATGAATCCTAGTGCCCAGGTGATGAGGGGACCAGGCGGGTCAGAGCACTGCTAAGTGGGGCTAAGATGCAGCAGGCTGGCTGTTAAAGGTGCCAGA
Organism: Delphinapterus leucas; assembly: GCF_059928025.1. Lineage (NCBI taxonomy): Eukaryota > Metazoa > Chordata > Mammalia > Artiodactyla > Monodontidae > Delphinapterus > Delphinapterus leucas. Next base: position 126,917,635 of record NC_143131.1, read on the forward strand.
GGGGAGTCAGGCTGCCTGGGTTTGAATCCCAGATCTGCCTAATATCAGCTGTGTGACCTTGGGCATGATAAGAGTACCTGCCTCGTTAGGTTATTGCATTGTCTGGATTAAATGAGTTAAAACTCATGAGGTCCTTAGAACAGTGACTGACACATAGTAAGTACTGAATAAAAAATAACTGCCAAAAGGCAGTTTCTTTGGGGGGAGGAGGTGCCGTACTGGACCCCAACTCTACCTTCCACCTAGGGGGATAAGCTGCCCTTGCTCCTTCAGAAATAACAATCGCCATCTATCAAGTCTTCCCAAGCGGCCAACCCTCCATCCAGCACTCTCTGAAGTAAATAACATTAACCCTCTGGGAACTCAGAGGCTCAGAGAGGTTTAGTCATTTGCCCAAAGTCACACAGCTTGTAAGAGGCTCAGCTGTGGCTCAAACCCAGGTCTGGATGACTCCAGAACCCATGCACATATACTCTAGCACTGCCCCCCTGAGTCTGTGAGCAAAAGCTACTTCTGGTTCTACCCGTCTAATAGGAAAATTCTTGGCATTTAGGAAGGGGGCCATTTGAAGCACGATGCCTCCTTCTAGATTAGGCGTTGTTATGGTAAGATATAAACAGAGCCCCCCCCCCCCAACTCCCATCTCCACGCCTGCTCAGGGGCAAAAATGCAGACAGTTCTCACCAGTGAGCACACCTTACTGTGGGCTGAGTACCCCTGGGGGCCTGTTCAGTCCTGGGCTGCCCTTGACTGTCACAGCTCATCAGTTATTTGAGGATGGGGTAGTCAGCTAGTCCATTTCTGGAAGAAGCAGCCTCACTCTTGCACATTCCCGAGAGCCCATACCAGCCACAAGCATAGGTCACCTCCTCTAAGGTCCTCCTCTGACCCAAGCCATGCACCAAGGGAGATGGAAAACACACTGGGCCCTGCAAACTTAACAGGGACACTGCTCAGCTGCCACTAGCTTTTGCCCCATACCCTCCTCCTCCTTCAGAGAAATAGGGATGGGGTGAAGTGTTCAGAGGGAGGCCGCCGCCTAGGGAGGCCATCCATAGTGGTCACGACACCACCCTGGCTGGGCTGCTGGGCTCAGAGGCCACTGGTCAGTCTGCCTGGAGCCTGCCGGACCTCAGACATGTCACCCAACAACCCCACTGAGTCTGAAGGCATCTGACGAGATAAGCTGAACAAGATGGGGAGAAAGGGAAAGAAACAGGCTAAGACTCTAGCCCTGGCTCTATAGCCAACAGAGAAGTAAGTTCATCAGTCCCTTTGGGCACTTCAGGCCGAGATGTTCCATGATTTGGGATGGAAGGAGGACAGCTCTGGTTATCCCACGTATGACAACGGATGCCCAGACTCTCAGGGAAGGAAAACCTGGGGTAGGGGTGGTCAGAGTAGCAGGGGCGCACTTTGGATAGACCGAGAAGAGAGGAAAAGGCATTCCAGGTGGAGAGTTCTGTGTACAAAGGTAGGGAGGAGGAAAGACATTTTCAGGAGAAGAGCAAACAAGCCCACTTGGCTGTTTGAACCGAGAGCGGGTCGAGAAGCCCTGTAAGGTCTGAGGCTGACAAAGTTGCGGAATGGCTTTGATCGCCAGAAACCAAAGTCCCAGAAGATGGAAGAAGTGCTCCTTGACATCTGCCTCTGGGAGGGAAATCTGTACCCTCCCCCAAAACACCATCAGGCCAAGAGCCTCAGTGCAGGAGAGAGAATTGGGAATTTGGGCATTGTTGACTCTGAGATGTCAAATAATGGGACAGGAGACCTTGGGGTGAGATTAGGAGGGGTAGTAAGGCTGAGGGCTGCAGCCATCATCTTTAAGATTTGAAGAGCTTTCTGGGGATCAGGAACTTGTTCTTTGTAGCCCAAAAGGACAGGGCATGCAGCCCCAGAGAGGTAAAGGTCAGCGGGATATTCGGAAGGAGACTTCGATAGCCTGTCCAAAGAGAGACTAGGTGATTGGGAAGCAGTGAGCTTCCCATCACCAGAGGTATGCAAGTTTAGCAGGGACATTCTAGAGAGAAGTTCAGCATTAGAGGAGGTTGGGCCTCATGGCCTTTCCCACCACCAGCCTGGGACTTCACATCACAGCTTAGCTGCCCTGGGACAATCTTACAGGGTTGAGCCCCCCGGCTGCCTGGATGTCAGATTCCCAGCTAGGCATGACATCAGTTCTGCCCTGATTTCACACAGGGGCCTCTAGGGACCTCCCTCCCTCCCACTTCCTTCCACCCCTTCCACCTTTCCACTGCTGCATTCTGCCCTTCCCAGGGAGCACCAGGCCTGACCAGAGACACCTGGAGCCTGGTTGTGACACCAGGTCCCTGGGGGAATATTCCACCCAGCAGGAATGAGGCAGAGGGGGCCAGCGTCCCGGGGAACCCTGTTCACATGCCCCACAGAGTCTGCATGGAAATTCCAGGAGGATCACAGGGAAGATTCCAGTTTAGAACAACATGCTTTATTTTTGTCCCCCTTTCTTTCCTGTTCCTCCTTTCCCCCAGCGGTGGGAGAGGCGGTCACAGGAAGCTGGAAGACCAAAGCAAGTGTCCTCATTGGGCAGAATCACAGGAAGACCAGTGTGGAGAGATGGGGGTGCTGGGAAGATAGGGAAAGGACCCAGACGGGCCCGGGGAGGTGGACACCACATGGGAGAGGGTGGAGGGGAGGGCAAAGTCAAGGGGATAACGAAACCTGGGCAGGGTGGTGGGCGGTGGGCATGATCATCGATCAGACCAGCAGGCATTCCTGGACACCCAAGACTAGAGTTACATTAGCTCTGGGTTCAAGTTGGGGTTAGAGAGTCAGCCAAGTTTCCCAGAATAGACAGTGGATATCAGGATTGGAGCTTCCAAGAACCTTGGGCACTAGGTCCCAGCCTTAATGGACTGTAAAGCTACAGAGTACTACTAAATCCATCTCGTTCACCCTGGTGATCCTGGTAGATGTTTAATAAACACTCCTGGTGTTGAAACTCATAACAACCAAGTCCTGTTAGAGCTGAAAGGGACCTTTAAGCTCATCAAAGCCACCTCCTCGTGTTACAGATGCAGGACCTGAGGCCAATGATGGGGAGAGACTTGCCAAAGATCAGACTGCCAGAGTGGCCACCCAGTCCTTGCATCCTTCTTTGCCCCTTCCCTGCCTTCTAGATGGAGACTGTGGTATGGTCCTTACAGCCAAAGGAGGGAGACAGAGAAGAGGCAGTTACCCTGCCAGGACATAACTGTCTCTAAGAGGTAGTCAGAGGATAATGGCATATCTTCAGTTCTGGCAGCTCTGCCCAGGAAGGTGCTTTCCCTGGCCAGACATGGTCCGCAAAGTTGTCAGCTGCTGCAGATGGGAGGCCTCCTACAGAGGAAAGAGCTCAAGGCTGGGAGGGGAAGCCCTTGGTTCTTTTCCTGGCTCTGCCCCAATTCACCACATGACCTTAACATGACCTGAGATGAGGTCCTCTCTGGCCTCAGTGTGCCCAGTGAGGGGCTGGACCCAACCAGCTTGGATAGTCAGAGATTTCATCCATAATCTGCCTCAGTCTCCTCCTCTCTTTCTCAGTCCATCTTAGCTTTTGCTTCAGAACAGGAAGTAGGTCAGGCACAGGAAGAAACAGCAGCCTGCAGATTCCCCTCTGCCTGGGAGCAGCATCCTCTATGCCCCACCTTTGCTTTCCAGTCTTGGAATTCCCAGAGAGGCAAAAAGCTGGGAAGGCCCTTATGATCACTCCAGTGATCGATGTGAGACCAGAGAAGTTCCGCAGATTGCTCAAGGTCACACAGCAAGTCACATGTAAACTCCGAGTGGGCCTTAGGTCTCCTGACACTCAGACCACACTGTCCTCCAGAATAATGGGCATGTAAGCCATCCTCATGTGAACCTAGAGACTGACTTACCTTGACATTTCAAACCCCTACATGGGGAGCCCACAATCTCTGCCCCTCTCTGGGACTCAGTTTCTTCTATCAAACAGGGTGATGGGGTGGACCAGATGTCTCTAGGAGCCCTTGCACCCCAGGACCCCAGGGTTTTCCAGTGTGGCAACCTCAGCCCTTTCTGCACAGAGGGTGGGTCTACCTAGGCCAGGAAACCCCACCAAGTCACAGCCTCCATCCAGCCCTGTCCCACCCCAGACCCCAGGGCCAGGCTTCATCGAGAACTACAGGCTCCAGCCCAGCTCCCCTGGAGGATCTGGATTTTTCTTACCATAAAAGGGCAAGCGTGCCTCTCTCGGTCCCTGCTGCCAGCTCCACTGGGGGAAAGGCTGAGCTATTTTTAGAAAACTCAAGGGTTTGCTCCTGAACTCAAGATGGAGCCCATCTGAGCCCGCACCGGGGGAGCCCCTCCCCATCTCCCTCACCCACCTTCCCTCAGTCTTCCTCCCTCTTCGCCCATTGCTGCCTCTTCCCTCCCTCCTCATCTCTGTCTTTGTTCTCCTCTCACTCTCACTCCATCAATCCCCCTTCCTTTTTTCTTTCCCTCCCCTCCCCTCCTCCTCCCCCCTCACTTCTCCCTTCACCCCAAATCTCCTCAGTCAGCTCCCCTCCCCAACTTCCCTCCCTCAGATCTTGTTTTAGGTGGTTGGAAAAGTAACATATCTGCACCCCACACACACACTCTTTTCTTAAACACTATTTACAACATAAATTCCAAACATCCGCCATCTGGTTCTAGGAAGGGCCAAAAGATATTTAGAAAAGGAAGTCATGATTATTCCATCTTCAAGCCAAAGGAACTCAAAGGCCCTTCTCTCTCCCGCCTTCCTCCCAGGGACCTTTGTTAAGATCTGACCGATTAGGATCCTTCCGTGAGTGGAAGGGGTCAGTCCCAGCTGGGCCTCTGACTGGCTGCATCACTTTGAGCTTGTTGCCTCTCCTCTCCGTGTCTCAGTTTCCTCATCCAAACAATGGGAACGCAACTAGGGTGCCTTCAGCACTAATGCTCTGAGACTTCATGTCCTGCTGCACAAAATCCCAAGGTGTGGGTCCCTGGGGCCTGCCTTGGGCTGGGCAGTGAGGGTGAGATGGGAACAAGGGGAGTGAGAGGCAGCAGGGGAGCTCCAGCCTTAACCCTTGATGCCCGGTGCCTTTCACTCCATGGAGAGCTATGCATTCCTTCATGCAGGGGGATGGGATGGAGTCAAACCATCCCCCTTTATCTGAGACTCTGGACACCATGGAGTCCAGTCTTGTCTCCACCACATCATGGTGAGGCCCAGAGAGGGGAAGGCACTTGTCTACAGTCACACAGCATGCCTACAGGAGACCTGGTACCTAACCTGCTGCTCTTCCATCCAACACCTTCCAGAAGAAACCAACATCTGCATTACCCAGAAAGCATCACCCAGCCCAGCAAACTGGAACCCTGGGGGTCTCAGTTCTTTGCAAAGTGGACAGGACAGAAGGGAAAACTAACTCCTTTATCATGATAGTTTCTTCAAACAGACAGCATACAAGGGAGAAATGCTGTGGGAAAGAGAAATGCTGTGAGAAGTCCGTTGTTTCTGGGGACGCCCATTGCCAGGGTGCACACAGCCTCCACTTACACTGAAAATGCTCTCCCTACTCACAGCTCCCTTTCCATAAGGATGCTTTCCATAATACACACTTGACAGAATGTCATGAGATGCTGACTCCGGCTGTCGCTCTGTAAAAAGGGTGCCATAAATAGTCTGGTCCTACAGGGGAGCCTGAAAAATGCATGCTGGGCTGCCCAGAGCCAATCGTGATCCCAACATGTACGAACTAAGTGACCTTGAGGGACTGCTGTAACTCCTGAGAGCCTTGGTTTCCTCATTTGCAAAACAGGGTTAAGAGTGGTTCCTAACTCATAAGTGATTGTGAGGATAAAATAAGAAAACCTGTGTAAAAGAAGCACTTAGCAAGTGTGGAGCACATCGGAGGCACCCAGTGTGTTAGCTGTAACATGTATTGGCCATTGTTATGATTACGGCATGTCCCAGTGTAAGCTGGGTAGCTGGGAGCTGTTACCACTGTCACTGTTATCCCAGTCTGTTCACATTGGAAGGTCAGGGTGATGGGGAGTCTTGGGGATCCTGATCTCTAACCCCCACCCTCCCAGATACCGAGCTACCCGAGGCTGGGCTTGGAATTGTAGGAACTGTAGGTCACTGCCGGGGTCTAGGCCCCTTTTCTCTCCCTCTCTTCCCTTCCTCGTGCATCATCTTGTGACAGCCTCAGACTGTGTTCCCAGGGCTTGCTCGAAAGTCCCCAGCAGCGACCTTCCCTGGGGAGGAAGTGGGGAGCGTGTGAGGCTGGTGAACTCAGCTGAGCTGTCAAGGGGGTGGGAGGGCGCTCTGGGAATGGAGACCCAGAGGAGCCGCACAACGGAGGGGGCATGGAAAGGGGCCCCACACGGCAGCTCCCACCCCAGCTTCCACATCTTCCCTAGATGCCTCTTCGGACCTTTGCCCTCATCCTTCCTGCTTCTCGTGCTCCCATGCCTGTGCCTTGCTGTGGGTCCAGCCGCGTGCTCATAATGGAAGCTGCAGCCACTTATTGTGGACTTACAATGTGCAGAAACTGTGCTTGCACTTGACATCTACCTCGTTTGACCTTCACAAACAAGCCAAGGTTCAGAGAGGTGAAGCCACCAGCTCAAGATCACACAGCTAGAAAGTGCAAGGGGGGAGATTCAAACACATGTCTGCTGGACCCCAGGGCGGGTGTCTTCTCAGTTTTTCCCAAAAATATGCTGGAAACCCTAGGGCCCTGGAGCCCAAGGAGAACACAAGCTATAGGACATGCACAAGGGTGAGAGAGCTGAGGAAGGGGAGCTGTGGGCAAAGAAGCCCCTCCAGAAAAAACCAGCGTAGGTGTGGGTGGGTGTGCTTGCATGGGGCCCCGACCTCAGCCATCTCCCACGGTAGTGCCATCTGGTTCCCAGATGTGGCCTATCCCCAGCCCCTCGTATTTCTTGGAAATGAGCAAGGCCAGGAGAGGGAACAGGGGTTTTTGTGATGTCTGTGACGACGTGAGCTCCGTTTTGTGGTCATCCAACCGACTGCTGCCCGAGCTCAGGAGACAGCTGGATTGAGCGTGAACAGCCCAGGGTTCAAGCTGGCCTCTGACACTCAGCAGGGGTTGACCGGGGTGCGTCACAGAGCCTCTTTGAGCCTCAGTAAGCAAGGAAGCCATTCCTATCTCTGGCAGTGGTTTTGAGTGTGCCTTAAGTTACAGGAGAGAGCATTTTGCAGGCTGAAAGCCTCGTGCAGCTGGAAGTGGTCACAGGTGGCCCCAGGGCTGTCCCTTCAGTCTTGGCCACTGTGTGAACCCCGGATTTCCACCTACCCCTAAATGGCTCCTTTTCCACGTGCGAGGCTAGAGGTGGGGGCCAACGGTCAGCAGGGCCTCTCGGCAAGTTCCTTCCAGACCCATTCTTTTGCTGATGGGGTCTTGATGCGCTGGAAAGGGAAGGTGACCCCTCTTGCTCTTGGAGCCTAGAGCTCCTCAGAAGACCCTCTCTGAAAGCCAGGTAAGCATAGCAGAGATAATGGCAGCCTAGCGGCTGAAGGACAGACTCTCTGAGGCCTGGAAAATCTCAACAGCCTCAGCCTGAGGCTTCTAAGGACCCAGCAACAGCCCAGGCTCATCCTCAAAGCCATCGGAGCCCGGCAGCCCAGTCAGGACAAACAAAGGCCAGGGCTCTGGCCAAAGGGCACCCCAGAGTCCTCTGATAAGGGGTATCCTTGTTCCTTTCAGGCAAGGGCACTGGCTGGTGGGAGGGGCCACCCCTGCAACCCTGACGCTGAAGGAGCAAACACCCCAGAGAGGGGCCTCCTGAAGACCTGAGGAGGGTAGGCGGCAGGGGCCCTGGACACAGACCTGTGAGTGCCACCCCACCTCCACTCACGGGCACCGACACCCCACCCTCCCCACCCCGCCAGCGATAAACTCCCCATCCCAGCCCTCAGGATGACCAAGAAACCAGGCCTCAGAACGGGAAGGATTAAAGGAAGACCCTGCTGATTGACAGGGTGCCGGCAAGTCAGGGCTGTTGCACCGGGATCGTAGGTGAAAAGAAATGGAACCAAAGAAGGGAAAACCCACCAGGAGCCAAGAATCCACCTCACGCCCTGCTCCCTACAAACCAGCAACGCAAAACCTGCGTGCTCCCGAGAACAAAGGACTTGGGGGAGCTGTGGAGGATGATGGTCATTTTCCCTGGAAAGAAGTAAATGGGGTCGGATTCTAGAAGCAGGGAGACCTGGGGCTGTGTCAGCCTCTGATAACAGAACCAGCCCTCGGGGCTTTGAGAGCGTCAGGCATGTGCTCGGACGCATAGTGCTTGGAATACGGTGAAGCTCTAGAAACCGTGAGCAGTTGTTTTTACCGTGCATCATATTCTTCCCACACTTACCAGCTGTTCGTGGAGCGGGCAGGGTGAGGGACCAGCTCCATAAGACAGGTGGAGAAACTGAGGCCCAGGGAAGTGAAGGAGTTCCACTCAGAGTCATACAGACAGTCAAGGGCAGAGGGGGATTCTGGCACCAGATCTCCGGAGGATGGAAAAAGAGGAGGAAGATTTGGAAGTGAGCAGAGGAGGCAGGACTCGGACAAGGAGCTGACACGCCAAAGACAGCAGGCGCAGCCCAGGCTGCTTATATAACACAGCACACCTGTTAACCTCTGCACACACCCCACACGTGTGTGCAAACGTGCGCCCCGGCACAGCGCACACACCTGGCCCTCATTCACTAGCAAATGAGCCTTGGAGACTGGGTCCAAACAAATTGCATTAGGAGGGCGGCAGGCGCCACACCGCCCCCCCCCCCTCCCCGCGCTGTCGGGCTCCAACACTGAGCAGGCCTGCAGAGCTGCCAGCTGCGGTCTCTCGGCCACGCTGACAGGCCCTCCTCAGCCCCCTCCCCCCGCCCCTGGGCCCCAGGAAGGGGGCTGGGGTCCGAGAGAATGCCATGATGATGGATGGGCTGAGGGAGGTTCCAGGGCTAGCTCAAGAGCACACAGGATGTTCGTGCTTATGCAAGGCTCACTTCTGAGCTGTTCCCAGCAAACCAGCCCCACCTTCCCTCCCTCCCTCCCCTCCGGCAGCCTCTCCCACGGTCACTGCTGCCAGAGCCCAGAGCCCAGGCCCCGAGCAGATCTACCCCCCAACACTCAGCTGGGCTGAGCGGGAACTGGTCAGCTCAGGAGGCAACGGCCTGGGGCTGAGACACAGGTGGGCACTTTAGAGGGAAGAAGGAATTTGTGAACAGAAAGACAACACCATCATGTAAAGGTGGCGTCTCTGTGCTTTCTCATCCATTGTTTTGTTTAATCCTCCGAATGTGCCTGGAGTTAGAAGATTGTGCCCACAGTACAGATGTGACTACTGAGGTTCATTCATTCAGTGATCCCACAGCTCCCCTTTCCTGAGCCCTGAGTCTGCACCAGGCCCTATGTGGGGTGCTGGGGACACCGAACTGAATGACTTACAGCATCTGCCCGCATTGCTTTACAGAACATTCACCTTTGGGCTGGGTCATTGGGCACTGGGGCCCCCTGGTCTTCCAGGGGAGCATCTCCAGCAGAATCCCTTTTCCATATGGTATATGTGAGTTATTGAATATTATTACTAAGAGGAGCCTTAGCGATCAGCCCATTCAGAACACAGACCCTGAAGTCAGACAGCCCCAAGTTCCAATTAGCCTCTTGAAGCCTGTTTTCCCATCTGTAAAATGGGAATACAAAAGCTCCCACCTCATGGGGATGACTGTGAGGATTAATTTGTGTTTTCCCTACCCTTAACTGACACAGGGAGAAACAGGGGCTTGGAGAGGGAAAGAGCTTGGCCAGGGTCACTTGTGAGTTGGGGGTTAAGTCAAGACCCGATGGATCCCTTTCTCCTACCCCCCTCCCCACTTATCCCAATAGAAATCCTCCCCACCTGCTTCACCCCAAGCAGCCCAGAGGCCATGACAGTTGGCCAGTTTGTGCAGGCAACCACAGGGACATGTCCTGGGTCCCACCCTCCACCTTCAGCCCTGCCCAAGACTCTGCAGCACCAGAGTCCCAGGTGACCAGCAGTGGCCCCCAGCCCTCAGTGACAGTGGATGATGGGGACACGCAGTGGCAGACTCCCAGCCCAGAGCAGCCTGGCCATATAAGGGAAGGAGCCAGGAAGGTCTCCTGGCTCAGGCCTGGCGAGAAAATCCAGACAGCCACTGTTTATTTTCTCCTTCCCAGCCTCCCAAGAGCTTCCAGACAGAAGACAGAGGTTCCCCCTCAGGCCAAGCGACATTTCCTGAAGACAGTGGAGAACAGGGAGGAAAAACCAGTCCATCATCCAGGAGCAGCACCCCTGGCTGTGGACAGGTAGCACCAGGTAAGATTCTGCCAGGTAAGATTGTGAGGCCACCTGTTCAACTGCCTTCTTTGACAGAAGGGGAAACAGGGCAACAGAGAGAAGCGCTTGTGAGAAGGGATCACACCACTTGTGTGTCCCAAGAGGGACCCATCTCCTGACTGGGGACCCAGAGCAAGAAGGAGCCTCTCGTGGGGTAAGTGGAACAGGAGAGCTATGGACCCACTTCTCAGTGAGACATCATGTGAAGGAGAAAAGCCAGCTCTGTCTGCCTTCCAGCTAGTAGGCAAGACTCAAGGGAAGAGTTCCTGGGGCCAGAGAGCCAACAGAAGGACACCTTTCCTGCACCTCTGCCCTCCTCCCAGCCCAGCTGCAGAACCTCCTCCTCCAGGAAGCCCTCCCAGTTCCCCCAGGGAGGAGGAACCTAAGCCCTCAGCAGTCCTTTCTGGGCTCTCTCTTATGCCACTTGGGTCTGTCCCCTATTCAACTTGCCAAGGGCAATTTCCTTCCACTGACCAAGCTCCTCCAGGGTAAGGACCACATCAGATTCAGGCCTGTCTCCCCTCGGCACGTAGAAGATGCATTTGGTTTGCTGAACGGACAGGTGAAATGGTTAGATCCTGTCCCCAACCCTGATGGATTGGTAAATAGGTCAGGGGATGACACATGGAGCATGGAGGTTAAAAATTATGGTCCTGAGGCAGCTGTTCTGATAGGAATCCCAGCTGGGCTCCTAGTTCCATGCCCTTGGAAAATCCCCTTCCCATGGAGCCTTGGGGATACACGGGGATTAGCACAATTAAAACCCTCAAGAAATGAACATTCTTATTACCATCAGCATCACTATGATTTTTCTAGAGACAAAGGAACAGAACTAGACAGCCTATACCCATAGAGGATATAGAGGCAAATACCTTCCCCTGGTCAAAGGTCTCAACCTCTGTCCCTGTGTCAGAGTTTCCCACAGGAGCGTGGGACTGCCTCCCATCCACTTCCTGTTTCTACACCCAGGAGAGCTGCTATCTTCATGGCAATATTCTGAGCCCAATGGGGTGTGCTGGAAATAGCCGCCAATTCCCCTGGTTCAAGCCAGTCTGTGACCCGGGAACCGTCTCCTCCCCTTCCTGGCCCTCCATGTGGTGGTGATAAGGGTCCCCTGACCACTGCATGGCTGCTCTGCAGATTAAATGTGATGGGGCAGTTTTTCAAACGGCAGGCACTCAGATGCCCCCTTTTTAATTTTGGCCATATCTGCCAACAATCAAAATATTTTAAAATTTAAGAAGAGTCATTTTTAATACCTAAATATAAATGGGAAACTAAAATACTGTCCATAATTAGGAGATAATAAAGGTAAGAATAGAGACAGTAAAAATGCAACAGCGTTCTTATTCTCTCCTCTGGTACATAGCTTGCAAGCCCCTGGGCCTGAGGGAGATAAACAGGAGCCAGAAAAGTGTCAGAGACAGGATAGCACCAAACTGAGGCTCTCTCCCCCTGGGAAACAGAAGGACTGGAAGCAAACACAGGGAATAGCCTGAGTCACTGTGTCTTCCAGAGTTAGTGCCCAGGGGCTTCCCTGGTAGCGCAGTGGTTAAGAATCTGCCTGCCAACGCAGGGGACATGGGTTCGAGACCTGGTCCAGGAAGATCCCACATGCCGCGGAGCAACTAAGGCTGTGCGCCACAACTACTGAGCCCACGTGCCACAGCTACTGAAGCCTGCGCACCTAGAGCCCGTGCTCCGCAACAAGAGAAGCCACCGCAATAAGAAGCCCGCACACCGCAACGAAGAGTAGCCCCCGCTAGCCGCAACTAGAGAAAGCCCGCACGCAGCAACGAAGACCCAGCACAGCCAAAAATAAATAAAAATAAAATAAATAAACGTATTAAAAAAAACAAGAAACAAAGTTAGTGCTCAGGCCACGTACTCTACAAAATCGCCCGCTCTCTGTGCTGCGTTCGGAAGCCAAAGGTGGTCAGGTGAAAGAGCTTTGGAAACAGTCCGGCACAAAGGAATGCAGGGGTCTGGCCTAATCAGCTTGCTTCCCAGCAGCAAATGATCACTTTTTCGGGACGACCCTCCCTGGCTTCTTACTGAAATCTCCACGTTGGCCAGGGCGAGCGTTTCCTCTCCAAGAGCTAGTGGGAGCCGTCTGAGAGTGGAGTAGACAGGCTGTGGGCCGTTCAGGACCCCCAAGCTGGATCCTGATGTTGGAATCACTCCCCAGCCAAACGCAGTTTGGAAAGAGTTCCTCCATGAGAATTCCATATTAGAGCGAGGCAGTTCTTTGGGTGGGAATACCTGAGGCAGGGGCTGTCCCACTCAGCAGGCCAGCAGGCCTGACTTGCCCCAAGTGGCAGACCAGAGGTAAACACTCTGCAGATCAAGGCCTGCTTTCAGACTTCTGCCAGAGGCATATGAGACTATTATTCGAAGGAGGCGTGTGTGTTTTCCTGCTCTCTCCCACCCCCGAGAAAAGGCTGCTGGTTCCCTTCACCCTTCAGACATCCCTGAAAGTATATGTCATCCGGCACCAAGGCCACCCAGTGGGCATCAGCAATGCAGGAGGGTCCTCTGGGGGTGCCCTGAGATCTTGGCGGGGCAGAAGAAATAGAGGCGAGGCTCAGCCTGCTCACTCAGAGGTTCCCACCCAAGCCAGGTCTTGAGAGGAAAATGAATTATCTACATGGTCATTCAATCATCCACTAAGTGGCATTCCCTGGGACCCATCATCATGTACAAAGGCCTCCACAAGGCGCAGGGATCCTCACCATTAACAAATGTGGGTGCTGTCCTCAGGGAACTGGAGATCTAACCCAGTCAGACCCAGATGCAAAGAGCTCTGACACTGGAGAGAATGAGGTTGAAGAATACGATTCAGCCACTCTTACAACGCATATTAGGATCTACCATCACAAGTATGGTAAAGGATTAGAAAGAGAAAGAGGGCAGAAGATGTGTGAGGACATGGACCAGGGTGTCCTGATGTCTGAGAAAGTCAGAGAGGGCTTCCCACAAGAAGTAGCCGTTTGGTCTCCTCTTCCACCAGGAGGAGACGGGCAGGGGAGCAAGAGGGAGCAGCATGGTAGCTGGGGGCCCTGAGGTGGTAGGCACAGGGCTCCTTGGAGGAATGGAAAAAAGGGGCCAGAGGCCCAAGGGGAAGTGGCCAGCTGGGCCAGATGGGTCAGGCCTTGTAGCCTTTTGTGAGGGTTTCAGAATTTAGCCAGAGGGCAGTGGGAGAGTTTTTAGCATTTTAAGCCTAGGAGAGATATGGGCATATTTGCATTTTGAGAAATCACTCTAGGAGGATGGCTGGGATGGATGGTTGCGAAGTCAGTGGGAGTAGAAGCAAGGAGGCCAGGTAGGAAGCTAAGACAAATGTTTGATGGTATAAAATATAAAGTACCATGAATGTACCGTTTGGCTGGGATGCACCAAGCATAAATGTGGGGTATGGAGTCAAAAGGTAGAACATTATATTGGATGGCTCCATTTACTGAAATGCCAAGATTAGCAGCTCTGTAGAGACAGACCTGCCTGGGGGCTAGGGGTGATGGGAGGTGGGTAGGAGGGGCTAAATGGTAAGAGGGTTCTTTTGGAATGATGAAACGTTCTGAAATCGATTGTGAATGTATTACCACTTTGTGAATGTATTAAAAACCACTTCATTGTGCAATTTAAATAGGTGAATTATATTTCAATAAAACTGTTTAAAAAGAAAAGAAAAGGAAGGTTGAGGCTTGGTCCCAGAGGGCTCAAACGCCAGGCTGAGGACAGGAAACACATCTGTGGTAGTTACAGCAGCCTCTGGGGCAATAGCTGGATGGTGGAGCTGAGGCCCCTCTAATGCCCCTTCTCCTGTCTAGGGTGGACTCCCTGCCATCAGCCCCTGGTGCAGAGCAGCGTGGCACCCTGTCTCCCAGCCTGAGGTGCAGTGCTGCATCTCTGGTCAGTTGGGAGTCTGAGATGAAGCACTGTAGCTCGGGAAGGGAGAAGTTGTTCTGCGGCCGTTGCCTGGACGTGGTAAGTGGTAGTGGTGCTTGCAGGCACCAGGAAGGACGGGAATGTTTCCACTCTCCATATGGTCAGCTGAGGAAGTTGCTGGACTCAAGTCCTACCTGTGCCACCATCTGCTTCATGATTCTGGGCAAGGCCTGAATCTTCTGTGCACCCCAGTTTGTCCATCTGTAAAGTGAGGTGTTGGAGCACTCAGTGATGGCCATTACCCAGCACCCTGACTCTGCTTTCACTTTCTGAGCCCATGACAGACACTGCTAATCGGTCGAGGCATCCTTTCTTTTTTCTTTCTTTCTTTTCTTTTGTAATTTTGTAAAACTTTTTATCTTATATTGGAGTACAGTTGATTAACAATGTTGTGTTAGTTTCAGGTGTACAGCAAAGTGATTCAGTCATACACATACATGTATCTATTCTTTTTCAAGTTCTTTTCCCATTTAGGTTGTTACATAATATTGAGCAGAGTTCCCTGTGTTATACAGTAAGTCTTTGTTGGTTATACATTTTAAATACAGAAGTGTGTACGTGTCAATCCCAAACTCCCTAACTATCCCTTCCCCCAACTCTAAGGCATCCTTTCTTGAAGCATTCAGGTACAGCTTCAGAATCCTTGTCAGCACTAAGTTCTGGAGAGCTACTGTTAATGATTCGAAGCTACAACCCTTCATCATTTGTGAACTGGACAATTCCTAAAAACCCTTTCAGCCTTAAAGACAAAAGTCCTGGGCTTTGAGTCAGGCTCTTCACTCTTTGAGGTGTTGCCTAAGTTAGTCCAGGCATCTCCCAAATATCTGACCCCTCTCAGTGGCTTCAGACAAGCAAGAAACAGCAGAGGAAAATCACTGGGCTAAGCACAATTTTATTTAACCTCCCAACAAGCTTGGGAGGCAAATGTTATTAACCCATTTTCCAGATAAGAAAACCGAGGCTCAGTTAAGCAACTGGCCCAAGGTCACACACTGACTATGTTGAGCTGGGCTTGTAACCTAATCTGTCTGCCTTCGGATCCATGTTCTTACCCACTGCATGTGGTCTTGTCCTTACATCTTGGGTCACTTTTAGCAAAGACAGACCAAGACATTTTCCATTAATCCTGTAGGTTTCCTTCCTCTTCTCCTCCCCGCCCCCAGCCACCATAGTTGTATTTATCTCACCTTATCCAGTAGGTCCTATACCATAGCATTTTACAGTTGGGGAAGGCTGAGGTTAAGTGATTTGCTGAGGGTCACCAACAAAGAAGTTGCCAAACAGAGACTGGGAACTGGATCCGCCCAGTTGGTTTAGAGTAAAACCCTCCCTCTGGCTGGAGACTAAGGAATACACATGATCCATGGCAGTCGAAGGGGGGAGTGGGGTGTTACCAGATGGTTTCTGGTTGACAACATGGCCTTTGACTACAGGGAAGGTACTTTCCGGGGCAATTGAAGTTCCAGTCACTACTCTCCCCCCGGAGCAATCATCCACATCCCGCGAGACACAGCAGCCGCCCTGGCTTCTGCAGATGGGGCCAGATGCAGAAGAAAACTCCAGCTGGTCCTTAGGGACATGCCAGAGCCTTGGTGCTGAAGGCCACTCTCTCACCTTGTCCTCACGGTCCAGTTTTCCCAGGAATCCCTTAGATGCTAAGATGGGGATTCCTGGAAATACTGTTCTTGAGGTCATGGTTTAACAGCTGGATGCGTCTCCTTCCCACCCAGAGTTGCCCCTGCAGGGCTTGGGCTCAAGCACGTCATGAGGTCAAGTGGAAGGCCATGCACTAGAGGTAAGAGGGCTTGAGAACTGTGTTCTTGACCTTTAAGTTGCTTTTCTTTCCATTTTGTCCATTTCGTAACATCCTGTGAGGCTGGAATGGGAACTTCACCACTGTCCTGCTCTCGGGAACTTTGTCCAGGCACTCAGTTGAGCAGTGGTTGAACCAGGACACCATAAAGCATGTGTTTCTTTCTGCCTCCACCGCACCCCCACCCCACTTCCCCGCATGCCAAGCAATAGGGGTCGCACTATCGAATCAGCATTATTGATAAATGAATAAATGTACGTGAATTTATTTTAAAAGTTTGCTAAATCAGTTAGCTAAACTAAAAACAAAAAAAACCATTAAGTTTTAGTTCGATTTGTAATGCAGCCACAGAAAAATTTTTAAATTTTTCATTAAGGTAGAGAAGACAAAAAAGCTCAGAGTGCCCTCTTGTGGTGATGCCTCTCTCAACCTGCTTCAGAAACACTGAGGCTCGCCTCTACACACACACACACACACACACACACACACACACACACTCTGAGATTCCTTTTGCCCCAGTCACTTTTGAGCCACTGACCACGTAAGCCCCATCCATCCTCTCATTACCAATGACCATCACTTACGATTTACTTTAACTCGCATCACCTTCGTCTCAAAGCTCCTGAGGTTCAGAGAGGTCAAGTAACCAGCCCACAGTCACTCACATAGCATAAGGCAGAGCCAGGATTGATTCCAAGTTCAGTGGCTTGTGGCAATTCCTCAGCCAAAAGTAAAAACTGCAAAAATAAAAAATAAAAGTAAGACAATCTGAATAGACAGAGAAAATGCTAGCTGAATGAATCCCAGAGACCTGAAGTGGTCCAGGTGCAACACTAGAACTTTTCACAAACTCTTCCTAGTGCTTTTGATGGAGTTGGTAGAGACAGGAGGTGTCGTGGCCCCAGGAGCCTCGCTTTGGGGTCTGCTTGCCGTGCTCCCAGGGACCAGGTGGCTCCCACATGTCTCAGGCTGTCTCTCTAACAGGCCACATTGAAGACATTTATAAAATATGAGATCTCCCTCCCCCTTATCCTCAGAGACTGGAGCTGGACTGACCATGAAGAAATCTGATTTGCTCCTAATGATAATAATAGCTTCCACTCACGAATATTTACAACTTACTGGGGCCTGACCGGGCCCTGTGCTAAATGCTTTCACAGGCACTGTCTCATTCAATCCTCACAACAACCCAGTGAGGTAGGTTGTATCACATACTCCGTTTCACAGATGAGGCAGCCAAGGCACAGAGAGGTTAAGACACTTGCCTAAGATCACACAGCTAACAAGTTGTGAGGCTGAGTCAAATCAAGTCTGTGTTTATGCTTATCACCTGCCCTTGCCCCCTCTCTCCCTTTTGGCCTGGACTGGCAGGTGGGGCTACCTCCCGTGGCTTCCCCTGGGGGAGAAGGTAAAACAAGCCTTCAGTGAGACCCAAGCAGTCCCTCCTGTGCTCTGTGACTATAATAAAATGCTGGACCCTTGGCTTGTGTCCTGTGTCTTCCTGGGAACATGAGGGGAGGGGGAAGGAGGTGACAGCAGGGAGAGAACATAAGCCTGTATTAGTTTACTAGGGCAGCTGTAACAAAGTACCACAGACTGAGTGGCTTAAACGATAGAATGTTATTTTATCATAGTTCTAGAGGCTGGAGGTCTAAGATCAAGGTGTCAGCAGGGTTGGTTTCTTCTGAGGCCATTCTCTTTGTCTTGTAGATGGCTGTGTTCTCCCTGTGACTTCACTCTGTACATGTCAGTGTCTTAATCTCTTCTTATAAGGACACAAGTCCTATTGGTTAAATTAAAGCCCACGCATATGACCTCATTTAACATTAATTATCTCTTTAAAGACCCTACCTCCAAATACAGTCACAGTCTGAGGTACTGGGGGTTAAGACTTCATCATGAATTTGGGGGGGACACAATTCAGCCCATAATACAGCCTCAGTTGAGGCAACCCTCAACTGAAGGCAGGTGCCTTCACACTGCCAGACACTTCCAGAAGCCGGCTAGATAGCAACCAGGACCCACATCAAGACAGTCAGAAGCCCAAGGAAGATGCCAGGCCATGTCTGGGAACACCTGCTGTAGAGCATGGGGAGGGAGAGAGTCCCACGAGGTGAGGTCCCCTAGGGCGGGACCAAGGCACATGCTGGGGAGCGCTCAGGGCCTGGCCACGCGGCAGCCTCGCCCCTTCAGTCCTAAAGGTGTGACTGACCAGGTCGAGGAGGCAAGACAGAGTCTGAAATCACACTTCACACAGGCGTCAGGGTTCAGAGTGAACTCGACATTAGCTGTACCACAGGCATCATGCCCAACACATGGGGACATTTTAATTTCTTTTTTTTTTTTTTTTTTTTTGCGGTATGCGGGCCTCTCACCGCTGCGGCCTCTCCCGTTGCGGAGCACAGGTTCTGGATGCGCAGGCCCAGCGGCCATGGCTCACGGGCCCAGCCGCTCTGTGGCATGTGGGATCTTCCCGGACCAGGGCCACGAACCCGTGTCCCCTGCATCGGCAGGCGGACAGACTCTGAACCACTGCGCCACCGGGGAAGCCCCACATGGGGACATTTTAAACACAATTAGTCTGCCTTCGGCACAATCCTCCAACTCCACTACATTCTGAGGGAAAAAAAAATCAACATCCTGACAAACAACCTTTTACAATTCCCAGAGCCTAAGACCTCCCCACACCTCTCCTCTGCGCCCCCAAACAAGGCCTGCGCACCTGCCCTGCACTGTGGAGGAGCCCAAGGTCCCACAAGGGCCCGAGACTGCTTAGGAGCCACAGGGACGAGTGCAAGAGGCAGGATGGAGGGCGAGCTCCTCTGGCCAGCGCCCTGCCGTCCACTGCACCCCACGCCCCAATGACACACCCCATTCTTGTTCAACTTTGGAACAGTTCCCGGCCAGACACTGGGGCCTCCTCGAAACTCACAGGCCTTGTGCTACTGAGGTCCTTCTAGAACTCTCCCTCACACCCCTGGGGAATTATTGCGGACTCCCACAGGTGGGTTCGACACTGTGGTTTGAGATTCCCAGGAGTGGAGGGGTGCACAGGAATAACAGCAAACGTCCAGCAAAGGGGATGTCCTTTTTTTTTTTTTTTTTTTGCGGTACGCGGGCCTCTCACTGCTGTGGCCTCTCCCGTTGCGGAGCACAGGCTCCGGACACGCAGGCCCAGCGGCCATGGCTCACGGGCCCAGCCGCTCTGCGGCATGTGGGATCCTTCCGGACCGGGGCACGAACCCGAGTCCCCTGCATCGGCAGACGGACTCTCAACCACTAATGCCACCAGGGAAGCCCCGGGGGTGTCCTCTTTATTTACCTCTGCCAGCCTTTACTGGGTGCCTGTGTGCACCTGGTGCTGGGGACACGGCAGTGAACGAGACAACCAGAGAACTCTACCTTGTGAGGATGATTCGCTCACACACACGTAGGTGTGAGATCCTGCACTCCTCTTCCAGAATTTCAGTGTTGAGACCGTTTCTGAACACAGCTGTAAAGTAGTAACACTTTCAAATACATCCCTACATGCCAGGCATGCCGTGGGCCTCTGTCCTGTGGGCAGAAGGAATTGGCACCCCCTGACAACTCTGGTGACAGATCCCCAGGTCGAAGCCCAGGCTCTTCCAGCACTGACCGTCTGCACTTCCTTTTACTGAGAGGGCGTCCTGCACCAGGTGCCTCCTGTGGGAGTGTCCAAGGAGGCAGCGTGACGCAGACAGGAAGGAGGTGGTGCCCTCTTGTGGCCTAACCTGGAAGGACAGGCTATCTTGAAGGACTTGTCAGGGGTAAGGGGGGATTGTTATCAGTGACCATTATCTAACACATTTGCATAGGATTTTGCATCTCAAAATGCACTTTTCATCCCATGACTTCATTTGATCCTTGGGTTTTTTAAATTAATTAATTAATTAATCTATTTATTTATTTTTAGTTGCGTTTGGTCTTCGTTGATGCGCGCAGGCCCTCTCCAGTTGCGGCGAGCGGGGGCCACTCCTCTCTGTGGTGTGCGGGCCTCTCTTGCTGCGGAGCACGGTCTCCAGGTGCGCAGGCTTCAGCAGTTGTGGCACACGGGCCTAGCTGCTCCAGGGGATGTGGGATCCTCCCGGACCAGGGCTCGAACCCGTGTCCCCTGTATCGGCAGGCGGACTCTTTACCACTGAGCCACCAGGGAAGTCCTTGATCCTTGTTTTGAGATACATCTTGTCATCGTATTTTTACAGAAACCCAGTGAGGTTTAAACAATACTAATTCAAATTCTAATAATAACTAACACCTATGATTTATTGATCCCTTACTCTGTGGCTGGCACTGTGAATTTATTTTGTACATATTATCTCATTTGTGAGATTCAGATAGAGAACAAAGTATTAGACACGTGTCCAGGGCCGCAAGACTGCTAAACAGTTACATTGGGAAGCAAGCACCAGCCCCGCACTCAGGCCAACAATCTCTCACACGAGCTTGAAAAGAGAAGTGTCCAATCTGGTCCTCCAGCTCCTGGAAGATTCCCAGTTGCCTTGGGCTGGGAAGAAGCCCTGGGAGACTTCATCCAGCAGGATTGACGCTGCTACAGATCCCAACATGCTGGAGATACCATCTCCTGCTTCCGGGTGTGCTCTGAGGGAACTGGCACCCTTGGCTCAGTAGAGAGATTCTATTTCCTGCTTCAAGGGGAGAATTTCCCCAGGCTCCTGAGAGCTGCCTCTCTCAAAGCGGACAGCAGCAAGGGCACCCCAATATTGCTACAGGATGTGGTCCAATGATCCAGACAAAGGAGGTGAAAGGGGTTGCTGTGATCCTGAGAGAAAGAGCTCCCTCCCTGAGGGAGCTAGAGGGAGGCCGGGAGGAAGACAGTCTGGCCTGTGGGGGATTGCACATCTCCAGCAGTCCGGCGGGCCTGGCCAGCAGCCTGTGCAAGCCAATCTCATTGCTGTAAAAGGGCAGTGGCCAGAAGAGGGGACTCAGGCCTGTCCCTGCATTTCAGACCTAGGCAGCCCCTCTCCAGGTCATGGAAGCAGGCAAAGTGGAAACCAACCAAGCAGGGACGGAATAGGTCCAGATTTGCTCCTTTTTCTTGAAATATGGGGATGGAACCCAAGTGGCCTCAGTCTGGGGACAGTCAGGGGCATGTCAGTTGCACTCTAATCTGTGGGAAGCTGGAAGGAACCACAGCTCCACTAATTTAGAGACTGTCCCCTCTGACCCAGGCCATCTACCACTCCAACATCCCAAAACAGTGTGTTTCCTTGGCCTGCTCATCCCAGAACAATTTCTGACAGAGGGGCATACACAGCAGCTTGCATAACTCCAGTGACAGGGACCTCACCACTTCACCAGCCAGCCTATGTCCTTGATCACCTTGGATTGTTAGGAGGCCCTTCTCTTGTTGGAGTGAAAGCTCTGTCATTTTCCCTAGTTCCTTTGCTGCCCACAGAGATTTATGAACGGTGGCCCTGGCTTCCTTCCCCTCCTCCAGGCTAAACATGCCTGGGGCTCCCAGTGGGCCTCTGAGACTGAATTTAAGCTTGTTTCCCTGCCTGCACAATCAAGACCCCTTCTTTGGGGCCAGGACCTCCTCTGAGAGCCTTATAAAATCAGTCAACCATCTCTGTGAAAATGGCGCACGTCCACACAAAATGTTACATACTACTTTAGAGGATTCATAGGCCCTTTCTTCAGTGCATGTCACAGTTTCTAGAAAGTGGCTGGCCTTTAGTACTAATTTATATATTCGACAAATGTTTACAGAGGGCCTACCATGTGCCAAGTGATGTTTCTGGTGCCCAGAATGGAAGGGTAAATAAAACAAATCCTAGCTCCAAGAATGTACAGTCTGGAGCAGGAGAGAGACACCAACAAATCAGCCACCACATCATTCACTTTATGTTGTGATGAATTCAAGGAAGATGATGAAAGAGTACAATGAGACGTGGCAGGCTTTGGAGAGCCATTTTAAATTGGGAGGTCAAGGAGGGCCTCTGGAGGGGGTTGACATCTGAGTAGAGATCTGATGACAGGAAGACAGTGTGGACTGAAGAGTCGGGGGTGGGGGTGGGGGGTCAGGCAGCACCAAGGATGGCTGTCAAGACTCTGAGGCAGAAGGAGACCAGGGAGGCTAACGCCTGGAGCGGAGGAGGGGATATGAGACAGGGTTGAAGGGCACAGGGCCAGGCCAAGTGGGGAGTCTAGGTCTCGTCTAAGTGCAGTGAATGACACGGTCAGGTATATGTTTCAAAAGATCACTCAAAGTGGGGAGTGGAAGCAAAATGTATTCCCCTTTCATGTTTCCTTATATCTGCATAAAGAAACCCTGGAAAAATATAGAAGAACTTAGTAAGTGCGGTTACCTAGAAAAGCAAGACTTCTTAATATTTACATATTATATTGTTTTGACATTTGAATGACCTGTATATTTACCTGTATTACTTTCTTGTGGCTGCCATAACAAATTATGACAAACTGGGTGAACTAAAACAATCGAAATGTATTACCTCATAGTTCTAGAAACCAGAAATCTGCAACCAAGGTTTTGGCAGGGCCAGGTTTGCTCTAAAGATCCTAGGGGAGTTTGTCCCTTGCCTCTTCCATTTTCTGGTGGCTCTGAGCATCCTTTGGCTTGTAGCTACATCACCCTCTGCCCTGCATTGTCTCCTTCTCTTCTGTCTGACAGATCTCCTCCGTGTGTCTCCTGTAAGGGCATTTACCATTGAATCAGGGCCCACCTGAATGATCCAGGATAATCTCTTCATCTCAGGATCCTTAACTTGGTCACATCCGCAAAGATCCTTTTTCCAAATGAGGTCGCATTTACAGATTCCAGGAATTAGTGTGTGGACATGTCTTTTGATGTGCCACCATTCAACCCATCACAATAGCTGTCCAATAAGATCAAAGTAAACTTTAAAACTTGGTTCTAGCTCTGGGGTGACAGAGGGACTGCAGGGTGACAGATGGAAGAGAGGAGGGAGGTGAAGGGAGGTGGGTATGTGTGGGAGCAAAGGTCCACTGGGCTCCAGAGGGATCAGATGCAGGATGGAGGGAACATCATAAGGCATCCCCCACCACTCCTGGGTCTAGCTTGAGCAAATGGGCAGGCTTTGGTGCCTTCACTGAGGCTGGGAAGATCAGAGGACAAGGGGGCTCCAGGGAGGTGGGAAGTGAGACTGGGAGGGAGAAGTAGTAGACATTTCAAGGTAGAAGTTACCATGAAGGAAGCTGGATATATATGTGGTGAGGCCTGCAAAAACCTTTAAGGGAACGGAAGCCTCAGGCTCAGGCTACAGAAAACCCATCACCTCCCTCGTTTTGAAAGCTCAGCATCTACTGATGCAAGGCCAGGCTGCAGCCACGTCACAGAAGTGGCTGTGACTCAGCTTGGGAAATCTAGGTTTTTACCATGCTACACTTATGCAACCAAGTCTTTGAATCTAAATGCAAGACTTCTCGTCTCCAGGGTAAATTTCCGTGTCTCTATGACTAATCTTTCCAAATAATTCTGCCTCCAAACCAAATAGGACAGTATGCATGGTATGATCCCAGTTTCATAGGGGAGAAAATGACTCTCTTCAGGTATGTCTATAACAATAGCTAATCTTCACTGAGGTATTATGCTGACCACTGCATGCTTTATTTCATTTAATTCTCTTCATCACAGTTTGAAGTAGATGTTATCATTATTCCCATCTTACAGAGAAAGATAATGAGGCTCAGAGAAATTAAGTAAATCTTGCTCACAGCCACCCAAGTAGTAACTGTTAGGACTGGGACTTGTACCCTAGCGGTCTTGGCTTTTGTGTCTATAATCATTACTGCCCCTCCTCATTCGTGCCCTCTTATGGATATACATGCACATTAAAAAGTTCAAGGAGGGCTTCCCTGGTGGCTCAGTGGTTGAGAGTCCGCCTGCCGATGCAGGGGACACGGGTTCATGCCCTGGTCCAGGAAGATCCCACATGCCGCAGAGTGGCTGGGCCCGTGAGCCATGGCCGCTGAGCCTGCGCGTCCAGAGCCTGTGCTCCGCAACGGGAGAGGCCACAACAGTGAGAGGCCCGCGTACTGCAAAAAAAAAAAAAAAAAAAAGAAAAAAGTTCAAGGAGATACCTACAAAGCTGTTAACAGTGGCGGGTTCTGAGAGGGGTGTGGGAAGGAGTACACATTCTCTACTGCTGCCTTACTTTTAATTATCTTCAAGGAACAATGCTTTTTTAATTTAAAAATATGTATTTATCAAAAGAAAAGTCTGGAAGAATATACAACAAAATGTCAACAGCACAGGACTTCCCTGGTGGCACAATGGTTAAGAATCCACCTGCCAATGCAGGGGACACAGGTTCGATCCCTGGTCCGGGAAGATCCCACATGCCGCAGAGCAACTAAGCCCGTGTGTCACAACTACTGACCCCGCATGCCACAACTACTGAAGCCTGCGTGCCTAGAGCCCGTGCTCCGCAACAAGAGAAGCCACCGCAATGAGAAGCCTGCACACCGCAACGAAGAGTAGCCCTCACTCGCCACAGCTAGAGAAAGCCCGTGCACAGCAACGAAGACCCAATGCAGCCAAAAATAAATAAATAAAAATGTCAACAGCAGTTACATCTGGGGAGCATGAGCAGGAAAACTATCTTCTACACCATATAGTTTGGTGTTGTTTGAACTTTATACAATGGGCATAGACTGCTTTTGTAAGCAGAAAAAAGTAATTAAGACTTTAAAAAAAGAAGGATAGAGAGAAGAAGAGTGACTCAGCAGCTCTTCTGGGATTCCCAGCAGCTCCTGACAGAGGCCCCGCCCACCTTCACGAGCCCCTTTTCTATTTCGCCCCCTCCATCCCCTTTGCACATCCTAACCAGAAAAACCTGTACCTCAGCAGCATCTGTCCTGCCTCTCCCTCCTCCCAGCCTCTAAACTAGGCCACTGCTGATCCCGAATCCACAGGGCAACAATAGCCCCTCATCCTCCATTAGCAGCTTTGTAGTTTATGAAATGCCTTCCCATGCCAGCTCACGTTTAATCCTCCCAAAGACACTGTGAAGTGGATATTCTCATGCCCATTGTACAGATGTGGAAGCTGAGGCTCAGCGAAGCTAAGCTCATTGCCCAGGGTCATATAGAGTCTGGGATTGTGCCTGGACCCAGATTCCCAGGCCAGGCCTCTCCAGTGCTGCATGAGTTCAAGCTCATGTCAGGAACTTGAGTTTCAGGACCTAAAATCAACCTGTTCAATCTTGTTTAGACCTATGACAGAGCAGCAGTTCTCCTGTTCCCTACCAAACCATCCCTGCAGCCTCCCTGGTATACTCAACCACAGCCAGGAACCTGAGACTCACCAGAGCCTTGCCCTGCACTGCCCAGGCCCTGGGGCTGAGCCTGAAGAGAGGGCAGAATGGAAGAGCCTTTGGGACCAGACAGAGGAGTGTGGGAAAAAGGGGCAGACAGCCAGCATGCTTACAAGGCAGGAGTAGACAAACCCAACTGTCTAGGACAGCAGGTCATGGGCTTGGGTGGAATCCTGGATATAACTTTGATCAAATCACTTAGTATCTCTGGGCCTCAGTTCTCTCATCTGGAGTATGACATTATAATAGCATCACCTTAGAAAGCAGTTCTGGGGCTTCCCTGGTGGTGCAGTGGTTGAGAGTCCGCCTGTTGATGCAGGGGACGCAGGTTCGTGCCCCAGTCCGGGAAGATCCCACATGCTGCGGAGCGGCTGGGCCCGTGACCCATGGCTGCTGGGCCTGCGTGTCTGGAGCCTGTGCTCTGCAACGGGAGAGGCCACGACAGTGAGAGGCCTGCGGAACGCAAAAAAAAAAAAAAGAAAGCAGTTCTGAGAACAACATGAGGAATCCTTGCCATGCGTTCAGCACAATGCCTGGACATAATACATGCTGACTGAATGCTTCTTATTGTTATGAAGTGAGTTGGTTTGCCCCAACCAGTTTAGTTTCTTTTGGTGAACATGTACTGAGAGCCCACGCTGTGCCAGGCCCTGGGCTAAGCACGAGGGACATAGAAATAAAGTAGATGCAGCTCCTGCTCACCTAGTTCGCAGGGGAAGCCAGCCCAAAGGGAAGCTGACCCTTCCTGTGGGCTTGCAGTGTGAAGGAACAATGGCTGGGACGGCGGTAGGCAGGATGGTGTGGGGCCTTGAATGCCGGACTAATCTGTCTGAGAACTTCTCTTGTCCGCCTGGGAACCACTGCAGGTCTCAGAGCAGCAGAGCAGCCGACCCAGTCATCTCACTTAGAAATGGAACCTTAGTCTCTACGGCTCCACAGGGCTTCTGAGCCATCACTGAGTCAGGCACGACGTGGAGCGGGGTGGGGGGTGGGGGAGGGATGACACAGGAGGGAGGGGCACAGAGGCTTATCCTTAGGGTGGGGACCATCTGGGTTCGAGTGACGGTGGCAGGTGCACTAGGTGAGGCCGTCCAGAGAGGTCAGGGAGGGGTTCAGTCCTGGAGAAAGTGGTAGGGGAGGAATCTATTTAGACTCCAGCAAAGGCAGAGTTAATGGGTCTATTTGGGGGCTGATCCCTGGGTTGCTATCTCAGGTGGTTTGGTACCTTTCTTTCTGCTTTTCCATGCTTTCCCTTTTCCTACACTGAGTCACTAGAAGAGACGGGGGTGAGCTATCTCTGTTTGGGAGCCCTGGGATGGGAACCAGGTGACTCTGTCTCCTCAGAGGGGCACACCCCCCGAGGCAGCTGGAGAGAGCAAACAGTCCTCCTGGGGGAGCTCCAGGGTCTGGTGGGAGAGGCTTGGACATGTGGAGTGGCCTTCCGCAACTCAGGCCCCTCAGAATCTTCCTCTGTTCGGAAGGGTAATGATGCCATGGCAGAGGCAGTGGGAGCGGTGGAAGCACCTGGGGTTCCCCCACATATCCTCAGGCTCCCGGGTGTGCCTCTGTGTCAGCGTCATCACCCGCCGGGTCGTGGGCCAGCTCAGCACAATCGTGCAGGACCAGCCTGGGTGCCTAGAAGAGGCAGGCCGGGTTCCGGCTCCTCGCAGCCCACCTCCCCAGTCTGGCCCAGTTGCCCCAATCTGGGGACAGACTACTTCTAGTGGGGCAGCCCAGTCAGCTGAGAAAGTCAGGCTTATGCTGAGCAGGAAAAGGGAGGACTCGCCCGCCTCCCCCCGCCCCCAATCCATGAAGCTGTGGCAGAGCAAGGCCTGGGCACTTGGCAGACTCAGTATGCGTCCTGCGTGCGCAACCAGCCCACTGGGTTCGCCTCTATGGGCCTCAGTTTCCCCTTCCACTACTGAGCCAATGCATACATTCATTTTCTCTTCCTGGGGCATCTACCGAGTGTCAGACCTGCAATATGCATCGAAGAGACAATGAACCCAGAACCTATGCCTTGGGGAGCATCCAGCCCGGCCCCGCTGCGCCCCGTGTGGCAGCAAAGCTGGGGGGAAGCTGCTCTGCTTGGGGTGCGGGTGCAGGGCTGGCTTCCCTCTGCGCCCGCCGGTGACAGATGCCCAGCAGAGGGCGGCAGAGAGCGGGATCTCAGCTCGAGGGAGCCGCGACCTTGGCAGTCAGCGAAGGTGGAGGCCTGGAGATTTTCAGCCTCACTGCTGTCAGGAATAAGTTTCACAAGGGCCTCCGGCACATCGGCATTCTCTCGCACCCGGGCCCCGGGGTGGCCGACACCTCATCACTCTCCTGTCCCCGGAGGAGCCGCCCCAGGGCAGCCTTGGGACTGGGGCGGGGCGGTGCAGGGGCGAGGTGGGAATACCAGCGGGGTAAGGAGGAGGGCTCGAGGGCAGAGAAAGGTGGGGGAGGGCCCCCGTGCAGGGATCGTCGGTCGGGGCGGGGTCACAGGTCAGAGGGCGGGGGCTGGTCCTAGGAGCAGTGTGCACCCAGCACCTTCTTTGACTAGATTTTCTAAAGATCGTGCTGGTCCTGTGAGGGGGTCGACTTAACCCGCACACACTCAGACACACACTCCCTTTCTCCTTCTTCCATCGGCATGCTCTCAACACACTCACACTAACACACATTTCCACCCAGATCACACCTGACTCATGCACACAAACACATTCATATCACACCAACACACACATTTCATGATCACACTTACACACTTTCACACAAACACACCTACACACATGAATGCACATCCACTGTCACCCAACTCGCACACTTACACTCTCACACTTGTGTACACACATAACTCACATACATATATACTCTCAAGCACACACAAGCACACACCCATTTTTTTCACACAACTCTTACAAGTACTCACATACATAACTTGTGCATATATTCAGTCACACACACTCACACTTCTATCTATTCATACACTCACACATTGACACACCTGAGGGCCTCTCCCTAGAAAAGCTGGTAGAGCCAGGGGGCAGTCTACCAGCTCTGGTCCCTCACACTGGGTTCCAGAGATAATCCCAGCTCTCAGGCATCTGTGACCCACTGCCTTCCACCCACTTTCAAAAAGGATTTGAGGGACTTCTCTTGTGGCACAGTGGTTAAGAATCCGCCTGCCAATGCAGGGGACACGGGTTTGCTCCCTGGTCCGGGAAGATCCCACATGCCACAGAGCAACTAAGCCCGTGCACCACAACTACTGAGCCCGTGTGCCACAACTACTGAAGCCCACGCGCATAAAGCCCGTGCTCTGCAACAAGAGAAGCCACCGCAATGAAGAGTAGCCTCTGCATGCCACAACTAGAGAAAGCCTGCATGCAGCAACAAAGACCCAACGTAGCCAAAAAAAAAAAAAAAAAAGATTTGAGATGATTTAGAAGGTTAAATCCCAAATAAAACAGGATAATGAAAAAGAAAAATAAGACAGTAGAAGCATTGAAAACATAACCCTTGTTTCTCCAGGCCTGGGGACTTCTAAATTTGTAAAGACCCAGTGGTCTGTGATTTCAGAGCCCCAGGCCCAGCCCTGCCTCTTTTGGATCATCCCTCTGCACTTGCCCTTGTGGGCCTCTCTCTGCCCCCCGCTTTTCCCTCAGGGTCTGTGGAAGGGCTTACTCCCTGCCAGCATGTCCGACTCTGTCTGGAGTAGCTGAGTGAGCCCCCCTGCCACTCCCCAAAGGCGGCTGGGCTGAAGGACCTTTGAATGACTACCTGCCAAACAGTGTTTCCCATCAACCATCAGTCAGCCTCTTGAGCTAAAACCTTGGCTTTGGCCTCTCTCTCCCGCAAGGTGAGTTCCCAGCCACTAAGGACCTCCCCAGTGCTGAAGAAGCATTCCTCTCCTCATTGTTCTAGAGTCTCAATCCTCAGGCTGCACTCATCTGACCCTTAATCCCAACCTTTCCCACCACGATTTCTCAATAAAGCCCTCATTCAAACAAAACGCCCAGTGACACATCCTGGTATTCCAAAGCTGCTCAAGTGGACATTTCAGCCAGCTATCACTGTGTAACAAACCAACTCAAAATTTAGTGGCTTAGGGACTTCCCTGGTGGTCCAGCGGTTAAGACTCCACCCTCCCAATGAAGGGGTCCAGGGTTCAATCCCTGGTCAAGGAGCTAGGTCCCACATGCCGCAACTAAGGGTTCACGTGCTGCAGTGAAACGATCCCACGTGCCGCAACTAAGACCTGGTGCAGCCAAATAAATAAATAACAAATATTAAAAAACCCCAAAACTTGGTGGCTTAAAATGACAATTTGAGGGAATTCCCTGGCAGTCTAGTGGTTAGGACTCTACACTTCCACTGCAGGGGCATGGGTTCGATCCCTGGTCAGGGAATTAAGATCCTGCATGCTGCATGGCCAAAAAACAAACAAACAAAACAGCAATTTGTTATTTCTCATGATCCTGTGGATTGGCTGGGCTCATCTGGGTGGTTCTTCTGCTCTATATTTTGTTGGCTGGGACTACTCAGGCTGCTGCATCCAACTGGACTGCCTTCAGGCATGGCTGGATCCAGAGGCTCAAGTAACATCATCAAGAATGTACCATATTTTTCATTCTCTGCTCTGCTTGGCTGGGTCTAAATGTCCAAGGTGGCTTCCCTCACATTTTTAGTGCCTCCACTGTGTTAACTAGAACATCTGGGGACTGCCTAGGCCTCCTCTCTCACATGGTCTCTCCAGCAGGGGAGCGAGACTTCTTTATATGACAGCTGAGGGACTGAGAGCAAAAGCAAACCTGCCAGGCTTCTTGAGAGCTAAGCCTGGAACTAGCACAGCATCACTGAAACCACATTCTATTGGTCAAAGCAAGCCATAAAACAAACCAAAATTCATGGTTTAAGGGGAGAAAAAATGGATTTCACTACCCAGTGGGAAGAGTGGCACATGTGCACAGGGATGAGAGGAATCATTGGCAACCAATTTTGCAGGCACTCTGCCACAGTGGGCCTGCCCATTAAGCTCCCAACACGCTTCCTGTGAAAGAAGCTGTGCAGCAGGTAAATGAAGCATCTTTGATAACATAACATTCTTAATCACAAAATTCTTATCTCCACTTCCAGGAAGAATTGCACTTTGGTTACTGTGTGACTGGGGACTATTTCATTTGTAAGTGATGGGAACCGAGCTCAAACTGGCTTAAGCAAAAAAAAAAAAAAAAAAAAAGAAAGAGAACAGGGACTTCCCTGGTGGTCCAGTGGGTAAGACTCCGAGCTCCCGATGCAGGGGGCCTGGGTTTGATCCCTGGTCGGGGAACTAGATCCTGCATGCATGCTGCAACTAAGAGTCCGCACGCCACAACTAAGACCTGGCGCAACCAAAATAGATATATAAATAAATATTTTTTTTTTAAGAAGAGAGAACATATTGACTCATATACTGGGAAATTTAGGGAAATACTGGGAAATTCAGAGATGGACTGGCTTCAGAGGCTCAATTAACGTCATCAGGAATGTTTTAAACTTTCCATTCCCTGCTCTGCGGTCCTCTGTGTTGGCCTCATTCCGTCATTCTCAAGCAAGCTCTTTCTACAAGGTGCAAAGATGGCCACCAGCAACTTCAGGTTTGCATCTTATCAGCTTAACACCCCGCAATGGAAAACACGTGCTTCTCCCACTCCTCAATAATTTTGGTAAAAATCTCAGGGGAATCATATAACTGGCCCAGAGTAAATCATAATCCAATCCGGGAAACAATCACTGTGACTTCAATTAGCCAGGACTTCATATTATGCCCACCCGCTGGAGGAAAAGAAAAGGTAGAATAAGCCCCAGCAGAACCACGTGGACTGAAAGCTGGGGTGGGGAACTGGGGTGGGGTGTTCCCCAAAGAAAAGCAAGTGATGTTACCAAAAGTAGGAGGAGTCATCATGATGCTAAGACAGCAAACACAACTGAGAACCACTGTGTTATCTGATGTGTTACAGAGAAAGAAAATCATGTGAGTCCAGCTGGAGATAAGCATTTTCCTGATTCTGAATTCCAGAATGGATCCCTTCACACAGGGAGTTAAATCTAGTGCATTTCCTGACATAGTGGACAACAGCTTTACCTCCATTTTGGCATAGATATGGAAATATCCTTCAAGCATGCATTTCGTAAAGTGCCTACCTTTGAAAGCCAAGGACAGAACATTTCTTTGCCCCAAGGAAAGACAATTTTGTAGGCTGCTGAGCTCATGGGTTTCTGGTGAGAGGCTTCCAAATATCGAGATGGCACTCAGCATAGAGAACAGAGAGGCAGTACCCTCTCTAATATAGCATTTCTGTGAGCCTTCCCTGTCTTCCCTTAGCAGTCTCAGCCTGTCCTATTCCACTCAGATACCTACTTTGGGTCAAAAGCAAGGGCTCGGACCTTGGCTACAGTGATAGAGCATCGAGAATCACAATCTCACAGACTTTTATTACTGAAGGATGTCAGAAACATCATGCTGATTGCTCCTCAACCTTGATTCTCTCCTTCCACAGATGGACTTATTAGCTGGAACCATGGCTACCAGAATAAAGACTACATTTCCCATCCTCTCTTGCCACTAGGTGTGCCATTTGACTAAGTTCTGGCCAATGAGATGTGGCAGCTTCTAAGAGTCTTCCTTTGTCCTTTCCAACTTTGTCTCTTCACCTTTCGGACTCTTGTTTCCTGGAATGTGGGTATGATGGCCACCATTTTGTACCAAAAGGACGAGGGCCACACCATAGGGAAGGTGGATGTGAACCAGAAGGATTAGGTAGAAGAGCCACCATGCCAGCCCTGGACCACCCATCTTTATACTTGATACTTTTATGAGAGAGAGATATAAGCATGCATATTGTGTAAGCCACTGTTTTGAACTTCCGTTTCCTGTAGTCGAATCAGTTCCTAATTGATGACATTATCTCTTCCAATTTTTCCATATCCTTTACCACCACTCACAAATACCATCTTCCATCCAAGGCTTGAATCCTCTCCAAACCATTGCTTAAAGGATAAGTACAGGGCTTCCCTGGTGGCGCAGTGGTTGAGAGTCCTCCTGCCGATGCAGGGGACACGGGTTCGTGCTCCGGTCTGGGAAGATCCCACATGCCGCGGAGCGGCTGGGCCCGTGAGCCATGGCCGCTGAGCCTGCGCGTCCGGAGCCTGTGCTCCGCAACGGGAAGGGGCCACAACAGTGAGAGGCCCGCATACCGCAAAAAAAAAAAGGATAAGTACAGCTCACACAATTACTACCTCTCGAGGTCATTTCATCCTTGGAACTGAATTGTTAGAAACGTGTTAGAAAATTCTTCCTCATCTTCATTCATTCCATCTGCATACAGCTAAATCTCTCCCTCAGGAGCGTCAACCAGAGCCCCGTGGGAAAAGAGGCCCAATGTCCACAGCTCCCCCGTACATGGGTGAAGCTTCAGGTGTGCAAGGAGCTTTTGATTCTGCGATGCAATTATTATATATCAGTGCAGCTTGAGACATTTAGAATATGTGATAAGAATTCCTCACATTTGCATAGCAGCTTACACACTTCCTCCCACACTCTCATTTTATTACTGTTATTAGTAATAATATTAGTAATAATAATAATAATGTTCCCTTTACAGAAATTTAAAGGAATATATAAAATGTAGTGTGAAAGCCCAAACTAAAAAAAAGAATAAAAGAATAAAGAAAAACAGAGGAGTGGATTACAAAATATAATCAGACCAATAGTTATAAATCATATATGCACAGGGCAAACCTAGATACTTTGCTGCCATTTATTGAGTACTTATTTTTCATAAGACCCTGAAATAAGCAGGGGGCGCTATGTAATTAAATCCTCATGCGTATCTTGCAAGGTAGACATTTTGACTAATTTGCAGGTGATGACAAAGAGCTTCGGGGAGGTTAAGGGTCCTTTCTAAGGTCCCAGGGGCTCTAATGGTAAAGTTAGCTCCTTGACCTGCATGTCCCCTACCCCAGTCTTTCCTCCTCACTCCTTCAGACAGACCGGCCCTGCAGCCTGGAATGCTCTTTCCTGCCCCTTTCTTGATGACACTGGCACAGTCTCCCCGCCCCCCCGCCCCCCATCTCAGCTTCAATGTCACCTCCCGGGCAAGGACTTCTCTGACCTCCCCATCCCCCCACCCCTGCCATCCCTCCGCTCTCTGATAGCTCCTTCATAAGAAGTCTTCTTCTTCTCAACACGATTAGACGTTTGTTCAGTGCCTGTCTCCCTCTCTGAGGCTGGGGATTGCATCTGTCTTGTTTGCTGCTGGATTGTCAGCGCCTAGAACAGAGTCTGGCACATTCAGATGCTGAAACCTTGGTGAATGAACGACAGCCCGTGCTCACAGCCACCAGATCACCCTATGCTTTCCCAGGACTTCTCACAGAGGCCCTGACTCCTGGGCCTGAAGGGTCCCTCACACCTTACCTCATTCCATCCCTGCATAATAGAAAAGGGAAACTGAGGCCGGAGAGGGAAAGGCACTTGTCAGGGCCCCATAGTGGTTAGACACACAGCTGAGCGAGGGGCGCGTCCTGGTTCCAGGCCAAGGGCCGGGCACCAGTGGGTGGTCCCGACCCGGCCAGCTTTCTCTCTGTGGAGGGATAAAGTGAGGCAGGACAGCCCTGAAACGTGGCTGGTGGGAGGTGCTGCCTAGAACAATGTGGCCGTCCTGGGGAGGAGGTGGAGAGCCTGCTGGCCTGGCTGGGAAGGAATCCAGCAGGGGCCTTGCTCGGTTTCCTCCCAGCACAGGGGGAAGTAAACACATTCCTCAGTCATGCAGGCATCTCCCGGCTCCAGCAGGTCCCTGGCCAGTGGTCTGTTGCCCTATGGAGGGCAGGCCTGGAGAAGGGGCATGACTCAGCCAGGGTCAGACCAGTGTGTGGTGGCTGGTACCCTTTGCCAAACTGCCTCCTGCCCCAGCGCACAAAGGTGAGAAGAGCATAGTGTCCCTGTCCCCACCCCAGTCCTGCAGAAGCCCAGGGACAGCTGTGCTAGCTCCCAGCCAGGCCGAGCCTCTCTGAGGATCAGCCTCTGGTCCCCACCACCAGCCAGGACAGCGAGGAGGACACTGGGGACGCTTGACAAGGCAGGCATGGCCTGTTGTGAGTACCGGGTCCCGGCTCCCTACTGGACAGATGGGGAAACCTAGGCCCAGAAGGGCAGGGGCTTGCTCCAAGTGCCACAGCAAGGTCATGACTAAGCCAAGACCAGAACCCAGGTCCTGTGGACAATGGTGTCACGTCACCAAAGTCATGATGATGGCTGCTGCCTCCCAGCTCCTCCCGGCCCACCCGCCCTTCTCCCTTCAGCTCTGTCAGGCCCTCTGCACATGCTGATTCTTCTGCCCAGAATTCCCTTCTTGAACTCTCTTGACTGGGCAAACTCCTACCTGTACTTCAGAACCATTCAGCGCTTTCCTGTCACGCGGACCAGCTGCCCTGGGGGCGGGGTGGGCCCTGCAGCAGCAGCTGTCCTCAGATGCCAGCGCCAGGGTGCAATTGCGACAGCTGTGAAGCCTGGTTCTTGGTAGCAGCCAGGAATGATTCACAGGGAGTGGGAAGACAGGAAGGCTTGGATGTCACCCTGTGTACTAAGTGTGAGTGTCAGGAAAAAGAGCCTGGGATCTGGACTGGGAGAACTGGCCTGCTTCTCTCTTCAAGTTGTAGGATCTAGAGGATGCTCTTTAGCCCCTCGGGAAGGTATCACTGAGGCTGAGACTCCTGGGTCTGGAAACACAGGGCAGTTTTTAACTTTTCTGCCAGCTCCAGTTGATAGACAGTAGCCCTGGGGGGCACTGTGTTGAGGAGGTTTCAGAAGAAGGGAGTATGGTGGTAGACCCGCCATTTATTTGATACCCTTGGGCTGGGATGTCTCTAAGGGGCCTCCCTCCCTGAGGAACATACTCCTGTGATCAGAATCAGCAGCTGTCCCAGCTCTGGCAGGGCCCCAGGATAGGCAACAGGGCCTTCGATCAACACACACACACACGCACACGCACACACACACACACACACACACACACACACACGAGATGGGGGTCCTTCCCAGGCAAGTGGCTCTGGCTGTGGCCTCCAGCCCTCTCCCTTCTGTTGGCCCCAGATAAACATTCCTTCCAGCTTTGCCCCCTGAGCTGCTGCTGGCTTATTCGGGCCAGATCAGCACAGCACAGACCTCGGCGGAGCATCAGGCTAAGCTGCTTCCTGCCTGTTGCTGCGAAGGGCTGAGGGTTCTGGGGCTGAAGTCCAGTCCCTGGGCTCCAGCAGCCTTGGATATTGCCCTGAGAAGGAATTCCCTGTTGTTGCTTCCTTCTTCCTCATACGTATAGTTCCAGTTTCTCCTCCAGAGCAGGCCTTTTGTAGGTCAGAGAGCTGGGTTTGAAGTCCAGCTTGCCTTGGGCTGGTCTGTGCCTTAGTTCGCGTTCGTAAAATGGGGGAAAGAACACCAAATTCATTCTGATAGGTGGTAGCTAAGGGATTTTACTGGGTTGAATAGTGTCCCCTTAAAATTTACATCCACGGAGGAATTCCCTGGTGGCCCAGTGGTTAGAAATCTGCTTCCATTGCAGGGGGCACGGGTTCAATCCCTGTGCCCTTAGGCAGGGAACTAAGATCGGTAAGCTGCGTGGTGTGGCAAAAAAAAAAAAAATTTACATCCACGGGAAGCTGTGAAGGTGACCTTATTTGGAAAAAGGGTCTTGGCAGATGTAATCCAGCTAAGATGAGGTCATAGTGGATTAGGGGGTTTCCCTAAATCTAATATAACTGGTGTCCTTAAGGGAAATTTGGACACAGAGACAAAACACAAATATCCACAGAGAGAAGGTTGTGTAAAGACCGAGGCAGAGATTGAAATGATGCTGCCACAAGCCAAGGAGTGCCAGAAGCTACCAGACGCTGGAAGAGGCAAGGAAGGATTCTCCCCTAGAGCCTTTGGAAGGAACATGGCCCAAATGTCACTTTGATTTTGGACTTCTGGCCTTAGGAGTTGTGAGAAAATAAATTCCTGTTGTTTCAAGCCTCTAGTTTGTGGTACTTTGTTACAGCAGCCCTAGGAAATGAATACAGGGATGTCTATAAGCATGTTATCTGCCACACAGTGGCCACTCAGTAGAGGGAACCCCCATGACGGCTCCAGGTGGTGTTAGTGCCTCTCCTTCCTGCCTCCCAGCCCTGAATGCCTCCCTCCCCTTGGGCACGGGCTCTGCCACTGCCAGGCCTGACCAGCATGTGCCAGCCAGGCTGACGAGGAGGGCAGAAGCAGGACTAGACGTGTGGGGGCAGATGTCAGTCTCACCAGGGCTGGCTGACATCAGGCCCAGAAAAGACCAGTTGCCCCACAGCACAGAGGTCACAGGTGGGCAGGGTCCCCCAGTGGCCACTGAATTCTAGGCTCTATGCTCCATGGGGGCAGGAGACAAATCCACTTGGTACGTTCAGCACCTGGCACAGGGCCTGACATTTAGTAGCCCTTACTATGTGCCAGTCCTTACTTTAATCCCTCGCAGCAACCCTGTCAGGTACCATCATTGCCCCCATTTTACAGCTGAGGAAACTGAGGCACAGGGAGGTTTTTTTTTTTTTTCAAACTCTTTAATTTGTTTTTGAATTTTATTTTATTTATATTTTTATACAGTAGGTTCTTATTACTTATCTATTTTATACATATTAGTGTATATATGCCAATCCCAATCTCCCAATTCATCCCAACACCACCACCACCCCCTGTCACTTTCTCCCCTTGGTATCCACACGTTTGTTCTCTACATCTGTGTCTCTATTTCTGCCCTGCAAACCGGTTCATCTGTACCATTTTTCTAGGTTCCACATATATGCATTAATGTATGATATTTGTTCTTCTCTTTCTGACTTACTTCACTCTGTATGACAGCCTCTAGATCCACCCACGTCTCTACAAATGACCCAATTTCGTTCCTTTTTATGGCTGAGTAACATTCCATCGTATGTATGTACCACATCTTCTTTATCCATTCATCTGCCGATGGGCATTTAGGTTGCCTCTATGACCTGGCTATTGTAAACAGTGCTGCAGTGAACATTGGGGTGCATGTGTCTTTTTGAATTATGGTTTTCTCTGGGTATATGCCCAGTAGTGGGACTGCCGGGTCACATGGTAATTTTATTTTTCATTTTCTAAGGAACCTCCATACTGTTCTCCATAGTGGCTGTATCAATTTACATTCCCACCAACAGGAGGCACAGGGAGTTTACATGAGTTGCTCAAAGTCACACTGTTGGTAGGTGGCAAATCCAAGGGATCTGGATGGTGAGCCCAGGCTCTTATCTGATCATTATCAATGTTTACTGAAGTAATGTAAGGCTAAAACCAGGCTGCAACCCATGATGAATTCACACATGTCCTCTGAATGCCCAATTCCCCACCCTTAAGAGATCTTACTAGACCCCGCAAGTGAGAGCAAGTGTCACCAGCAGGGTACTCTACCCACAGTGGCCCAGGAATGTGTCTGGTACAAGTTCTAATTGAAGTTGGCTGTCACTTTAATCAACCCCACCCATGATCTCACAGACCTGCCCTCTGGAGCCCACCCTGACAGCCCGTCCCTCGGAGACTGAAAAACCCCTTTGGCCGGAAACAGATTCGGTGGGTTATAGGGACCTGATTATTGATAAACCAGCAAGCATGGCTTTTGCCCTCCCATACCCTCACCGAAGGCGACTCCCAGAGCTGGTGTGTCAGCTGCAGGAATTGGGAGGTTGTCACTCTAGGGTGTATCATTAACCCCACGCAGCTTCTCTCCTCTCTCTGCACTTCTGTTTGTTGATCAGCTTTGGTTTTTGCCGTCAACTGTTCTCTCTGCCTTCAATTCACATTCCCCAAGAGGATCTACTTGGTGCAGTTAATTTTCCCACCAGGCTACCTCAAAGGCTGGTGAATCAGCCTATAGACTGGGTCCCCACCCATGGTCCAGTCGGCTACAACCAGGGAGGTAGGGGTCACGTGGGACCAACACGACTGCTTCTGCGAAGGAGGCTGTGGGAGTGGCAGGCAGGCTGAGGCTGGCTTGGACAAGGTGCTACCTGTTGGTTGTGCCCTCAACTGTCTCCTTCGTGCCTCAGCTCCCTTTATAAACTGTAGAGCCCAGCTCCCTCTCATAGACTGCCCCCAACTCCAAGAGGGACCTCTGAACTGACCCACAGACTAGAGCCAGGATGTTAATTTGGGGCAAACCCACCACTCTTTCCTTTCCAACCGTGGCAGAAATTACCAATGGATCATAGCATTACCTGTCCGCTGAGCTGAGCACTGAATC
Organism: Delphinapterus leucas; assembly: GCF_059928025.1. Classification (NCBI taxonomy): domain Eukaryota; kingdom Metazoa; phylum Chordata; class Mammalia; order Artiodactyla; family Monodontidae; genus Delphinapterus; species Delphinapterus leucas. The sequence continues at coordinate 126,956,400 of NC_143131.1, forward strand.
AGACAGACTCAGAATCAACAGTGCTCTCTCCAGGAAGTCATTGCCAAGCGATTCCAGCTGACATAAAAGAACTAGACAGGCTGGGAAGATCTCTAGAGTTGCTTTGGGCGCTGGCGTGGCCTGCGTCTGAGTCAGCAGTCCTGCCTAAGCAGAACACGCAGCCCGGGAGGTGTGTGAAATCAGTGATCAGGGGTCCCGGGTGAGATATGCTAATTACTGATAACCCTTAGGATATTGGCGTCGGCCAGGCTTGCGAGGGGATGCCCAGGTCAAGGACAGGCAGCGGGTGAGACTCTGACTCACTGGCTCTGGGTCTGAATTTCTTCATCACCTGATCTCCTTTAGTCTCTGTCTCTCTGTGAGTCAAACAGGCATCATCTGCCATATCACACAGGTGCTCCTCAGCCAGCTCACTGAGACCTGCCCAGTGCTTTGAGAAGATGCCAAAGCATCCACCCTGGGCAGCGGGGGGAGGGGAAAGTGGGCTGCCCCAAAGGCACAGGGACTGTCTGAGGAGGCACCCACCTTCTGTCCGGGGAGCACTCACTGTGTCAAATGGGGACCATGATGCTTCGGGAAATTGCAGGACTTCTCAGAGCCTTAATATGTTCCTGTCGTCTGTGCATGAATGAGAGCAGGACAGAGTGTGCAGGCGTTCCTCAAATTACTGGACTTATTTTCACAGCTGGACTACATAGGAGTTAAAAAAAAATTCATCCACCTGTGGAAGGAGGCAGATAACAGAAATGAGGGAAGGGGGCTGGATATAAAGGAGAGTGGGTCACGGTTAAAATGATCCTGAATGAAGAGCTAAGTCAGGGCGAGGACGCTCAGCTCCTGCAAATTTTTCCACTCAAGAGCACAGGCAGGCCCAGGGCTACCAGATTTTCCAGTTTTTCAACAGAAGTCAAAAATCCAGATTTTTGATGTGAATTACTTTTACTTTTAAATTGCGGCAACTCATTCAGAAAATACATTTTCACTTGCAGCGTTTGAACTGTGTGTGCGTTTAATATCCCTGGAGGAAGAGTCCCAGGTTTCTCCCTCCAGTGTTTTCCACAAGCTTCCTTCACGATGAGGGCTGAAGACGTCAGCTCCGAGAAACCAAACTGTGGATTCTCGCACCCTTCGGCCAGAGCTCTGAGCTGTGCCAGGCTTTTGGGCTGCCACGTCACTGTGTTTCGATGCCCCTGAGGCCCGGGGAGGCTTTCCCAGAGCCTTGCCCTACTGGGTGCTCACATTATCCAGTGCCACCTGCTTCATCACCATAGAAACCAGGCAGTTCCTGACCAGCCTAGGGCGTGGCTTCCCTTCTTGGTCTTTTTGGAGTCCTGAGTGACTAGCCAGGATGCCCACACATACGCGTGTGGCAGTGGCTCCAGGAAGTGGCCTGGGAAGAGGGTGACGTGGGGCCAGCACAGGGAGTGCCGGTCAATTCAAACAGTTCATAGCATCTTCAATAAATCAAAGTATGAGCCTAGTGCACAGAGCAGGCCGACAAGTGTGGCTCTGGACGGGGCACTGTGGAACTAGCTCGGACCCACTGTGGAACCCAGTGCAGGAAACCTGCTTTAGAGAGACTGCCCAGTGCAGGGCTGGGCGAGCTGGGCTGGGGCCCAGGTACCAGACACACCTCCAGGATGGGCAGGCCCTTCCAGAAAGCCCATACCTGAAGGCATCAGAGGGTCTCAGGAGAGTCTGGTGGCAGGTAAGCATACAGCATCAGGCAGCCGATGAGAAGCTTGCGACCACGGGGGCGCCTCAGGGAGGCCTGGTCCTGGGAAGCTGGAGCGCTGGGTTGACCCTGGTCATGGGAGGGCCCGAGTTACAGCCAGAGCTGTGTCCCTTCCCAGGCCAGTCAGGGCTGTGGCCAGTGCACAGGGCAGGGTAGGGGTGGGGGAAGGGCACGAAGGGAGTGACACCTGCACCTGGTGAGGCAGCAGACATGTTAAAACAGCCCGTCCCTCGACTGCCTTCTCTCCATGATGAGTCATGGCTGTGTCATCCCTTCCTTCCATCTTGTTCTTAACGTCATCTTTAAAAATTAATTGAAGTGGAGGCACTTTTGGAGAACGTGCCCAGGGGAGTGGCCCAGTGACACGTGGTGTGTGAGGATGGGAGAGCCGTGAGGGCTGAAGCGGTGAGCAAGTTCTTACACAAAGCTATGGGAGCATAAATTCCATCTCTGTCCGTTATGAGCTGTGTGATCTCGGGGAAGCCACCTGCCTCTCGGAGCCCCCATTTCCTCATCCGCAGAGTGGAAGAATAATAGTAACTGCCTCGTAGAGCTGTGAGGATTAAGTTGATAAAGTGTGTGGAAAGCTTTGCCCCTGGCACCCAGTAGTCATTCAAGTACCTACTGTCATTCGAGGTAGGAAAGAAAATCCAGAATTTTATCACTGGAAAGGAACAATCAGTTAGTTTACATGTGGGGAGATAGAGGCCCAAAGAAGCAAAGGGTTCCATTGCGAGTCCAGGATGAGCCAAACCCAGAGCCCAGGTCATCTGCCAAGTTCAGCCCCTCCCAACACACCCCATCTGGGGAACAAGCCAAACCCAGAAATGATGACTCCCAGAAAACCCCACTCTTTCTGGCACCCAGAGGAAAGCCTCTGCATTACACCCAGCTGGCAGCCAAGTAGCTATTCGGAACCCCCAGTGCCGGCACAGCCCTGGCACTAAGGATGCACATCTGAGAATCGACAGGGGCCCCCCTTTTTCTCCCAGCCTCCTAATACAGAGCCTCCAAACACTGGCTCTCCCAGTGAACTCACTCAAGTTCACCCAAGGAACTGTGGCAGAGCCAGGCGGGAACCCAGGCTGGCAGCTCGCTGCCCCATGCTCTACCTCTCTGTACGGGACACAGGACACCTTTTTCCCTCTGCACCATGTTTATTCTCAGGATGGGTTCAGGCTCATTCCTATAACAATTATGAGAACAACCAATAACATTGTGCCCTTACTGTTTCCAGGGGCTGTGCTAAGTGAGGGTTTTTTGTTTTTTGGGTTTTTTAAAAATATTTATTTATTTATTTTGCTGTGCCCGGTCTTAGTTGCAGCGTGCAGGATCTTTTAGTTGCAGCATGCGGGATCTAGTTCCCCAACCAGGGATTGAACCCGGGCCCCCTGCATTGGGAGCGCGTAGTGTTAGCCACTGGACCACCAGGGAAGTCCCGTGAGGGTTTTTCTTTTTATTTATTGACAATACTTTATAAGGTAAGGCCATAACATTATTATTTCCATTTTACAGATGGGGAAACTGAGGCCAAGTGAGGTCAGACCAACTTCCCCCAGCCAATGAGTGAAGAAAACAGAGTTTGAACTCAGGGGCACCTGTTCCCTCTTCACCACATCTCCACACCCTCCAGGCATGGCAACCCTTTCCTTTCCTGGCTGGGCCCTTGCTGTCCCACTCTGTGGCCTTGGCAGGGTCTTCACCACCACCAGAGGTCTGTTCAGGACTTTGAAGAGTAAAGAGAGGAAAAGTGGGCACAGGCTGTTCTGGTGGCCCCTGCATCCTCAAGCCAGACCCTCCTGCTGTGTGTGTAAGGCCCTCCCCCTCCACCCTGCAGCCTCTGGCCTGTGTTGGCAGCTCCCTTCCCCAGCCACTGACTTCCATCTTTAGGCCTTAAGAACGGGAGGGGGGACTTCCCTGGTGGCGCAGCGGTTAAGAATCTGCCTGCCAATGCAGGGGACACAGGTTCAATCCCTGGTCTGGGAAGATCCCACATGCTGCAGAGCAACTAAGCTCGTGAGTCACAACTACTGAAGCCCGCGCACCTAGAGCCCTTGCTCCGCAACAAGAGAAGCCACCGCAATGAGAAGCCCGTGTACTGCAACAAAGAGTAGCCCCCGCTCACCACAACTAGAGAAAGCCTGCGCGCAGCAATGAAGACCCAACGCAGCCAAAATTTAATTAATTAATTAATTAATTAAAAAAAAAAAAAGAAAGAACGGGAAGGAACAGAGAGAAGCCACCAGGCTGAGCTTGGGTGTGAAACTTCCTGCTGGTATAGGAGTGGACGCCCATTTGTGGGGAGAGGGGGCACCTGGCCAGTTGTCAGGGAACAAACAATCCCTCGGGAACTCTGCTGGTCCCACCTCAGTTCCTCCATCATCCCAACCCTCTCTAAAGCCCCGGCAGGGTCAAGCCTCAGTCTGTAATGTGTGGATAAAAACAGTACCCACCTGTGATGGTTTGTTAGCGTTATTGCAACGAAGTACCACGAATTGGGCGACTTAGATAACAAAAGTGTATTTCTGGAGGCTGGGAGTCTGAAATCAAGGTGTCAGCAGGGTTGTTTCCTTCTGAGGACTGTAGGGGAGAATTGGATCCAGGCCTCTCCCTTAGCTCCTGGGGGTTTTCTGGGAGTCTTTGGCATTCCTTGGTTTTTAGATTCATCACCCCAACCTCTGCTTTTGTCTGCACAGGACCTTCTCCACGTGTGCGAGTCTCTGTGTCCAAATTTCCCCTTTCTATAAGGACACTGATTGTATGGATGAGGGGCCCACCCAATGGTTTCATCTTAACTTCATCATCTGCAATGACCCTGTTTCCAGATAAGGTCACGTGCCCGGGTGCCAGGGGTTAGGACTTCAGCATCTTTTTGAGGAAGACACAATTCAACCCACAGCACCACCTCGCAGAATCGCTGAGTGGATTAAATGAGCTAAGGCATGAAGCGCCTGCCACAGAATCATCATTCAACAAATGCTCATTATTATCATATTGTTATTTGCTGCACAGTGGCTGCCAGCATGCTGCAGCGTGTCCTGCGGGGCGACGGCCGCAGGGACGGTGCAAGCGTACCCCTGGAGTGTGGCTTCAGAATTTCACTGCGAGGAGGACCTTAAGGATGGAGGGGCTCAGCGCCTTCTGACAGCACTGAGATTTCTCCCCAACAAGGACAGAGATGATTCTGACAACGCTCCGAGTCCTACTTCATCTGTGACCGAGAGACTGTCAATTGTCGCCCATGTCAAATACTATTGCAGCTGTTATCAGTCCTTCATGATGGTTCCTAGGTCATCACGGATGGTGGGTGGGGTGACCAAGTGCCCCAAGGTACCCTTGACAAAGCCACGGCATGTGCCACGTCTCTGTGTTCTGGACAGGCTGGAAGCCCCAGGGGCTATCATGGGGTGACACTGGGAATCCCACAATGTGCCCAGGCCTCCTTCGTGTGTGGCCGTGTTGGTGGGGACCGCAGCTCCCTAGCTGGGAGGCAACAGCCAGTCCCTCATGGGTGGTTGTCAGCTGCTCAGGCATCTCCATGGAGGGATCGGGGGCAGATTGAATCTCAGATTGGTGCCTGCCTCCTGCACTTAAGCTACCTCTTCACTCAGCACTTTGTGAAGCTCAAGTTCAAAGTGCAGCAGGAAAGACCTGATAATGAATCTTAGCCACTGAGGATACAAAGCTTTCATTATGGTGCTTGTAAATGTATATGTGTGCTTCCTCGTGTTTCTTCTGGTTTCCAATTGCTCCCCTGTGCCCATTTATAAAAGTGCTTTGAAAGTTGGGGAACTTGAGGCCTGAGCAGGCAGCCCAGTAGGGGTGAGGGGAGATGGCCAGGAAATAGCTCTGGATTGGCCTGTGGGGCAAAGATCCTCATAAAGACAATTCTGGAAGAGTGTCTGGTGGTAGAAGCTGTAATGAGAATAACTAGCATTTATCAAGCGTCTACCATGCCCTGAGCACCACACTCATGGGTCATTTTCTTTAGTCTTCACAGCAGTGACACACAGCCGGTAGTTTAACTATATTTGCATTTTACAGATGAAGAAAAGAAACAAAGGGTTAGGGACTTGCTCAAGGTCACACTGCCAAGAAATGACAATGAGCAATTTGAACCCAAGCCTGATTCCAAGGCCTGAGCCCTTGCCCACGATGCTGTTCTGCCTTCCACGGGCTCTGATGAGGTCCCCAAGTCTGGAGCAGAGCAACCGAGTCTCTCTGTAGCCTATGTACCCACAGAAAGCCAGAGACCAGACGGCTGAGCGAGTGTGCGGCGGCTCCCCATGTCCTTTGTGAGGTCGATGAAAGAACTGGTCCAGATCATGTAATCCACACTCAAGAAGATGTGAAGAGGACTATAAACAGCAATAAAAAAGAACAAATTCCTGTGACACCGGACCATCAGGGAAACCTCACAGATACAATGCCGGACGCAAAAGCGCCCATACTGTAAGATACTGTCAGGAGGGTGGGGACATTTGGGGACGCCTCTTGTGATGAAACGGCTCAGATCTTGAATTGTGTGGTGGTTACCCAGGTGTGCACATATATAAAAATTCACCAAGCGGCATGCTTCAGATCTGTGCCTTTTATGGTCCCTCCAATAAATTAAAAAGATGTAAAAAACAAAACAAAACCTGCAGAAAATTCAGTCAAGAGTGACAATTGGTGGATTGAGCTCTCTCTAAAAAAAGAAGTGTGTTGGATGGGGTGGGGGGAGAAGGTGATTGCACCTGGTGGTTTTATCAGCCAAGATCCTGACCCGCAGCTTTGTCCCTTCTCTCTTACAAAGTCCACATCTGGCGCTTTTCAGGATTTCCATAGCTGGGAGGGAACGTCCCCTGCCCAGGAGGGCAAAATAGCATATAGTGCTCTCTTAATTCATTTACGCATCCCCTCATTCATCCCTTCAGCGTTCAAAGGCATTTGTGGGGGGCTGCTGTGTGCTGAGTACTGCACTGCATCCCAGGGATACAGCAGGGAACAGAACATCCGCTCTCCTGTTGCTATCATCCTAGCTGCGACTGAGATGCCTGTCACTTTAAAATAAGTAAAGTAGCCAGTATGTTAGCTGGAGAAAAATAAAACAGGGAGAGGAGTGAGGAATGAAGGGCAGGCTGCATCTGCCAAGAGAATAGTCCCGGAAGGCCTTCTCCCTGAGAAGCTGACATTTCAGCAGAGGGGGGAAGGAGGACTCTGGGGACCGTGCAAATGCCCCAGTTGGGTGGGCGCAGGCCTGGCAGTGGGGGGTCAGGGTGGAGGGGAGATTAAGGGAGAGCCACACAGATAAGGTCAGGGAAGTGATGGAGGGCCCGGCGAGGGTAGGGCTTGTGTAGATTTTGGGCCTTACCCAGACTGAGGCAGGGTTCTGATCGGAGAGCTGACATGACCTGGCAGGATGTTTGTGAAGGGGAACTAGGCTGTTGCTGCTGCACTGGGAGGACACTGCAGGAGGACCACGGAGAGGCAAGTCCTGAGGCTCACTCACGGCACTGCGTCTCTGCTCTCCTACCCCGGCTTCTCCAGTGGACTGTGGCCTCCATCCAGGGCGGTGGAGAGAAGGGGAAGGGACTTCTCCCTGTGTGTGGAGCCTCCCCATGTGTGGAGGCTACCAGGACAGGCTGCAAGCAGGTGAGGAGCGGCCCCAAGCCTCTCTGCACAGGGAGGGTGAAGGGTTTTCGAGAATGCAGAATGCAGGCATGGGCCGTTTCCTTGTGATTATTCTGGAGGCTTTCCAAGGAGGCCAAGTTTGCCTGGCAAGGTTTATCAGAAGTTCCTGACCGTAGACAGAGAGGGAGAGAGGAGGTGGAGACTGTGAGACCACGGGAGGCAGGGCGGCACCCTCCTCTCCTGCTCTGAGAGCTGCTGCCAGCTGGGGGGTGGGGAGGTGCCTTTTTATAGGGGGAGGCTGGAGTGGAGGAAGGGAGGAGCCCCTGAATTCGTAGGCCCGTTTCACCCACCGCCTGCTGTGTGGCTTGTGTACATCAAGCTCCCCGCTCTGGCCGGTTGTCCCTCCTTCAAAAATACAGGGCGGGGCCAGAGGCTCCTGGTTGTCCTTCGCTCTTATCCAGAGAGCCCACTGAGCGCCTGGTCTATACACTGGGCCTGGGCCTGGGCCTCCAGGAGCTCACACCCAGAGTCTCCTAGAGCTGAACCTTGGTCACCCAGTGGCTTCTTACCTCACCCAGGGGTGAGCTGTGAAGCTGATACCTGCTTGTGGGCGTGTCCCAGGTAGGCTGATGTCTTGCCTTGTCCTCATTGCCCGTGTCATCTCCCCAAGGAAATGTGCCAAAACTTGGACTTGAAAACACAGTACCGGTCTGCCTTCCCGTGTTTTTTTTTGGTTTTTTGTGGGGTTTTTTGCGGTACGCGGGCCTCTCACCGTCGCGGCCCCTCCCGTTGCGGAGCACAGGCTCCGGACGCGCAGGCTCAGCGGCCATGGCTCACGGGCCCAGCCACTCCGTGGCATGTGGGATCTTCCCGGACCGGGGCACGAACCCGTGTCCCCTGCATCGGCAGGCAGACTCTCAACCACTGCGCCACCAGGGAAGTCCCTTCCCGTGTTTTGAAGGCACACCTACCCCCTGCAGACACATTTACAGCGCCCTGTAGCCTAAAGAGTAGTCTGTCTCTGTAAACTGGTCTTCAAGACCCTCCCAGTTGAGGCACCTTCCTCCACTCCTCCTCTCCCCAACCCCGCCACTCAGCCCCTTGAATCTCTGTTGCCTCCTCGACTCTCAGGACATCACTTTCCAGCCTCAGGTCCTTGATTCAGCTTTTTTTTTTTTTTTATTTTATAAATTTATTTATTTCTTTGTTTATTTTTGGCTGTGTTGGGTATTTGTTGCTGCGCACGGCCTTTCTCTAGTGGTGAGCGGGGGCTACTCTTTGTTGCGGTGCGCGGGCTTCTCATTGTGGTGGCTTCTCGTTGTGGAGCATGGGCTCTAGGTGTGCGGGCTTCAGTAGCTGTGGCACGTGGGCTCAGTAGTTGTGGCTCACAGGCTCTAGAGCACAGGTTCCGTAGTTGTGGCGCACGGGCTTAGTTGCTCTGTGGCATGTGGGATCTTCCCGGACCAGGGCTCAAACCCGTGTCCCCTGCATTGGCAGGCGGATTCTTAACCACTGCGCCACCAGGGAAGTCCCCCTTGATTCAGCTTTGCCTGGAAGGTCTCCAACTCCATCGGCTAGACATCTGCAGAGAGGCCTTTATACTGGTGTGTTTTACAAAATATTATTGAATTCTCATTAAAACCCCAGGGGACAGGTATCATCCCCTCCTTTAGAGCTGAGAGATTGAGGGATTTGCCTAACGTCACACAGCCAGGAGGTGGTGGGGCCAGAAGCCATACTCAGATCCCCTGAGACTCCAGCTCTGAGCCCCTGACCACTCACACTGCTTCTCCCAGCTCCTGTCTACAGGTGGGTCTCTGCTCTGGATGGACTACAGTTGTCTGAGGATCGTGTGGGCCATGGTTGTCCAGCACATCCTCTTTTCCTTGTTCCACTGGGAGCATTTCCTATCACCCACTTCAGGACTGGGAGTGCAGGCTCTTCCGGGCAGCCACCCTGGGGCAGAACTGGCTCTCCCAGGTGTCCCCAGCATCCCCTGCAATAGGCAGGTAGGCTAACTGCTGCCCAGATATGCAGCTACCATGACTCACCCACACCAGCCCCAAGAAGAGCTGTGGAAACCAGAGGGGTGCGTCCAAGCTGGCAAGGCAGTCCATCTGTCCCCTCTCCCCGCCAGCCCAGGCCTCAGCAATTCGATTCTTGCTTTTCCCACTTGGATGATGGGCTTTAGGAGATAATACTTTAACTCTCTAGATCTGACCACCAGTTGGATCTCCATCTTCCTCCATCAAAATCCACATAATCCATGTTCCCTGAGATCATGAGAAAGATTTTCTTGTGAACTGGGCCTCAAATTCTGGGGAATATCTTCCTCTTGGATACCAATAATGGCTGCTAACATTCTTCAACAGCCGACTGTATGCTTGGCACTGTTCTAAACATAGCAAAACTTTTGCCTTTCCCTTGATCCTAGGTAGGAGAACAGGGCAAAACCTGTATCCAATTGCTTAGATGCAGTAACTGAGTGTCAGGGTGAGGAAGGAGCTAACCAGGGTCACTGTTTGTGACAGAGTGAAGTCGTGTAACTTTGGTCTTCCGTCTTCTGTCTCCACTAGCTTCCGTGCTATTCCCAAGGCATCAAGTCGCCTTCCAGCAGCATGGAGGATTCTGTTTCAGAGCAAAGGTTAACCCAGGAGGAAGTTACCAATGCACACAGCTTTGATGTTATGACTCCATCTTTGTTAGAAATGGGAGCGAGCCAAGGAGAGGGCCCTGGTGAAACCTGAGATAATGAATGTGGTCAGAAACAGGCACGGATCCAAGTAGGCCCTGGTACAAAAGCAAAGTTAATGCCCTGAACTAAAATGCTAACGGAGGCAAAATGGGGCCAGCAGCACACAATTTTCCAGAGTGGTTTAGTGAATTGAGTAGAGCGTGCTAGTTCCCTACATTGTGTAAGAGCAGACTGTAAATGGCTCAGAAAGCTGACACTGAAAGCTTTCAGCAAACTTGTGTTTTAAAAAGCGCATCATTTCGAACCCAGGAGGTGAATGTAGCAGGCCAGCTTTCAGAGGCTATCTCTTTGTTGATGCTGTTTTTAAGCGCGGCGCCATCATTTTAGATGAGTTGATTTGCTGATTGCAACTGGTGAATCTTCGTCCTGCAGAGACAGTCAACTCAGGAAGAGGGGTTGCTAAGAGTGGGAGGAAGAATACAATCCTGACACTCAGCTCAAGGGAGTTTCAGGCACCAGATCCAGAGATTCAAACCTGGAGAGGGAAAGGAGTGAGAGCTAGAAGAAAACTATCAGTGGCCCCCCTCTTGTGGGCTTAGGAGCCCGAGGCCTTGAGGGTAGCCCTGCCCAACAAGCTTCTGCTCTCATGGGCCTCCAACCAGTGGGCATGTTGTAAAACTGCTCTTCCTTGTTCTAGGAGCTCCTTCAGGGAAACAGCCTTAGAGAAAAGAGGTTGCCATGGTACAACATTGAAGGAAGTTCTAATGGAGTTGTTCGCTGATTTTTAGTAAAAGACCTCTTAAGTGGCATATATCTTGAAAAGAATGCAAAGAATTGAGTGACATTGCAATAACAAAACTTCTTCCAGTTGCATACAATTTTGTGAAGACTTCTTATACATGAATTAAAATGAAAAATAGGGGGCCTTCCCTGGTGGCGCAGTGTTTGAGAATCTGTCTGCTAATGCAAGGGACACAGGTTCGAGCACTGGTCTGGGATGATCCCACATGCCGCGGAGCAACTAGGCCCGTGAGCCACAACTACTGAGCCTGCGCATCTGGAGCCTGTGCTCCGCAACAAGAGAGGCCGCGATAGTGAGAGGCCCATGCACTGCGATGAAGAGTGGCCCCCGCTTGCCACAACTAGAGAAAGCCCTCGCACAGAAACGAAGACCCAACACAGCAAAAATAAACTCCTACCCCCAGTATCGAAAAAAAAATGAAAAATAGGGATAGTATTGACGGTGATTCCTGTCTCAATCTAGAAATAAATTAACATTTATCAATTTATACATGAACATTACAGAATTCCATCTCATTAAATAAAATTGAACTCTCTGTATTCAAATTGTTATCAAAATTTGTGATGCAGTTATGTAGCTTTGATCAATTAGGTGTAATAACTGTAATGGCAACTGTAACCAGAAGAATAACACTTCAAGGTTTATGGTCACAAGAAGTTAAAAATTAAAATTGAAATTAAGTGCATATTTTTGTTTCAAAGAAACACAACATGGCAATCATTAGAAGACAGTAAGGCATGAAAATGAATTGCATGTATGATTAAATCCTGTGGGGAAAGTGGAATGGAAATAGGAGTTCAAAGAGAAAAAGGAATGATGTAAAATGTCTGACTGGAATTTGTCCATGTGTTTTTTTCAAAGGACAACAGTGAGCAGAGTCGCTCTGGAAGAGTGTGGGCCCCAGTTCCTCACTAAGTGCCACAGCTTCCTAGAGCTGTCTGAACTGAACAAGTGGGCATACTGGAGGAGAAAGTGGAAGGCATTTCTAGAACAGAGAAGTATGTGAAGGCATGACAGCACAGTGAGTCCTGGAAACTGCAAGTGTATCTGGAGTGTAAGGTGTTAGGATGGAGATTGGGGCTGGGGATAGAAGCTAAGAGATGAGGTTGAATAGCTTGGTAAGCAGGGGACAGATCATGGACTTTGGTCATTATCCTGAAAGTAAGTGGGGAAAGGGGTGGCACATTCAGGAAGAATGATGCAGAGAATGGACTGGAGAAGTTACACTCAAGTTAAGGAGACTATATCAGAGGCTACTGCAAGAGTACAGAGGAGAGATGATAAAGGCCAAATTTAGGCAAAACCAGTGAGGAGGCTGAGGAGATGGACTTGATAGATGAGTCAAGGATGGCTCCCAGGTATTCTGCTTGGGAGCTTCCATTCATCAAGAGATAATTATAGGAGGAAGAACAGGTTTAAGGAGGCAAATTTGTAGGTTCATTTGTAGACAAGATGAGCCAACCTTGACACTAGCTAGCCATTGCAATGCATGGATCTTCAACCTCAGGTTGCACAAAAGCCACAGGTGAAAGTTTATCACACACTATGTGTGGCAAATCACTAGGCACACAATGTTATCAAAGTAACAAGCCACCTCCATTGGGAGCTCTGAAGCCCACTAGTAAACAGGCCCAAATAAGTTTTCATCTTCCACTGTCTTTTGGAAAGAAGGGATGGCAGGTTCTTGAACATTAGGCAAACATAAGAAAGCACTTAACTTTTCAAGTCTGCTTAAAGGGTCAGCACGGTTTGGAGAAAGAATAAGAATTAAAATTGTCAGATTTAAGCAGGCCTGCAACACTGACCCTTTGAAAACATCCTTAAACACAACACAACACACACACACACACGCCCAAGATCAAGTATGGGTAAAATCCCTTTTAACAGTTAGGGAGATTATAATTCTATTTTCAAGAAGCTTAGTCTCGAGAGCTTTTCCTGGTCTCTTTTGGGAGTAGTATTGATTAATGGTGGTCATTTAAAAGCTTTGATTCTAAAATCATCAGCAGGCAGGCAAATTTTTTTTTTTTTAAATGTCCAAGATAGATGTGGCTTGGCAACAGATCTTGGAAAGAGACATAATGTAGGGTTTTGGTTTTTTTTAATAAACTTATTTACTTTTGGCCACGTTGGGTCTTCATTGCTGCACACGGGCTTTCTCTAGTTGCGGCGAGCGGGGGCTACTCTTTGTTGTGGTGCACGGGCTTCTTATTGCAGTGGCTTCTCTTGTTCTACAGCACAGGCTCTAGGCATGCAGGCTTCAGTAGCTGTGGCATGCAGGCTCAGTAGCTGTGGCTCGCGGGCTCTAAAGCTAAGGCTCAGTAGTTGTGGCACGAGTTTGTTGCTCCGCGGCATGTAGGATCCTCCCGGACCAGGGCTTGAACCCATGTTCCCTGCTTTGGCAGGTGGATTCTTAACCACTGTGCCACCAGGGAAGCCCGATAATGTGGTTTTAATTGACCACAAATCCAATGCATCAGCAGCATTCTACTGCTGAAAGAAAGCTAATACTATCCTGGTCTGCATTAACATTCAACAGCGGTTTTACTGATCATCTCCTTGTACTAGACTAGGAATACAAGGGAAAAAAACTTATGGCTTCTGTCCTAAAAGAAATTCCTGTTCTAGCAGGGTAGATACATACATACTCTTTTCTTCCTTATTCCTATGCCAACATAGAGATACAGCCCCTGCAAAGGTCAAACAGCTGTTGGTCATTTATGGGAAGGTTGCAACGTTAAACCCTCAGCAGATAGGCAGATTATTTCTTGCTGTGTTTATGTATTCCCTAGCAACAGTGACTTCATGGCGTGTTTTCCTATGTGACTAGCCCTGAAAGAGAACCGAGGAACCTGTGCCAGAGAGCCATCAGAGTTTATTGGCTCCAGGCTCTGCCTTCCTGAAGATCTAGCCTGGCTATCTGAGGTACAGAGGCCAGAGTCTGTTCTCTGACACACCCAACTTTCTCTATTACAGTACTTGCAAACCACTTGTGCCCCTGCTTTTATAAGCCTCCTTTGCAGACACAGTGGGCCTGACTAGTTCTGGACATTGGTCTGTGAAAAAAAGTGACACGTCAATCCTGCTGAGGCAGTTCACTGCCGGTGTGTCTCCAGCACCTGGGCCCTGCTGCATCAGCTTGGGAGGACGGAAGCCTCCTCTACTCACACCGAGAAATTTTTTTTTGCATAAAGCCATTATTCTAGACTTTGTTGCAGCAAGCAGCATGAAGCACCTTGACTAATAAACAATATAGCTTCCTTCTTGACCTCTTCATAGAACACTGATGACTTGCTGGATATCCTCCTTTGTGACTACTCCCCACTTTTCTTCAGTAATTCATTATTCATCCTTGTTTCGCCCCAGAGTTCTGTGCTCAACCCTCTTCATATCCAGATGAAAAGCTGAGTCTGGAAAAACTCACCTAGTCCTGGAGTTTCAACAGTCATCTCTGATGTAGTGGTAACTCTGTAATCAACACCTCTGGCTTGGGACACTGCTGGCCCCACGCCTTAAAGCTAGTCAAAATGTGTGCGCGTGCGCACGTGTGCAGAGTGCTTCACAGGATTCATGGACAATTGGTTTAGATAAAGTGAAGTCCTGTTAAGATGTATAAATCAGATTTCTCTCCTAAATTAACACTTTTTTAAAGTTTCCAACTTGAAGAGATTCTACCTCAATCATTATAAAAGTAATTTTAACTCAAGATGTGAGGACAAAGAAACTTGATAAGCTTTGTAATCTGGAACCAGTGGTAGGCTGATAAACTGATAGGGGATGGTGGGAAAGCCCTGGTATGCAGGGTTTTCTAATTTCCCACCACAGCTTTCAAGTCACCAACATGTCACCAAACGTGGAGTTGGGAGGAGATGCAGTTTTCGTGAGCTAAGAGAATGCTTCAGCTTTCCACAGTCAGTGGCAAATCTTTTACCTATGAAGCAGTGTTACTCATGCTTTAGTGAACATGAGTTGAATACTTAAGGGGTCTTCCTAAAAACACAGATAGCTAGGCTCCATCCCGAGTTCCATTAAGTAAGTCTGGAGCAGGGCATGAGAATTCACATCTCTAGCCAAGTTCCCAGCTACTGCTTCTGGTTCTGGAACTCTACTTAAGAGAACCACTGCCCTGTGCCCAGAGTGGCAATTTAGTGACAAGATGCCACAGCTGGGTTCTTTCCTAGCTCTGCCACTAATCAGCTCTGTGATCTTGAACAGGGTATTACTCCAAAGGAAGATCAGAGCTTCAAGATTCAATGACCTTATTGTTTACTTTCCATGCATTGCTGTTTTCTTGTTTACCCATCCTAGCCTGTTACCACTCCATGTATAGTATCTCGAGACAAAAAAGAGCTGAGTACCTCCACATTTTGCAAGCAGCAAAATATATCCACGAGGCTTAATATTCTCCTGGCTGACAATGCACAGTATTACGGTATTTTCCTTCCTAATGTTCAGTTATAAATACAGCACATTTTCCTCTAAAGATAAAAACTGTAGACAAGTTGCATTTTTAAAGACATTACAATGTATTTATCTCACAGGGACAGATTATCAACCTTAAAATCCTACAAAGACTTGCTTTAATATGCAATAGAACGCAAGGAGTCCTCACCACCACTGATTTATGAAACCGTTATTGAAGCAACTTAGCTTCATGAATAGGACATTGTAGAGGGTTGAACTTGGTACAAAGGAATGAAGAAGATACTCTATTGTTGGGACTGCTCTGAAAACCATCCTATCAACAGCCCACCCTGCCCAACACATTTCCTTAAAGTTGAGTTTATGCCTGCTGCTTGGATTTTCTCAACTTATCACTCTCCTCTGCCCCTACCACTTAAGGTCATTTATGTCATTATTGTTCTCAGATCTCCTCCTTGATGGCAATGCAAGGGCTTGTATAACTGTCTGGATAAGGACATGGCTGCATGGGACTTCTCCTACTAAACTTCTGTATTATTTCAACTTTTTGTAGAAAAATTACGTATGATTTACATATTACTCAGGTATTTCCTTATCCTTCAAAATGCAATCCAGAGATTATCTTCTCCGATTTCCATCTGTTCCACTAGTATTGAATCCATTTTGGTAACATCCCATATTGCATAGCCTCATGTGAACTGTCACCCCTGAATTCCCAGGGAGTGGCAGTGTCTGGCACTTAAAGAGACCCATTAAATACTCCTTAATTATTAATCTGTTTTCAAGTAAAATTAATCCCTATTATAATTTTATCAAGTGAAATTACTTGATAATTTTAATTACTACTACTTAATTAGTAATTACTAGTTTATACTATTAATCTCTATTATCTATTAATCTCAAAACATGCACTTTTGTACTCAGGCTTAAAAAATTATGCACACCATTATATAACATTCAAGATAAAGCAATAACTTAACATTCTTCGCCATTTTGCAAGGGGGCAGGATAGTCAAGGATATTAAAAATTGTCCAAAGTATTTACCTTCATGTTTTTTGGTAGACACACACACACACACACACACACAAAATCTAGAGGCTAATTTATTCGTTTTACTGTGTCTAGATCTAGACTAAAACATTACATTTTTAATGGAGTTGCATATTAGCACAGTGCAAATCAGTTTTGCAGTTAATAAAAAAATATTTACTTAGCAACTGTTGAGAGCAGTTTCTAAAAATACCTACCTCCCACCTTTCTTCCAACCCCAAAAATCTAATACAGCACTTCACCACCACCAAGATTTGTGCCATTGTCCTGGCAGAGAACCAATGGATGGTTGCCTGACAAAATTGTTTCCAATGGTTATTCAAACTATTTCACTTCTCTGCATCAGTAAGTGACTAAATATGGTAATGGTAAGACAGGGCTACATTTTTCTACGTAATACATTCTACACCATAAATGAAATTATCAGGCTATAAATGTACTATGGTACTAGCGGGTGAGAAAATACTAGTACATTAGAATAACCTACCTCTATAAACCTGATTACATGGAACTGCTCCAAAATTGTAAATGAAATGTTTACAACCACAGGCAAAAATAACTTGATCAAATTTATTTTTTATCCAGAAGAATGTGAATTTTATTTTTTAATATTTATTATTTATTTTTGGCTGCGGCATGCGGACTTAGTTGTGGCATGCACGTGGGATCTAGTTCCGACCAGGGACTGAACTCATGCCCCCTGCATTGGGAGCACAGTCTTACCCACTGGACCACCAGGGAAGTCCCTGAATTTTATTAATGCATCCTACTTACATTAGATATGGATAACATCTTAAACCCATCCAATACTAACAACCTCAATCAACAGTTTTAAGCTGATTTTTAAAAAATTAATTTCAATTTTTAATAACTCTTTAAAAGAAATAACAATTTCTTTTCCTAACAACACACAAGTGAGGTACTTGGTGATACCTAGGTAAGGATTGGCTGATAAATGCAATATATATATAAGAATCACTCTGGCTTAATGGCAAGTGCCACTAGGAAAACCTTTTTTTTTTTTTTTTTTTTAATGTGAACTGTACTGTTTGGCCTAGGTTCTAGTCTTGGTTGTGGGAACTTGAGCACATCTGTACATCTTTTTGGGCTCCACATACATCAATTGATCTCTTAAGAGACTAGAGAATACAAGTTCCAGTATTTGGTCCTAAATGTGGACTCTACTAACAGCCCAACAGTTAAGTGGATGACTTGTTTATGAAACCCTTCCTATCATATAATTTTGGATTTTAACTCTGCTGCTACTATCCTGTTTGGTACTCGTTTAAGACACACAGACAATATAAATTATGTTAAAAGGAGTATAGTTAGTTCTCATTTATGAAACCAAGAGTAACAGAAGTACCTCCTCCAACCCTCTGCTTTGGTATCTTCAAAGTAAAATGGAGACAGGACTTACCTTAGGGGAAGCTGTGACAATTAGGCATATCCAGGTAAAGCGTTTAGAAAAATGCTTAGCATATAGCACTATATAAATAACATTACCAATCTCTAGGTTTAAAATGGTGAAAAATGGGAAGGGACACCACTGCTTAACAGTATGAAAAACTAAATAAAATCAGCTTTAGGTTCTGGCTCTGCAAAACTTAACTAAGCTGTCTTGCCTAAGGTAGTCCTACTGTCCTCAGTTATCCAATGGGAATAACAGTAACTGTTTCATACGATTGTTAAGAGAATTGAGATGATGTACATAATTTTGAAAATCAAAGTTCTACATAAATTCAAATTCTGCAGGACTTTTATGAAAGCTTAGTATGCCAATCTTTAAAATGGGGACAATCATTCCACTTTCAAACTGAGAATGAAGTTCAAAAAAGGCTAAGAATATTTTCTAAGTGTTCAAGCACCCAGTAGGTAGGGAGACACTTTTAAGACAATGTGAACGTCCTACTAGTCAAACCTGCGCTTGCCACTTTTTGCTAAATGACTTTTCTAACGCATCATTACCTTTATTAGTTGACTTTCTACTTCCATTTTTTATATCAATATGTAAATCATGTGTTCTTATTCGGTAAGTTGCTATCATTATTTTGCTAATGTAATTGATAGATTTGGCCAGTAAGAGCCCTTCAAGTGACTCCTGTGTCCCTGCCAACATGTACCCATCACTTTTTGAGATTTCCTTTTTCTCTGGCAGAAAGAACGTTCCAGGTTCATCTTGTACTTTCTCTGCTCCAGCCCTGAAGTCAAACATTTCTCCAAGGAGCCATGGTTTCTTTTAGTATTTAGGAATCAAGAGCTAGGTGTTAGGTGTGCTCACTGCTACTGTAATACCATGGATTCTAGGCAAGCCCTCAGTGAACACAGCTGGGAAGTAAATGAAACATTACTACATAGACATACACAAATACTAAACTCATTAAAGACAATGGGTGAGGAACTGTCCCCAATTAAAAGACGCTACACAAACAACCAAAGCACAAGAAATGATCCTTTTGTTGGATCTGTGACAGAACTCGAAAAAAAAAAAGTTATGAAAGACACTGGGGTAATTGATGAAACTGAATAGACTGGACTAGAAAGCTGGGTCAATATTAAAAATTTCTGATTTTGATAATCGCACCATGGTTAATGTAATAACATCTTAGTTCTTAGGAAATTACACTTAGGTGTACAGGGTCATGATTCTGCAACCCACTCTCAAATGGCTAAATGTATGTTTAAAGAGCAAATGTACAAATAGTAGAGTAAATGGTGCAAAATGTTAACAACTGTTGAATCTGTGTCATGAGCATAAGGGGATCACTGTACTATTCTTGTAATTTTGTTTTAAATAATATCAAGATAAATTACAAAATGAAAAAGCTTAAAAAGCACCTTGTCAACTAAAGGACTATATAAAACACAGGGTCTTGACGTGGTTCACTAAGATGACCTAGTATTAAGCTCTTGCTTGTCTTGCTGGTTTGAACAATGACTATATTATTTATTTAGTAGATAAATGGGCAATTTATTTCATCAATGAAAAGAAAAATTTTTATCTTGACTCCTGAGTATAAAGTTAAAGCAATCTGTGTTAACATTTTTAATGGCATCAAAGAAATGTAGACATGAAACACCTGAATTTTGCTAAAGGCAAATAGAGTAGTTTTTGAAGGTTAGCAACTCATAGAACTGCTAAATTTCATCTTAAAATGGAATGACCTCTTTCCACTTCCTCCAAATGAAATAGTCACCATGTTGGAGAACTGAACCATACAAATTCCTCTAACATACAACCACGATTCTTACTACTTTCAGCAGGTAAGATGCTTCACCATTTCTCGTATGATTTTACAGCACTTCTCATGATTTTCTAAGAACAATGGGAGTTCAACTTCCGTCCTCTTTTCAGTCCCAATGAATGATCTAATTCTCCCTTGCTACATTCTCTTTGCTTGGACTCTGGATAGGTTAGTTTCCTATTCAGTCACAGGTATTCCACAATGCTTTTCCTCTTGTGGAATGATCCTGGTCTCTTACAACTTAAATGGGTTCCCAACCTCCAATTTATCCCTCAATCAATACTTTGTGGTCCTTCCAAACGGCGCTTTCAATATTGTCCATTCTTTAAATGGCTATTTTATTCTCTACCCGCCACACTTACCTATCTGTAGTTCACACCTTTCGTTTGCTGCTGCCCATCTAACAAATCTGCTCCCACACTTGCTTAGACTTCTAGCCTACTCTTCCAAAAGCCTTAAACAACGCCAAGAGTCAGATGTCCCTGCTAAGTGCTCCCACAGCATCCAAATGCTCACTCTTTAGTAATGGTAACTTAGGAGCACAAAATTGCTATCTCCTCTACTACACGGTGAGTTGTTAAAATGGAATTATCTTGGTCACCTTTGAATTCTGCAGCTGGTGCAGTTTCTGACATCCTAAAGTCAAACTGGAAGGTGCACTGTGATGGAAAACAGCTAAAATCATTTCTTCAAACTCTTCTTACAAATATTTACCTATGAAAAATGCACATGATTGGAATGATAAATGGCCAGATAAAAATCCTTAATTTAACTATCAGATGAATAACTATGATTTATATTGCTCTGGCTAGCCTCCGCACGATGAAGGACACGGATATATTGGTCTCTTTAAGACTCTCTCCACCTCCATTTTACTCTTCTACTCATGTAGGAGTCATCTAATGAGTTAGGTGCTTTGACTCTCAGGTCCTGGGTGGTACTGACACCAAATATCTCAACATTGCTCCCAATACTAAAAACAATCATTAATATTACAAACATTTCTTCAAAATTTCAATCCAGATAGATGTACATGAAAGGCAACAACGTAGTAGGAGCTTCTTGAAAAACCTCTTTAAGTGATCTCGTTTGGTAAAAGGTATAATGAACAATTTGCCCCACCTGGCTGAAAAGGAGCAGAGACCAAACAACAGAATTAACTGTGAATTCCCAGGTCTCTCAAACTTGCTGCACCTTTGTTCTCATCGTAGAACTCCAGCCACCCTGGGTCCACAGCCCCAAGTGACAGACACAGTGAATCTGACCAACTTAAAATGTGTCTTGGGACAGCTAGCTTCTCTAACGGCTCTGATATTGCTCAACATTTCCACTATGCCATTTGCATATGTCCTTAAAACTGGCCTAACATGTCATTTCAGAATATAAATCATTTTACTTCAACAATATACTATCTGATGAATAAATACAAAATGCATAGCCTGATTAGATCAAGTTACACTCAATTCATTGCCATCTTAGGCTGTTTGAAAGATGAGAAGTGCACTAAAAGTTTGTCAATAAATATATTCCAGAGAAGAGTGGAAGTTTTTTTGGGGGGGAATCCCCCAAATGTTGTGAGCAACCATCACGTGATTATAGTATAGTCTCACTTCAAAAGGAACAGCACATCTGAGATACCTAAACTTTTTATGTTTGTAACATTTTACTATACCTCACGGACCTACTTACACGTTGGTCACACGGTTATCATTGCCTAAAAACTGACAAAGAGAAAACCTAAAATACTGCTCTGCTATCAGTCTGGCTCAGAAAGAGTCAACTATCTCACAAACTACTGGCAAATTTTTAGGAGGTAAGGTGAAAATATCTAGGCCACCCCCTCCCATGGTTCACTCTAGTCAAGATACAAGAACGTTAATCTCAATATTTCAGCAAACGTTAAGAGAAAACTAGCTCAGTGGCTTGGATTCTAAAATCCTTTTGTTTGGTATTTTTATTATAATGGAATTAAATTTATAATTATTAAAGTATAATCTGCTCAAAACATTGCAAGGACTAGTAGAAATAGGAAAAATCTCTTAGTATTTGTTGATAGAAAATAATAGTAAAAGCAATCCTCCAAAATTCCACTTGCAGGCCATAGGAGCATGAGCACAACCATATGGGAGGAGATAACCAGTCTCTCCCTTCATATATATTCTTTTTTATTTTCTTGTTATACCTTCCCAAAACAGAGACATTCAACAGTAGTTAGAATGACCATCTCCCAACATTTAAAAAACTGCACCCCCCAATGGGTGAACAAAGTAAAGAGCAGTAACCTAGAGTTCAGCTGAGTAAGCCACTGCGGAGCCTTAAGTGGTGAGGTCTTCCAATTTCAGAGTGATGTGTCTTCAACTTGTATCATCATTTTAGTGGAAAAACATAATTTAATTTTGGTGAAATGAGATTCATCTCCCGACAGGATTAGTAACAGCATTCACTGAATTTCACATTCTTCTTTTGTGAACTGTGAAGAAAATGAATGGTAGCTAGAAGATCAATGGTATTCCAGCTCCAGCTGCAGATGGAATGACAATATACCAGGACAAAAACACCTATACTCTGATTTACAAAGCTAACAGCAGTTTTAAATCTGCAACTTAATTACAGACCAACTACACCACAACCTTTTCAAATGGCAAAAATACAAAAAAGTGTTACAAAAATATTTCAGAAAAAGTGCATAGTCTAAGTGCATAGTAAATAAAAGCACTGAAAAATATCTTGCTAGAGGGAGTTCAGCTTGGAAAAGTTATTACCAAAGCTAAACATTTTTATTTTACACAAACTATACTCAAAAATAGCTTTATGAGACTGATTTCTGGCTAAAAGTATCAAAGGGTTTATTAGTCAAGAAACAAATACCTTAACCAACACGGGTGGATAGAAAGGAAACAAAGAAGCTGCCTACCCCAAAGTTCATACTCATTAAGATTTCTGCAGTATGATGGTGCTAATATATCTTTTAATGGCAGAATGTGGTCATCATTGAATTAATTATTGCTAACGTAGTTTTCAAATGAAAAGAAAAAAAAAAAAGAAAACAAACCTGACACAATCTGACCAAACACATGTCAATTCACAATTTCAAGGTTATTTTACAAAATACCTGCATTTACACAAATAGGCGCCTGGCAGCATTTTTAGACAAAAGTTCTTTTAACTTATCCTGATGTGCTATAAATGAATAAATTACACTAATGAATTAGTTATTAAGCTTTTCTTTCTCTTGGGTCAGAAAAAGAAAAGAGCCACACATAAGACTGAGAGATGAACTGCAGATAATTTATAGAAATGGGTGGGGGATAGGGAGGGTCAGCAATCACAAGAACCTCACAGGGTATGATGCTCTCCAAGGTTAGGAGTCAATCAGCTTAGAGCCAATCAACAAGGAATTTAAACAATAGTTTCATTTTGTAGTTAAACCCTTTAACGCTTTCATTCTTATTCAAAATCAGTCCAGCTGTTAGTCTGAGGCTGCAAAAGTTACAATACCAAGTCCTGGCAGTTGCAGCTGCAGCACTAGGTATTGTGCCTACAAGTCATAAAAAAAAAAAAGAAAAATGAAAGAATGCCTTTCCGCTTCAGGGAAAAAAAATATTTTTAAATAAAAAATCTGAGAAAAAGTCATGACACTAAATCTAAAATGATTCGCAAAGGAATATTACATAACAAATGACTTGAAGTAGTCTATTAAAAAATTGGGGAGATTTTGATTTCATAGTGAGTCAGCAAGGCATTTTTTTTGTTTAAAAAAAATCTCATTTCCTTAGAGAAACAGTTTATACTTTTTAATGAACTTGTAAACAAAAAAGCTCCCGTTTCAAAATAAAACAAAATCCCAGATCATATAGATGTTTACAGTGATTACATTTATCTAAGCAACATACATACATGTTCAGTTTAAGATGTTAACTAAATTTTTGTGACAAATATGCTTTTTTCTTGTTTTTTTAATACCAAGAACATTATAGAGTTAATGCAGAGTCCTAAGGGTAATCTAGTAGTCACTAAGTTTTTCTTAAGTCTTCACTTTAGATGCTGTTATTTCTAGCACAGGTAAGCAGGCAGAGTCTTTCATATGCTCAAACACTGGAATCTTTGGTTGCTACCATTATCAGCTGGCTTGCAAACAAGAAGCCAACCATTTTAAGAATGTTTTAAGTGAACAACTTGCAAACCCCAGGGATGGATAAACCCTAAGAATGCACAATTGTGAGCATTTACAACCATCACAACTGTGGCTGAAGACTGTTCATGCCGTTCTTCTGAAATGAGATCTCAAAGCAGTATAGTTCAAAATAAAAGATCTTAACAAAAAATTGGCATATGCACAATTTCTCCACCAATTTGTGTGTCAACCATTTAGTTAACTTTTCCACTTGAAAAAATGCAATAGAAAACTGGACACCATGTTTCACTATCTCAGTTAATATTCACAATTACAGCGGCTACAACTCAGGACACAGCAACACCAGTGCTGCCCAGAGCCAGTTTATACTGAAATTAAGTTCTTTACACCAAGTAAATGGTTGTCCACAACCACTGGCTAGTGTACATAATGAACTAAAATTTCTAGATTTGGGGAGAAACAAATGCTGCTCCGATCATCTGCTCTGCTTCTTCTGTTCCTTGATTCATGCTTAGAAACCTATTAAAAAAAAATCAAAACAGAAAAAAAGAATGTTAAACTCCAAGTTAAAAAAATTTTCTTAACCACACCCAAAGTAGGGAAATAATTACTTTAGAATGGTAACTCATACGTTATTTTCATCTATTTGAAAATCACTAGGTCAGGTTAGCGTTTAAAATAAAAAATCCCGGAAACTTCTGTACTGGATGCCTCTAGGCAGGAGTGATATACAGTGAATTAAAGCCTTCCCGTCCAGCATACAGTTCTCGAGAATTAGTGGTAATTCCAATAAGCCTGTTTTTGTTTACTTCTGTATTTCTAGTACCTAGAATACATTGTGTTTATTAGTCAAATAAATAAAAAATAGGATTGCTTTATCAACTAGAAAGTAGTTTTAATCATACTGCGAGCAGGAACTTTTCTGTACATTATTTGATACAAACGAGGAACAAAAGGCTTTAATAATAAATGTATTCAAGGCATAATTATCTGAGTTATTCCACTGAACACAAACCTGGTAAGTATATGATTTTTATACAGAAACCTTAGACCTTTAAAAATTCTTTACGTCTATCAGTTACACTAAAGAGACTAATTTTTTTACCACAGATTTGAAAATGTAAACGAGTGAGGCTTTCTGGCGTTACTTTCAAGCCTCCCCACCCTGTAAATACACTTCTCCTCCCCCACAAATTAGACCTCAGGGCTTCCACATAAAGGCAGGTTTGAATAGGAGGCTCAGGCAATAATAGCTGCATGTTCTATCTACAGCTGAAGGCAATCAGAGGAAATACACCCATTTCTAATACCTACAAGCTTTATCTATAGCTAAAGGGAATATGTTGTCTCAACATCATGAAAATCTCATCAGCACCTTCTCTCACCTACAGGCCTCCTTTAAGTCATCAATGACCCTGGTCCAATCCCTCCTCTGATAGCCAACCTATATAGCTCACTCTTGCTCACTCTAATCACTCACTCCTCAGCACAGACCATGTTTTTGTCAATCATAAGCTGCTCCTTTTTTGATACTTCAACATTTGCAGGATCATCTCCAGCAGGCTTTGTGGGATAAATGAAATAGTTCTGTAATTTACTTTTCATGCATGTATGCCTCGGTTTTTTCATTTGAGGGCAGAAAGTCATCTTCATTCATTTGAAAACTATATTGTGACAAGCTCCGAAGACAAAGATGTGAGTGTTATACTTCCGTCTCTCCACAGTGCCTTAACAACAGAGTAGGTGCAAAACAGGCTTTTGCTGCCTGTCCTAGCACTAAGTTCATAGAGCAAATGCCAAAAGTGAAAGATAATGAAATTTTCTGAAAACGTACTTTGCCACAGGAATACTATGTTTCTGATGCATGTTATTAAATAGGATTAGCAGTGTAAAACCACAAAAAGAAAAGGCTGTCAAATCAAACCTGAATTAAATTTTAAAAAATCTGACCATATACTGTAACTTAGTTCCAATGTTAAAATACAGGAATATTTTAAAGCAAATTTTAGCTAAATAGCAATGACCCTTATCCTGAGGAGCATTTGGTTTCAAGTCCTGCAATTATCATTAAATACAATAAAAATGTTTTCACAACCACTAAAATTGTTGGGTTTTCTTTTACTGTAGCTTTTTACACAATTACACGATACTGAATAATTACTGGTATCCCCCTACTTTTCAAAAAGTTCGCTTTATGCCACTTCACATTTTATGAAAGGCCTACATTAGTACCTGTTTTCACTAACCAAAGATTTTTTGCTTTTACGAAAAAAGCAAAAATAGCATTCAGCGTTTCACAGCAAACCTAGAGGCAGCATGCACCCTGAGTAGTGATAATGGCACTCCTGAGGAGTGATAAAGGCACTGCCAAGTTCTTTCCCTGGGAACTACCATCAGCCTCAAGCCGCCACAGCTTTGAACTGTGTCTGTTGGCATCTATGCATTATCTCAATTTATCAGCAACATGTATCCTAAGGTAAACTGCTTCTTTGCTTTATGCCATTTTAGCTTAGGAGAGGTTTCCAGTGCCCTACTTTCAGACAGGGGAAACCTGTACTATGTTGAATATCCAAACAGCATTAAAATGAAAACCACTGTCACTAACAAACTACAAAGAAAACATAAGTTACATTGTCAGTCAAAGTATTAGAAAACTCTTGTGTCTTTAATAGGGATAAGAATTGTATCTGTTCATCTTTTAATCTGATATTTGAAGAACTGCTGGGTCAATTAATGATTACAATTGTTTAGGGGTTGGTTAAAGGCTAGCCTAACAATATTCCTGGTAGAATAGAGCAGTCAAATCCAGATTCAGACTGGCCAATGGTAGGATATTCCACCCAGGGATCAATGTTTTTCCGGTGAATTGTCCTAAAATGTTACAGATGCTTGTTTAGGAAAAATCTCAATAGGAGCATTCAGCAGGTATTCAAGATTCAATCTTCAAGTACTAAGTATTCTTTTCCTCAGTGTGCAATTAGTCCTTGGTTTGTCTTGTAGTTTAGGTGGTGTCTCCTGGTTTCTAAAGTCCAAAAACCCATCTTCACTGCAACAGTTAAAATAAGGAATGAAGGAATGAATCCCTTTGTTCCTAAAAAAGAGGGGGGGGAGGAGTTAAAACAGGGTTGGAGAATTAATGTGACAAATTCAGGACTTAATAGATACATTTAAGTTTTCTTTACAAATCTGCAAAAGGAGAAAGAATGTTTATTTTTATACAACTAACCAGGAGATTCTATCCCTCAGTCTGAAATCTGGAAAGTATGTATCCGCTCCTATCTGTAAATTAACTTCAGATTAACTTGATTCTGTTTTTCAACAGAACCACAAACTAGTTCAAAGATATATTTATGTAATAGTAAGGCTAGGAAGTTTGCGATGAGCTTTTAAAATTTAGAATCCTTTCACAGTATAAGACATAACTTTTAAAAATTAATTTTGACTATAATATTTACATTCACTATGCAAAGCCATTTATATTAACTAACTTTTCCTATAATATGCTTGTGTGGTTTTTCTGGTTGTATAGAATCAGAATCAAGCTTGGAGAATTCTGAATCAGACTGACAGTATAAAAGTTGAAGGAAAAAACAAAAACTAAAATAACTCTTCCTTTTCCACAGAAGCTAAAAAAGTATTTAGTTGGGAAAGATAAAGGAAATAGATTTTATTTTTATCACTACAAATAAGATAAATGACAACTTAAGTATAGCAGGTACATCATCCCTAAGCTGCATTAAAAAAAGACTGATGACCTGACTTCTTTTGTCTTCTCTTTTACAGAATTAATTCTGCTACAGATTTCTAAGGATGCTGAATTTTAAAATACCTGTTACAACTGATTCCTTCCCCAACTGGTAGATGGTCTGCATTATACACCACTGAGTCACAGCAGCACTGTACTCTTCTAGGTCTTCTGACAGTTGTTTTCAATCTGACAAGTTGAAAAGTTTGATAGGTCCAGCAAGCCTTCGAGATGTGGGCTTCAGATTACTTCAAATCAACTCTTAAGCACTCATCTTTATTTCCTGTTGGGTTATTTGGTTCTTTTCTCTCCAGCTTTATTGTCCACAGTGAAAAAAAGCTGACAAAAATTTCAGCAAACAGATGCAGCTCCCCGGCACCTCTTTGGATTGAGAGTATTCGGAGCAGAGCAGTCTCTCCAGATATTTCAAGGTCTTCCCCTGTGATATGGTTTACGTTGCTGAATGACCAGCCACGTTCCTAGCAGCAATTGGTGAAGTCAGAAAAAGTTAAGCTAGACATAAATGGTAAGTGAAGCCCAGTAAATACTGGAAGGTAAATCAAGGAAGACCATGAACATGTAGGATGTGATGGAAAAAATATTTCTAATCTATTAAATGCCAACAATTTGACATCCATGTATATTATGATAAAACTATGCTTAGTAGCAATGACTGGAATAGTGAACAGATGGGTTAAGGTGATGAGAATAGTAGAATTAGGAGAGGATCCACCTTTGGCTTCACTACCTTCTGCAATTCTCCCCATCTCTGCCCTCAACTAAAGAAATGGTGAACTTAAGTGAATTCTGAATGTCCTAAAAATATTTTTTTCCTTTACTTCTTATATGTCTTGAAAAGTACTTTCCTTATAATCAAATATAGTTGAAGAAAAGGGAGTGAAAATGAATTTAGAAGTGTATCAGATGTATTATCTTTTGCTTTCCTCTTTAACGTGTATAAAAACAGTAACTGTAGTCTTGTGGTACCTGAGCACTTAAAACCAGTACAGATCATAGTGAGCATTAGTGGAGGCGCCTTGTAGTCTTTTGATGGCCTTCAAAATGGAATATTTCAAAAGATCTTTTCTTTAGAAGAGTAAATACAAGTCTATTACATATAAGTCCATCTTAGCTGAATAAGTCAGACTTTAAATTCTTTGCACATTCTTATTAGTAAACTGCTAAAACAGCTTATAGCTTTCAATGGAAGAACCATCAGATAAAGATTTTTCCAAAATTATCATAGAAAACATATTAGTAAAAGCGACCATTTGGGGGATTTTTTCCCCAGGAATGTATGTGTCTGCAATATAGAGATTTACTTGCTGAAGATCCATTTAAGATACTGAATCCTCTGATGTGGAAACCCCTGAAAGGGTAACTCGTGAATAACAAATGATATATTTAAAAAGCACATCTAAAATTTTAACTAGAAAAATGTAATACGATTTTTTTTCATCACCACGGAAAAGATTTCTTGAAATCAATGAATCATTGAGCTCTTCCTTGAATAAAAGCTTACTGCAGGGAATCCTAAGAGAATATGCTTTCAAACACCCTTATTAGAGACTGGAATCAGGAGTAAGTAAAGCTAGAGCAGTTATTTTCAAACTCCAGGCTTCACAGGAGATTTCTTACTGGATGACCCATATAATGGGGTTGGGGTAGAGGTTAGTTAGGGGAAATAGACTCCCCATACTTATTTCACACCACCCTCAACTGTGTTATGCTTTCATGGCTTTATATATGGGGGGGGGGGGTTGTGTAAGAGTTGTTTAGGGCACTAAGTTTTATATCCAAAATAAAATGAGTCAAAGATTAAAAAGAATTTTGTTCTTTGTATTCTGTGGAGTG
Source organism: Delphinapterus leucas (assembly GCF_059928025.1). NCBI lineage: Eukaryota > Metazoa > Chordata > Mammalia > Artiodactyla > Monodontidae > Delphinapterus > Delphinapterus leucas. The sequence continues at coordinate 126,985,697 of NC_143131.1, forward strand.
GCATGTTTTAATTACAAGCAATATTTTGCTTAAGAGTCAAAACATACTGCCTGGAAATACATTTCTGAAAGCAGTCAGTGATATGTGGTGGGTTTTATGAAAAGTCCAAATTTTCAAGATTTTACAAATTCATGTCTGTGTGATATTTGTATAACCCCAGTGTCTAATAATGCTACGAAATTTTTATAAGATTTTAAATTGCTTTTATGAAAAATACAATACAAAATAAGGATTAAACTTAAGTTTAATTACAGTTTTTTCCAATGAAACATACTAACTCAGTGGATCCAACTTCTCATCTTTAAGACCTAGATAAGGCAGGACAAAAATTCTGCTTGTTTATTGAGTAAGAGACACACAGTAAACTAACAAGGAAATTAGCTCAAAATAAGGTAATTCTTTCTGAAGGCTGCTGAATGCCTGAAGTCCAATGTTCTAGGTCAGAGGAGATTTCAACCTAATTTTCGTTCTAGAAACTGCAACTTGTGATGATCCTATTATCCCAGCTAACTTTAGTCAAAAACTGGTTTCATTTTGTGAGAAAAAGCAAATACACTGTAGGTGTCAGGTCCTCAGTTTAGAGTCTATGTGGTCTTACCTAAATGGCAGGACCACTTCTCAGCAATACTAGCCACCTACCTCATTAAGAACCTGTTGACAATATGATTAGTTATATAATGATTAAAACATTCAAAAGGGACAATTAAATTCCAACTATGATGCAGAGGTAGAGCACTGGGCAAGCATTAGTGTTTGTTATCTTGAGTTCAAACTTCCTCATCTAAGAACTCCCACTACATTAAACCTCCAACTGTGGATCCTTCCCAGAAACGTGGAAACGAAGTACCTCAACTTCATTCCTAATAGATGAGCTGCTGGGAGGAGGATGACATCAGTTAACTATACTACTTGAAAAGTATCCTCAGATTAGAGCCTATTTTTAAATTATAAAATTTTTAAATTGCAACAGTAAAAATATGGACCAAAGAAGACCAAGTTCAGATCAGAGCAGTGATTCAGAAATTATGTAATTAGAAACCAAAAAACAAACCTTACCTGCCCACCACTTCCAGGAAGTAGGCAGGTATCAGAAGGTAAGCCCCAGAAAGGGGAAAAGAAAAACAGACAAAAAACATAAAACACAGGAGTTGAACTGTATGGCAACAGTGATAAGAAATGGCACTGTGCCCTAACAGTTCTACTCCTTAGTAGCACTAAGAGTGCCAGAGAGATATAGAAAGGAAATAGATTAGCAGCTCAGTGGCATTTGCCCGTTTGTTTTTTTTTTCAATTTGAGAGGAATAACTGCAGAATTCAATTCTACAGTAGACCCCTAGACCCTGAATATTTGTACAATTTAAAAAAAGTAAAAAAAAAAAAAAAGTAACGCCCTAAGAAAAAATCATTTTGAAATTAAGAACACATGTAAGCTAAGCAGCAACTAAAAGAGAGATTTATTTTTGTGGTAAGTAAGGATATATCGAGCTCTTCAGTTATTTGAGCATTTAAGAGAGTAAATGAGGGCTTCCCTGGCGGTGCAGTGGTTGGGAGTCTGCCTGCTAATGCAGGGGACACGGGTTTGAGCCCTGGTCTGGGAGGATCCCACATGCCGCGGAGCGACTGAGCCACAACTACTGAGCCTGCGCTCCACAACAAGCGAGGCCGTGACAGTGAGGGGCCCGCGCACCGCGATAAAGACTGGCCCCCGTTTGCCACAATTAGAGAAAGCCCTTGCACAGAAACGAAGGCCCAACACAGCAAAAAAAAAAAAAAAATTAAAAAAAAAGAGTAAATGACGTGCTCTGCAACTGAGAAGATAGACACTTCGGGGGCAATGCCAGACTCACCTCTTGAACTTAGATCATGTTCACAATTTTCCATTTTTAATTCTAAAGCATTAACATGCAGAAAAATTCTTAACACTGTTAGTTGGAAAGAAAGTCAAAATACCATGGCTAACCAGATTCATTATTAAAAATCAACAAGTGTTAGGTCTAGGATTTTGGATTGATTGATTATACCATATTCCCAACACCAAATGTTTATTTTGGAAAGGGTTAATGAATGAGTAAAAAAGATGCAGTTGTTAAAAATGACCCAAAATCCCAAGAGAAATGATAATAATATACACACATATATGTATATAAAAATACATATACATATATATGAATAAGGACATTTGGGTTTAAAGTTAGTAGTCAAATTTTCCAAGGACGTCTTTTTTTTAAAACAAAGAGCCAGATTTTTATGTATTTTAAAACCACCTCCTCGATCTAACACTGTTAGAAATGGATGAATTACCCAATTTTGTGTTCAATTTTTTTCCCCTGTAACGTCACTTGGTTCTTGGCTACTAACCTTTCATGTTACTCTTGGTTTTGTCAGTTTGCTTGCCTGTGGGGGTTTGGGCCTGCTGACCCTGCCCACTTGAAGAGGCTGCCTGCTGTGCTGCTTTCTGTTTTAACATTGTCCAATCAAATGTGTAGTCATATTGGTGATTCAGGGTCCTGGAAAATATAAAATTATATGTTAACCCATTATTAATAGGGTCCAATTAAATACTCCACAGAACTTTCAAGACAGTGAGAGCATTTTTAAAGGAAATGAATATCTTCTCTTAAGTGTGGTAGCTTCTACAAGATTTCTTTCCCTATAGATGACTTACTGTTCAGTTAATTCCACTTTTTACATGTCTCAACTGGGGGGAAATGATGTCACCGCTTTGGTCTGCTGTATTCAAGAATAAATCCTCTCCCTTTTCAAAAAGAAGCTGCCTTTAAACTTTCTTGAAATGAGCAAGTGAGTGGGAATGAAAGGCAGCCATGAGGGAATTCTCTGGCAGTCCAGTGGTTAGGACTCTGTGCTTTCACAGCCGAGGGCGTGGGTTCAACCCCTGGTCCGGGAACTAAGATCCCACAAGCGGCACTGTGCAGCCAACAAAAAGGCAGCATGAACAACAAAAACACTGAGTCAAGCTGTCAGTTATGGGGGAATATTCTTAACAGAAGGTATCCCCTAAAGACACATCAGAGTAGACGTGAGACTGTAACTTTGAGAGGGCGATGTATATGCTGGTGACTTGGGAAGACTTCTCTAGGATTAGAGCATTATCCCTAATTCTTCTCTTCCAACTAAGATTTTGAGCCACATGTACTTTATTTTTTCAAGACCAATTTTGGGTTGTATACCTAGGGATCCTAGAATTTGGGCCTACTTCCACAATATCATAAACTCCAATTATTGCCTGATATTTTAATTGCTATTCATTTTGGTATTGAGCAGGGTTGTCTACCAAGTTGGAGAGTCCCAATTGCCACCAACAGTCACTTGTATCTAATGTGAATTGTGTAACTATTGTGGAAAACTTATATTCTACTTTGAGTTTGATTTAACAGTTTCTCCATCCCAAACGAAAATATTTCAAGGACATTTGGAAATGGAAAAATGTCAAACTCACAGTTTCTTAACATTTCATTCCATCACACTGGTTAGACCCACTTTTACTTGCTACTTGTCAGAGTAGATATGTTGGGCAGACTGAACTAATTTCCCTCACTGGAGTTTATAGTCTTAAAAACTGACCTGAAAAGAATGCGGAATAGCTGCCTCAGGTACATGTAATCCGGGGCTTCCTCAAAGCGCAGCCCACGGCAATAGTTTAAGTACATGGCAAATTCTGCAGGAAATCCCTACGAGTTCAAGAGTTAAAACACAAAATTAAGACAACAACAACAAAAAACTTATTTAAGACAGAAAAATCAATGTATTTAAAAACAAGCAAGAAATGTATTTAAGGATATTTTACTACTTTGCTAGAAGATCTGAGAACCTAAATAACAACATGACTTGGTATCCTCATAAATTTGACAAAATTTCTTCGTCCCAACCACCTTATTACGTACTATATCTTTTAATATTGGTAGAGGAAATATATATCTTTTCCTTGCAGTAACAGGTTCTTAAATAATTTAGATATCCCACTTGTTAACCTATTATTTTATCAATGTACAATAACTGCATGGCAATAAAGAATAAACAACAAAAATGAGGCCAGTAATGTTCTTTGCCAGAACAGGACAGTGAATGGGTATTCTCTCTCCATTCTGAAATTACTTTCTTTTTAAACAGCAGTACAGACCTATATAAAGAGAAGTAAAATCAAGAGTGCAATTATACAAAGCAACCATTGTTATGATATAGATCAATCCAATACCACACCCTATGAATATACTGGGTTTGTCTTTTCTTTTTTCCATAATCCAATGCTTCCTCCTATGAACAGATTGGGTTTGTCTTTTTTTAACATAACTGTTATCATACTGCATACATAATATATTCCCTTTTCCATTAAAAGATTGCAAGCATCCTTCTATGTCATTTCTAACCTCCGCATCAACTTTTTAGAAGTTCATGGCCAGATATTGTTTGACCTAATGAATACATCATAATTAACATGTTCCCTATAACTGGACATTTAGAGGATTCCATTTTTCTCTATTATAGACAATACTAATAAGTACATCTGTGGTGTAAACTGTTTCCACGTTTGGTTTCTTGGCAAAGAGTCTCAAAGATGTATACAGGTGTTTTTTAAGGCTGTTGATATTAGTCACCAAAAGGATTTTGCCATTAGGAACCTAGAAATGCAAAGTATTTAAACAAAAAAAATCCCCACATCTCCTCCCTTTGAGTAAATGTGAACGTGAAGGAAGATGAGTTAAAAGAGGCAGTCTCTTCCCAAAATCTTATGATTTTGAGAAATTTCTCACATCCACAGGTAGGATAGAATGTATACATCCACAACATTTATTTTTTATTGATTACAGTGATGGAAACCAATTTAATTTTTACAAAGTACTTTCTTAAAAATTTATTTTATCTATTTTATTTTTAGCTGCGTTGGGCCTTTGTTGCTGTGTGCAGGCTTTTCTCTGGTTCCGGTGAGTGGGGGCTACTCTTTGTTGTGATGCGCGGGCTTCTCATTGCAGTGGCTTCTCGTTGAAGAGCACGGGCTCTAGGCGCGTGGGCTTCAGTAGTTGTGGCACGGGGGCTCAGTAGTTGTGGCTTGCGGGCTCTAGAGCGCAGGCTCAGTAGCTCGGTAGTTGTGGCGCACGGGCTTAGTTACTCCACGGCATGTTGGACCTTCCCAGACCAGGGCTCAAACCCGTGTCCCCTGCATCAGCAGGCGGACTCTCAACCACTGCGCCACCAGGGAAGTCCTCAACTTTTAATATACATTCACAGTCTGTATTAATAGTATTCTGCATTTATCAAATGAACTTCCTTCTACAAAAGAAAACTACCAACATGATAAGTATTTCATATGTAAAGTGTGAACTGTCGCTAGACCATGCCGCTGGACCATAAGACTGAAAACAATCTCACTACTTTATAGTAATACCTAATACTTCGGTGTTCACTGCACCCTGAATCAATTATATGTGTCTAATCCAGAAAGACAAATGTAGTTCACAATTTCCAGATCAAAATTAAGATGTTGCACACAAGCAGAGAATGTACTAAATCCTCCCGTTCTCTTCCTGAATATTTTATTCATTAACCTAAAATGTATTTCATAATTTAAAACAAATCCCCAAAGAGTCTCAGAAAAGATCATAAATTTCTCAACCCATCCCCTCTGTTTCTGTAGATATGCAGAAAAAGAGAAAGCAAATTTGTGGATGGGGAGACTCATAAAGACATCACCATTTACTCCCTTCCAGAGTACTATTTCAACTCATGCTGATTTCTCCCTTCTACCACCCAAATATGTAATTATATATTGTTTTCTAATTATTTCAGGTATGCAATTGTCACAAAGATGACCACGTGGTCTTCTTTCTACGGAAGAGACATCATGACAAAAGTATCTTTCCACTCTCAACTCACGTGCCTCTCTTCAAAGTTTGAGATTTCAGAGAAATGAGCCAGATTCAAACTGCCATCTATACTGTTGGACACTTTCTATTTCTGGATTGTTCTATTCTGCTTGCTTTTGTTTCCCTAATTCCTTGATATGCCAATTGTGGATATCCTTTCTTCTCTGGCACCAGTTTAAGAATAAGGGGAATATTTCTTAACTTAATTTTCTCATAAATTGGTTTTGAGGTTTGGAATTGAGGTTCTATTAGAAAAGTTTACCTCCTTCTTATTTTTCCTCCAATTTAAAACAGATCATAGGGCCTAAACCAGAAACATAAAACAATTATTTTAAAATGACTCATATATTCAGGTCATTCCTTTTTAAATTTTTTTGGCTGTGCTGGGTCTTCGTTGCTGCGCGCCGGCTTTTCTCTCGTTGTGGTGAGCGGGGGCCACTCTTCCTTGTGTTGCGTGGGATTCTCGAGGTGGCTTCTCTTGTTGGGGTGCACGGGCTTCAGCAGTTGCAGCGTGTGGGCTCAGTACTTGTGGCACGTGGACTTCAGTAGTTGCGGCACGCAGGCCCTAGAGCATATGGGCTTCAGCAGTTGCGGTGTGTGGGCTCAGTAGTTGTGGCGTGCAGGCTTAGTTGCTCCGCAGCATGTGGGATCTTCCCAGACAAGGGATCGAACCTGTGTCCCCTGCACTGGCAGGCGGATTCTTAACCACTGTGCCACCAGGAAGTCCTCAAGTCATTCATAAAGATACCAAGAATCAACCAAAGTAAATTTAAAACAGTAAATAGCTACTCAATAGGATGCTTAAGTTCTAAGGCTGTAAAATAAAATGTTCCTTTTTGTTCCTGGATCATTTATATTAAAAAAAAAATCATCATGTACACTTACCTTACATAGAACTTCAACAGGTGTGGACATCTTCTTTTCGCTAATTTTTTCATACTTTTGCTTCTTTGTTGCAGCCTGTGGAGAATAAGAAACCACACAGATATACTCGGTATTATGAGAAGAATTTTACTAGTTTAACATACTACACATAAAAGGAAACTTGAGATTCAAGAGAAATAACCTAGAATAAAAAAGAAATCAAAGTATAATACATGTAATCTCCTTTTCCTAAACTGTTAACTTTTCACATGACTTTCTGCTTCAAGAACGTTTTTAGCTGTTAGCAAAGGGTGAGTTTAACAGGAATATGATTTAAGTAAAAATGGGTGGAGTCAAATTTGAAATGAGATTTCTTAACCCATATTCAACAAGGGCAAAATAAGCAGATCAATACCAAACACATGTGCCTGCCCATCATTTAGTGACATTAATAACTGGTGTTATTTTTCCAGTGTAAAAATATTCACACTGGATAAAGCTACCCACACTGAGCAATTTGTCAAGCTCATAGATGCTCAATAAATACAGGGACCATTTACCTTTAAAGGACCAATAAAGCAACTAAACAGCCATTAAATTCTTGGACACAGTAATTTATCATTACCATACAAATACTCACAAAAGTAATGGTAAAACTCCTAATTAATGGAAACAAATAAAATGTTAGGACAATTAAATAATATAGCTAGTATTACTGGATAAACTAGTTCTACTGTACATAAAAGTACACATTTTCAACATAATGGCAACACATCAAAATGAGAAAGTCTCCACCTTTCTTAGCCCATGTCAAGTTCCTTCCAGGTAAAGCTACTGGTTACCAATGGGTACCTGCTAATTGTCCCAAAGGAAACTGTTCCTCAAGTGTGACTGTGAGAGTCTACTAACCTAATTATTACTGAAACGATCAGATTTTATTTTACCAATAAAGGTAAAAACAAAGTCATTCACTCTCAGAAAACCTCATACTTGAAAGGGACCTTAAAGGCCATCTCCAATGTGTATTTGTATTCTTAAAACAAAAAGCTGGTGATGTGAGTCTGGTTTACCTTTAGTCCTTGCCATGGCAGGCTGGTTCTATTAAAATACATCAAAACATATCCTAATGATTCCATGTCATCTCGGCGACTAGAAAAGAAAATGTAAATTTAAAGGCTGGAATTATTGTGAAGAACATGTGAAAGAAAGCCAGGTACACAAGAAAAAATGTTTCCAAGCAAGGAGAGAAAGTAATTTGGTATCTTGTGCAAGGAGTTACTCAGTTAAGGTAATTTTAAAAAAAAGTTCCTAATGGGTTACTTCTAAACAAAATTTCCTCACAGAATCCAAAATTATAAAATCCAACACGATCCTGCAACTTAACTTTTAAAGAGCAAAAAGAATTTAGCTAAATAACTTTATAAATGAGGTTAATAAAGATGGAAGAACCATCTAGCAGGACATAAGTTTTACAGAAGCTCACAAAGATTATTTAGGGATAACTCTGAAAAAATTAACAACTTTAAGCTAATTAAACATCTATATGAATATATACACAAACACATACACACTTACACACATATTCAGACAGATACATGTACTTAAGGACTGGTAATGGCCTACAGAAGATGTGAAACTATAGTTTAACCAAGGGTACTCAGATATTCATGGCTATTCCCTAAGCTTAAAAGCTCATTCTCATGAAGTTCCATAACCTGGAAGCATATCATTTCTACGCTTATTTATTTATATATTTTTTGTGGTACGCGGGCCTCTCACTCTTGTGGCCTCTCCCGTTGCAGAGCACAGGCTCCGGACGCGCAGGCTCAGCGGCCATGGCTCACAGGCCCAGCCGCTCCGCGGCATGTGGGATCTTCCCGGACTGGGGCACGAACCCGTGTCCCCTGCATCAGCAGGCGGATTCTCAACCACTGCGCCACCAGGGAAGCCCTCTACGCTTATTTTAAGGAGCAAAAAGAAAAATGATTGACAAAAGATGAAAAACTAGAATTCAAGTCAGAAAATAGAAAGACCACAGAAATTATGACAATGTTTAAACTAAATCCTATTCATTTATGTAGGGGTGAAGAGTAGAACGGGGATGGTCCACCAACCACATTTTGGTTTATTAGAAATCAGATAACATTTTCCTTGTAGAAATAACCAATACATTCTTCCCCTAAACTCAACTTGCTTCACTAACATATAAAAAGCCCAAGATCAGTATTAAGAAAAAAAGTATTGTCTTTAGCTGCAAAAAGAAACATAAAGTTGCATTTATGCTTCTAATTTCCATCATGCAATATTTTCTCCTCAAAAGACAAGCTTCAACAAAGAAAACAAAAAGGCCTCATTTAATCGGCTTCTTTGCACTGTCCAAAGCAGCAGATAAAAGGATTAATAAGTGTCTTTCAAATCTTCAGCCAAGAAACATCTTTAGATATTGTAAGAAACTAATTAAAATATTTTTAAAACCCATCAATGGCTTTTGCTATGGATTTGATAAACACATTCAATTTTCAAACTCACCTCTGTTCAATACCAAGATGTGCATTGATGCTAGCATATCGAGCAGTGCCAGTGAGATTTTTATCTTCTCTGTATGGTATGTGTTGCCTTGTCCTGTTGTCTCTGTACTTTTTGGCCAAACCAAAATCAATAAGGAATAACTTTAAAAGAAAATAAAGAGACATTAGGTTTCCAATCTTGTTCAGTTAAACTGCTTCTTACTCATTAAATGGCATCTATTCTATTTTGTTCAATTATATCAAAATAAAGCATCATAAACAGAACAGATAATGAACAAACTTAACACTCCAATAAGCTTTTATTAGTCCTCATCAATAAATCAAGTTAAAAAAATACAGTTAAGTCAAGTGGTTGATCCCTGTCAGCTGAACAATTTCATAGGCCAGTTCATTACACATTCAGGAGCCTGTCTTTGGAACCTCTAACATAGTGGAGAAATGTATACATGCTCAATATCAGAGTTGCTGACAAGTGTGCTGCATGCCATAATGAAGCCTGACATCCTGTTACACTGGTAAACAAGCATGGGGTTTTAAAAAACTAGACATAAGCTATCTGGAACTCTTCCATTCTACAAAGGCCACTCTTTAGTATGCCAACAGAATGCTCATTATCTAAAATAAGACAACTCTGAAAGTTGTATATTGACAACAAAACCAAGATTTTTATTTATAATAAATAAGCATTTTAAAACAAGCATGCATTTCATTTTATTTCCAACTGACATTTACGCATGTGAGCAGCTTAAGCTTCTGGAAAATATAACAAGTTGATCTAAAGTCTTAAAAAGCACTTAAGTATTTATTTATTTAAATAAAGGTGGCTTACAATCAGCAGTTTAAATGAGCTAACCAGAAACCAAGTAGTATTTTAGAACAAAATAATGTTTAGTGCTGTTTCATTTAAATGGTACACAGGGCGTAAGATACTCATTTATAATGTAGCTAATTTTAAAAATTAATTCAGGTTTACTCTCCATGATTAAAACTTTTATACAAAGAAGAAAAAAAACAAAAGTATTTTGGGGGGAAAAACCCAAAATATGTTCATATTTACCTACCTTCTAAATCAAAATAATCTTAACTTAAAATTTTATTTAGTCTTTATCATAAAATCACTTATCAAAAGTTATGTCTACAAAGTTTATCAAGCAAAGCAGGTCTATGTGCTCTTATACTACGTAGCCCTACACTATTCTTTTCTAGTTTACACCTAAATTTTGCAGTTTTTCTTCCCATTAGGCTGACATTAGGTTCCTTCTGCTGCAGTTTACAGTCTGTGATATACTGGGAAACATGACCACCTAGACTGTTAGGGTTTGCGTCAAAAAATAACTAAAGCGGGCTTCCCTGGTGGTGCAGTGGTTGAGAGTCCGCCTGCCGATGCAGGGGACACGGGTTCGTGCCCCGGTCCGGGAAGATCCCACATGCCGCGGAGCGGCTAGGCCCGTGAGCCATGGCCGCTGGTCCTGCGCGTCCGGAGCCTGTTGCTCCGCAACGGGAAAGGCCACAACAGTGAGAGGCCCGCGTACCGCAAAAAAAAACAAAACAAAAAACTAAAGCAAGTTACTGATTTAAGTGAAAAAGATATGACCAAGTGCTTCTTTTAGGAGGATGAAAAATGCCTATTTCAGGCAGGCACTACAACCTAGCCTTAGTTATACACTGGATGGGAAAGGCTGAGGTTTGAGCTTCTGTAACCATATTGACAATGAAACACTTATTTTCACCTGGTCTACTACAAAGAATGAAGATTAAATTTTCAGTAAAATGTAACTGGATAATGAAAGCTCTTTGTATGATTAAACTCACTTCTTGAACAACTGAATTATTATAAAATAGGGACAGGAAAGTTAATGTTATAAACCACTAAGAGAAATAAAGCTCATACTCTTTTAAGTTTCTTTCGATATGAAAATTGGCTCAGTACTCAAATATTAAAATGAGCAAAATATACTTATGTTAAGCAAAACAAAAATTATGACTTAAGTTCTACAGATTCACACTGAAAAGAAAACAAGGGAAAAACAAACCCAAAAGGACATCCAACTTCACGGCATTTAAAAACTCTCCCAAAGAATTATGTGGGGGCGTCCCTGGTGGCGCAGTGGTTGAGAGTCCGCCTGCCGATGCAGGGGACACGGGTTCGTGCCCCGGTCCGGGAAGATCCCACATGCCGCGGAGCGGCTGGGCCTGTGAGCCATGGCCGCTGAGCCTGCGCGTCCGGAGCCTGTGCTCCGCAACGGAGGAGGCCACAAGAGTGCGAGGCCCACGTACCGCAAAAAAAAAAAAAAAAAAAAAAAATTATGTGGGTTATGAATAAAAAGTGATTAGGCCATGAACTTTCTTCTAAGGATTATTTTCTAAGATTGCTTCCTTTAGTACTCCAAATGGAGGAGAAAACAGGAACAACTCTGACATGGTTATGTCTGATAGTTACATTCATGTCTAGATTCAACAGCTGCATTTGCAACTCAATAACCACTTTCTCACAACTACAAGACTGCTTTATAAAAACTCAGTGTTCACTAGAGTTCTTTCCTTCTACAATTCTAAAGGACAAAAACCTAACTTATTAAGAACAAAAATGGACAAACACTACCTTCTTAAGTATCTCAATCTTTAATATTAAAGCAAAAAATTTTTAAATTTTCTCCTATAAAAACTGAAAATGAGTCAGGAAAAGTAACGTCACTGATAAATAAAGGTATCCCATTTTAAGAGCAAACAACTGAAAACTACTTAAAATTTAAAAATTTTAAATCTCTTGATAGTTCATTACCTTCTGGTACCTATCATGCTTCTTTAGTCGCTCTCTATGCACTGAATTTAAAACGAGTAAAAACATATATAATGGGAAATATTTACATGAAACCATGTGATACCAAGGATACAACCCAACAGGCGCAGATATGTAAAGGTAAAACCAAAAAAGGAAAAGTCAGTATTCAACGTCATAAAATAATGTGTTTTTATAGGTCTGCATATGCAAAGAGACGTTTAAACTCTTCGGTTGTCAAGCTGCTTTTCTGTGGATTTTAACTACATGTTCTAAGTAAAATTTGTGGCTGTTTTAAAGAATGCAGCATATTTTTCAAAGGAATGTGGAAATGAGTTAATGTTGGGTACGCTGGGATAACTCCATTCAGCAGACGTGCCATTTTCTTCAGAAACGCTACTGCCAATTTTAGTTTTTGGTATTTACAACAGTTTTTCTCCTAACCAGCAGTCACATTTTCCTGCCCTTCAGGAAATTCACAAGATTACTTTTCCTTATAACCCAGAAAACCTATTATTAAATAATTATGTTATAAAATATAAGTAAAATGTGTGAATGTATATGGATAAGTAAAAATAGGGCAGTAAAGTTGCCTTACAATGTACCTAATTACCCACCATCCTCCCTCTCTGCCCAACCAAGACCTAGTTACCACAGTTGGTATTTCTTTGTGAATAAAAGTAAAATTGAATTCCTGAAACCGTTTTAACAGTGGGAGAACGTAGTTCCTGAAATAATGCTGGGCAGTATGGAAAAGGATTAAATGATTACCCAGGTGATACTTGTGGTTTAATAACGGAACTACAAAGTATGCTCACATATCAAATGCAACTTTTTTCCTTTTCTGATTACTTATGTCAATACTTACTTCTCAGTGTATACTAAATTGATAAAGATTCGTTCATTCAGGAGCTTCAAAGATTAAGTACCTAAATGGTGTGATTTTTTAAAATTATTTTCCCTTGTTTATCTGAAAATTCATACAGTAATAAAGCTATCTAACTTCTACAAAAGTAAATATGAAGAGTTCTGCTTACAGTTAAAAAATATTTGGAAAGTTACTGGAGTGTTTAGCCTGCTAAACACTAAATCATCAGGTTATGCATGTGTTTATCTTACATATGTGTTACTGATGGTAATTGATAAGTGCTTCAGTTATCGTTATGTTGTTAGAATACAGTATATTCTAGTTCCAGAGCATATAATGCTCTTTAAGCATTTTATGCCACTTGTTTGAAGCTGAGAGAATTCTTATATTGAGGTAATCAATTCTAGAAAAACTAGATCTGAGATCTGATCTACACTTACCTAAAGTACGCTAGGGGAAGGGGAAGAGTTGACGCAGAATATCATTCAGCAATAATGCAACTCCAAATTATTTTTAAAAATTGAACAGTCTATCTCAAGTTTACCATTAGGTAAAGAATTTCAATGGTAGATCAACATATTTCCTCATGTGGATGTTACAGATCTAAACATAATCCTGTTTTCATTTAGGTTTTCTCTAAATTTTACAAACTTTAAGCAAAAGCCACAAAGAAACATCTTAGTAATGTTATGTTTGCCAAGTATGTCTGAATAATGCCAACGTAAGAGGTGCTTGAGCAAGATCTACATTCTCCAGAATTAAAACAAAACAAAAATAATCAAAATAAAACAGTAAGAAAGAAAAGCACATGAATTTGGGATTGAGGTTGGAATAGGAGACAGTTTCAGACCTGGTTTAATCCTGAGAAAGATGGGTCCTGAGAAGAACTAACAGTCATGCTTCTTTTCCTCTTCCCCACTGGAGATTCTAAACACTAAACAGACAATAGAGGGTGGCAGTGCATCAAACAGTATTGCTTACATTGCAACAATGGCCGGCGCAGACAGGCAACACCGAGGCATTAGAGAAAGAACAGGGTAGCCAAATGCCATCCTTCTTCCACCAAGCACTGTAGCTTCTCAGTTTTCCAAATAAGAATCACATGCTTAAGAACATTTGAATTCTGGAAAATACTCAGGTTTTTAATGCCACTATATTGTGTCACTGCCTGAAACAGGGATAGCAATGGTGACATTTGGCTCTTTAATTTATTAATAAAAAAGGGGGGAATTTGGATCTGCAATCTTTGGTACCACAATCTGCCCTTCCCCTAAAAAAGATTGTACAGGGGAAAAAAATCTTCAGTAAGGAAGAGGTAGAAGGCATTTAGTCACCTTAAAATTTATTTTCATAAGCATGCAGGGCTGATTACTGGAAGAGATGAGCAAATTCACTATGATTGGAGTGACTACTCCTAAATATCAAATTCAGAACAATTTTCCAAATAAGAAATTTGACTTTAAAAATCAACCTCAAAAGCGCCCCCCACCCAACTCTTTACCCACAAATAGAAAACTACTGGAACAAGCTGACCGAAGAATCCAGTCTCATACAACTGGCATATTTCAAACTACAATACAGAAAACACTAAAAACCAACTACATAAACAAAACACTAATCTAAAATGTTCAAGAACAACATTTAGAATTTGAATCTTAGGTAGAACACTGCACTTCTAACCCTAGGGTCTCTCTGAATCTGTTTAACAGCAAAGCAGCTTCACAATATTCTTTTTAATATCTCTAAAAGAGGATACAAGATTCTAAAAAGGTTTACGTATCACTGGTCAATTTGGATTTCCTAACACAACTATGTGATTAATAAGCTATTTTAAAGGGGGGAAAAAAGCAAAGAGGTATTATCTAGGCCATCATTAAATTTAAGACAAAAACCATGTACTGCAATGTCAACATGCAGAACATGGATCACATGAGGATAATGGGTCTTTAGCAGGAAGAAAATGGGAAGACAAGGGCTGGGAAATGGTCAAAAGATTAGGGTCATACTGACAAAATTGCCCCCCAAAATTAAGACTAGTAATTTTTCAATTAAATTACCAGGTTTTATAGTAACAATTAAGAACCTGGATGCTTCAAAGAGAGAAGCCACATAACATTAAAAAAAAAAAAAGATGCAATTGGGAATGGCAAGAAAGGTTGTATGTAGATTTAAACACCTTCTATTATTTAAAGCTCAGCTTTCAACAAAAAAATTTAAATTCCTAAAACTTGGTCAGACCAACATTAATGTCTCACGCATTAACAAATAACACCAGTTCTAATGGTAATGGCTCCAAGTTGGCATTCATACAGGCAAACAAAGGTAAACATTTATAGCTAGACCTAAAAACACCAAACATTCCCTAATGGTTTAATAAAACAAATGGGAATGTTCCTTCCAAAAACAAAACAAAACAAAAAACACAAAAAACAAAAACCCCCCAAGTTGTCCTGAAGTTGAGAATTTCTATCAGATCATCAGATCATAACATGCTTAGTGCATTGCCAATGCTGCCTGTCTGCCCGAGCTCAACATTGAATTAATAAAAAAAAGCAATTCACTCAGTAAAACTAATCATTGCAGAAAAAATTCAACACAATTAGTTTTTAACTGCAATCATGCGTCACTAGCTAAAACCCAATCACCCCATAAATTCAATCATTCTGCAGCCCCCAATGAACACTAATTTCATTATATGTATGTTCATTTCACTTGTCTACACTTCCCTTTGAAAAGGAGAGGGGAAGAGGGTGGAGACCCCACCCAACTTGGCACCCAAATAAGAAACTGTCAACTACTTTTGAAGCAGGCCCAAAAGTTATCCTTTTGAATACACAAATCCAAGGACTGAAGAATTCTCATTATCAACCATGCTTAGTCAGCAAATGTTAACGCCATGGTGACAGATGGGTCAGTGGTTCCCACGCTGGCACAAGCACATATATTAAAAAAACCCACACTTCAGAGACAAAGGTTAAAATCTGATTTTTAGCATTCAGGAAGAAAAGTACATGGGGTTTTTTGTTTGTTTTTTTGTTTGCTAGATATTCGAATGAATGAAAAATAGATACAACTGTTCAATAGTTAAATAATATAGATGATTACATTTCACTATAAGCCCTTGGAATTTTATATTTCCATATAAATAACTAACCTTGGTTGGGTAAGTTGGAGAGAATTTATTTCAAGTTATTAAGTTAATAGATTATCCTTCTAGTACAATCTTTTAAAGCAATTATCAATAGCAAATTCAACTTACTATGACTCTTAATTTAAAGACTGAAAGTTCACCAAAGCAATTCTTGAAGTTTTTTACTCTTTGTTCCTTCATGCAAAGAACATGTGACTAACCTTATTACAGTGACGCCCAATACCCATTAAGAAGTTATCTGGTTTAATGTCTCTGTGTATAAAATTCTTTGTATGCACATATTCAATTCTACTGATCATCTGGAAAAAAGGGGAGGAGGGGAGAAAATTAAGTGATTTGTATTAAGTGACAAAAGAAAACATTATTTCTCAATTACTTCAATATGCCAATTATTTTTCAAGATCACAGGTATACTTTATTAACTTTGTTTAGAGTTCACAAAGACAGTGCTAGTCAAAATTAAAAAGAAAGGGCAACCAGGCACTGCATTTACCTCTAGACTGATGGATATATAAGCATAAACCAGAAGTGTTCTTTAGGCTTATTCTTTCACTATTAATGATTATAAACATGATAGTAGCAAAACATGACCTGATAGCAAAAAATGGTTTTATTTTTAAATTACAAAAGTAATAGATTTAGAATTGTTTCAGTTGTTGTAATAAATTATATAAAGTAAAAGCCAATCCTATGCCTCCTGACGTACCTATATAAATATAAAAACAGCCTGCTATTGCCCAGATCCATTTCCATGCTCTTATATACATACACACATAAACTCACTTGTGCTTGGGAGTAAGGGGTGTTGACCAACTGATATAGTAGCTATAAGTTGTTGTTATTGCTTTAAATTGAAATAGAAACGGTCCACTCACTTTATTCTTGTTCACTTGTTTTTAACTAATTATAACCCAAACATTCCTGCAAGTTGGTACCATACAATGTAAGCATGTAACTTTTTATACAAATGGGGACATACACACGCTGGGTTTCCTTTCTTGCATGCTTTTTGGACTCTCCCATGATTTTTCTCCATACTTGTATGATCATAGTCCAAAACTGAATAATAAACATGCCATTCTAACAAGCTTTTCTTAATTTCTTGGAAATTCTGCCTCGTCAATTGGTATGGTCTTAGCATTCTTTTTAATGGCTATAAATATTCTATGGCACAGATGGAAGTACTCCCCAATTATCCCCTAACTCACAGTATTCCCATTATTTCCAATATTCTCCCACCATAAACAATAATGCTATTAATAATACTTAAATATATCCTTACCTACTAGTGCTTTTATTTCTATGGGTTATAAGTCCCATACTACTACAGCAGAGTTGCTGGGCTGAAAGGTATGTATTTTTTTCATTTTGATAGGTGCCATCAGACTGCCCTTCAAAATAGCTTATAACAACTCATTTTTTTCAGCAGTAGTGTTCTTTCTCCCGCTAGCAAAGTTATTTCAGTTCTTTCTAAATTTTGCCAATTTGACAGGTACTGACCTCGCTTATTTCCCTAACAGTTTGGAAACCTGCTTGTTTTTACTGACCTTTTGGATTTAGTACTATTCTATGAACTGTCAATCTATACTCATCCAGTATTCTTTTGGCTTGTCCTTTTCTTGCTAATTTTTAAGAATTCTTTGCATACAACAATCTTTTATCAGTCATTTGTTATGTAAATAGATTTAAATTTTGAAAAATTTGTCTTAACTCTGGCATCTCTTCTGTAATAGTTTTAATTTCCAAATTATCAACTATGTCTACCTTTTCTGTAAAATACTTACAAGTTGTATCTGAAAGTGTTTTCCATGTGCAAAGGCTGCCAACATTATCTTTCTACCCATATGTTCTTGCTCTTCTAGTAGTATATGTCAGGATTCTATTTTTTACTTGGCCTCATTTTCTCTAGAGCTTTTATCACCATGGATATACAGATTCTAAATCTTACTCCTCTACCTTGGCAAATGTCTTTTGAAGCCAAATTGTAATCTCTGGCTTAAACTATTCATACTCTCAAGGAAGTAGATGTATACAATGTTCAAATAGCATCTTTAGGTACAGCAGCAACTCATGTATTAAAGAAGTAAAACAAAACCGCTGGCTCACTTATGTACATATTTGTCCTAGCTAAGAAATACCCATAACTAAACTATGAGTATTAACTCACAGGGGAAATGTGGGGCAAAATACAAATTAATAGCACAAACTACAGACTACTTCAAGTGTTGCCTGTCATCTACGGGGCAAGACTCAGCTGTTTCCTTCTTAAACAAATGCTTTCCTGCAACCCCCTTTCCTAAATTACATTCTTTCTCTGATGTTACTAGTGTATCCAATATATAGACTTCTATGACAGAACCCTTCCATTTTTCTCCACTAAACTCTACGCTCCTAGAGGGAAGAGTCTAGTTCTTATTCTTCTTTGTACATCCCAGTGTTAAGTACAATGGCAGTCCCCGAATAAATGTTCACTGTATGAATGCCTATGTGTTACTGAGCCTACAGAATACAAACTCTTTTATTAAGATTCATTCACATGTCATATTAAGAGGTTTTAATCATAAATTCCTTGACATTTACCTATTATCTCTGACCATATTATCTGTTTCCTCAAGGCTTGTTCCTGACCCTATTATTCCCCATCTTAAAATTCTTTAAAACTAATTTTCTTTTTTATTTCCTTTAGTTCAAAAAAATCTAATCTTTGGCTTTAAAACAATTTCATCTAATCTCCAGCCAATGAATAAATCTAATTCATGACATAAAAATTTCCCTGGTTTTGCTTAACTATTACCAATGGCCGAGAATCCTTTACTTCAAGAGCATCTACCTGGTCAAAAATTATTCCTTAAATTACTTCAGTACCTTATTTTCCTCAAAAATACACCTTTCATAAGGATTCAACACATAATACATAGCATTCAATTTGCTTAATTTAAACAAAATTTCAATATATACATATTTATCTATATTTATATACAAACGAACACTCCAAATCCTTTCTTCAAACAAAATCTTATAAGGAAACCTGCTACATTCAACACTAAAACAAATACACTCTATCTGATGGGAGCAGCTTGAAAACTCCTAGTCTACAGGTGTAATAAACTAGTATAATCCGTTTTCGTCCTATACCCATGGGAAAACATCTACAAGTCATATTAGAGTAATACACTTGAATGACTATACCTTAATATGGATCTTTTTTTGCTGATCCAAACGTTAAACAGTGACACATGGGACTATAATTCTCTGGTTTACACACATTTAAATTATAGTTAAGTAGTGGTAAACAGTAGTATTTCTTAGTTTTTATTCTCATAAAAGTTTCACATACCTGGTCAGCTAACATAAGTACAGTTTTCATTGTGAACCTTCTTGAACAGAAATTGAAGAGGTCTTCGAGGCTGGGTCCAAGAAGATCCATGACTAGCACATTGTAGTCTTTTTCCTGACCATACCACCTAATAAAATGAAAGGGGGAAAAGGGAGGGCATTATAAAAAGCTGATTATCACTTAACATCACCAAATTTTAAAAAATTTGAATAAGATAGTTTTTCCTCTCTGGTTAGGTTTTATTTAGGGTTAAGTTTTCCACTATTCAGTTGATGAACTCACTGACTGACTACATTGCCCAACACAAGGTAAAGAGATTTCTTCCTGTCAAGCAACCCATTGTCCAATTAAGTCAGTACTTGTGTGGCAGCCTTAACATTCCTCTTAACCAGGGCAGCTGAATTCTATATCCATCCACCACTGATTCCTGAGACGATGGGCAAGTTTCTTAACCTCACCTGGTCTTACTTTTTAACTGAAGAAATGAAGGAGATTCTACTAGTCATTCCAAAACGTTTCAGAAAGCAAAGATCCCTTTTACTATAACTCATGTTCCATTTCCTACCAGGTTGTATTAATAAGGAGTCACATTTTTGCTTAGTTCCCGATCACAGAAAACAACCATATTACCACAAAGATGACATTTGCTTTTTACTGGAAGAATCATGCTTTAATTATCCGTTGCTATATTACTGTGGATATACAATTTGCCCCCAATAACTCTAGGAATATCAACTGCTAAATTCAGAGACTACAAGAGCTGGAAATCACTGCAATAAATGATTTCAAGTTTCTATGTGCCTTTAAGTCTGGTAAGGGTAATTTCCTGAAAATAAGCACTACCGTTTTTATTTCAAACTTATCTAGATTATGAATTTTGCTCGAGGGACATCCCTGGCGGTCCAGTGGTTGGTTGGGGCTCCGTGCTTCCACTGCAGGGGGCACGGGTTCGATTGCTGGTCAGGGAACTAAGATCTTTTATGCCATGTGGCACAGCCCAAAAAAAGAAAAAAAAAGGCATTTTGCCGTTATTTAAAATGTTAAAAAAAAAACAAAACGAGGAAGTTATTTTAAAGCTAGACTGGAGTGATTTCTTTGTTAACTCTAATAAGAAATGATACCTGGATTTACCATTTGAGAAGTTTATGTGTTTTAAAAATATTCAAAACAGGGAAAAAAGGCTTAAAAAAATCTGTGTCAAAGGCATTAATGAGTATCAGTTTAGTGGAAAACTGTTCAGTGTTTTTGGTTTGCTTTATAATTTTATTTATTTATTTATTTTTGGCTGCGTTGGGTCTTCATTGCTGCACGTGGGCTTTCTCTAGTTGCAGCGAGCCGGGGTGGGGGGGGGCTACACTTCGTTGTGGTGCGCGGGCTTCTCGTGGTGGTTGATCTTGTGGAGCACGGGCTCTAGGCACACGGGCTTCAGTAGTTGAGGCTCGCGGGCTCTAGAGCACAGGCTCAGCAGTGTGGCACATGGGCTTAGTTGCTCCGCAGCGTGTGGGATTTTCCTGGAGCAGGGATCGAACCCATGTCGCCTTCATTGGCAGACGGATTCTTAACCACTGCGCCACCAAGGAAGTCCCCTGTTTAGTGTTTTTAGTGTTATTTCTTTTTTAAAATTTTGCTCTAATATGTTATTCTGTTATAAAAGAAAATTAAGACTGAAACTAGAGAATGGGGATTTAGTATCTTAATAACTATATTCTTCTAGAAAATGCAAAACCAGCTACTTAAGCATGGTCTCATATTCAGATCCAATGAATACGCTCCCTAGAATCTTATGTAAAAGATCGTAAGGTGACTAGGCTTAAAAAGCTCACATTCCTTCCTACGCTTTTGCTTCAGCTGTTCCCAAGGACTACTACTTGGCAAACATGATACACGAATAACTACCATCGAACACACAAAGGAATTCATTTTCACATGTCTTTGCAGAAAAAGGTAGCCTGATGGGGAAAGTTTCTGCTTAACCTTACAGAGATTGTGCTCACTAGCCTAAGAAATGCAACAGATGTACCAATCTGCTAATGGCAGAGTTGATCTGCCCTTATTGTACCTAAAACTATGTTCAAAGCTGCTGCAATTATCCCTTTTCAATCCTTTATTTTCCATATAGGAATTCAACACCCTTCACATACATTCCAACATTTACAACACTTTAAAGAAAAGCTCACAGTGGTGGGTTTAAGAATCTGCCTTCCAATGCAGGGGACACGGGTTTGATCCCTGGTTGGAGAACTAAGATCCCACACGCCACGGGGCAACTAAGCCTGCTTGCCACAACTATTGAGCCCGTGTGCCACAACTACAGA
The DNA here is from genome assembly GCF_059928025.1 of Delphinapterus leucas. Classification (NCBI taxonomy): domain Eukaryota; kingdom Metazoa; phylum Chordata; class Mammalia; order Artiodactyla; family Monodontidae; genus Delphinapterus; species Delphinapterus leucas. The sequence goes on from NC_143131.1 coordinate 127,007,418, forward strand.
GCCCTTGCACCACAAATAGAGAGAAAGAAGCCCGTGAGCAGAAATGAAGAGTCCACTCACCACGATGAAAGATCCCACGTGCCACAAGTAAGACCCGACACAGCCAAATAAATATTTGTTTTTTTAAAAAAGATAAGTGACGAACAAAGTGAATAGCTTATGTTCTCCTTTCCTGATTCCTGTTTTGTTTTCCTTCTTTTTTTTCTTCTTTCTTTACTTAACGGCAGAGGCAAATCTGTGCTAGGAAGCTGTCAGAAACTTCAAAACCAGTCCTTGCCATTATAAACATCCAATACTAAGAACATGGCAGATTTTTAATATAAAAACCTAATTTATTGGGCTTCCCTCGTGGCGCAGTGGTTGAGAGTCCGCCTGCCGATGCAGGGGACACGGGTTCGTGCCCCAGTCCGGGAAGATCCCACATGCCGCAGAGTAGCTGGGCCTGTGAGCCATGGCCGCTGAGCCTGCACGTCCGGAGCCTGTGCTCCGCAATGGGAGAGGCCACAACAGTGAGAGGCCCACGTACCGCAAAAAAACACAAAAAAACCTAATTTATCTAGGTTTTAAAGAAAAATAAATGACTCTATAAAAAAACACCAAATCCAGAAAGAGCTAAGGCAGTGATGGGAAGTCACTAAAAATCAAAGGCAAAAGAGAAAGCACAAATCAACTCTCATAAGACTACATCTCATGTCTACATCAACAAATTTGTACCAATGGCTCCCTAACAAAATTACAATAAAGTGAATTTTACAACCATCCAATCCAAACTACAAACTTGAAATGCCAAAGGCACAAATTCATACTTCACATCTTCATGCAATCACACAATTTCATAAAGCACTTTGTGGGAAGTCATATGTAAAGTAAGTCTTTAACAGAATACTCTCATAATAATTAGAAACAAGGGGGCATTAGATGAATTCAGAAACACACTTTTAAAAAAACCAAACAGGACTTCCCTGGTGGCGCAGTGGTTAAGAATCCACCTGTCAGTGCAGGGGACATGGGTTCGAGCCCTGGTCCGGGAGGATCCCACATGCCGCGGAGCAACTAAGCCCGTGCGCCACAACTACTGAGTCTGCGCTCTAGAGCCCGCAAGCCACAACTACTGAGTTCCCATGTCACAACTACTGAAGCCCGCGCGCCTAGAGCCTGTGCTCCGCAACAAGAGAAGCCACGACAATGAGAAGCCCATGCACCACAAGGAAGAGTAGCCCCCGCTTACAGCAACTAGAGAAAGCCCGCGTGCAGCAACGAAGACCCAACACAGCCAAAAATAAATAAATAAATTAAAAAAAAAAACCAAACAAGTTATTAGGCATTTTTCTCCATATTGCTTAAGTGTATGAGTTTAAGACACAGCCCCTATTCTCAATATCAAGAAGACAATCCATAAAAAAACAACTAAAACATAAATGATTCAAAGGCATTTTCCTCCATGGTGCAACTACGGCACTTCTAAAATAATTAGGTCTTTCCGCTTAGAAATTGGTATTATAACTCTTTAAACCTAAGTGACAGGTGTTTCTTTCATTCCTCCTTTTGATCTCAAGGAATATATAACTTATTTCTCTAAATCTAACATCTCACACCCTCCCCATCTGTGCTTTCCACCTGTGTAACCCATCCCGACATTATTACACACAGATTAGGAGCCAGGAACAGCCTTCTGCTTATCCAAATCCTACTTACTCAGTTTCTACCTTCACCTCCACGTTTTCCACTTTTATTCTGCAAGCTGCTAACTCTCCATTTTCAATTGCAACATCCTAATACCCAGCTGCCAAAGAAATCTTCCTTAAGTAGCCTATCCCACATTGGTCTCCCGTTTCACAGAATTCCTATAGCCACTGACTACTGCCTATATCCAAGATCTAACCCCTTGACAATACAAATCTTCAGGTACTGTTACTTTGGCGTTTCTCTCTCTACACCTGTAAGATAAAACCTACTGTTTGTCTTATGTCTTCATAGAACCTGGGTAACGAGCAAGCACTAAGCTGATTCTCTGAGATCATTTAAGTTTGCAGACAATCTGAAACCCACAAACATGAAAACCTCACTCCTATTCTCCGCTTTCTAGGTGCCTTCAACCAGAAACTCAGGTCTTATCTTTAGACATTTTTCAACATAAGCAGCAATGTGTTGCTACTAAGTACACTATGGTAAAGTAATGTGCACACTGTAGGTAACTCAGATACTTATGAGATTAAAAACAAACTGGTTTGATTTGGACCTTATTCTTCCTAATAGTTTCAAAAGATGCAGAAGAATCAAGTAATTTAATGGATGAAAGCTAAAAAAAAGGGGAGGGGGCAAGGTCTCATTTACTATTTGTTTGTTTCAAATCAATGTCTTTAGACTTAGTGTTGCCTGACCAATCAAGGAAGTAGGCCAAGGAATGAGCTCGCAACTTAGAAAACCATCATTTCTTACTGAGAGCATAAAAAAGGTACCTTAAGGTCTGAAGAAGATGCTAAGAGAAGGCAAGGTCCATCTCTCTGATCTTATTTCCTTCCTCTAGACCCATATCCAAACTAATTCTAGTTAAAAAATTAAGAAACAGATAAAAAGCACAAGCCTAAGATAATACATGCACAAGTCAATAGGGCTGACCAAAAAATGCTAACAGAATTCAGAAAAAGCAAACGATCAGTGGGAACTACATCTGTCCAAAGAAACCTAGTGAAAATGGTCTGTTACTAGTCAGATCCTGAAGGAGGGATAATATTTTGATAGGTAAGGTAGAAAAAGATGTGCTAAGGGCTTCCCTGGTGGCGCAGTGGTTGGGAATCCACCTGCCAATGCAGGGGACACGGGTTTGAGCCCTGGTCCGGGAAGATCCCACATGCCGTGGAGCAGCTAAGCCTGTGTGCCACAACTACTGAGCCTACGCTCTAGAGCCTGCGAACCACAACTACTGAAGCCTGCGCGCCTAGGGCCCGTGCTCCACAGCAAGAGAAGCCACTGCAATGAGAAGCCTGCACACCACAATGAAGAGTAGACCCCGCTCGCCGCAACTAGAGAAACCCCGTGTGCAGCAATGAAGACCCAACACAGCTAAAAATAAATAAATTAATTAAAAAAAAAAAAAAAGATGTGCTAGGCAGAGGCAAGAATAGACCATGGGCTCGCATAAAGGGGCGAATCAAAGTGACTGATAGTTTGGGGCTATATTATAGACTCTTGAATACCAGGCTAATGTGCTTTAAATTCTATAGATAACTGAGGAATTATCAGTGGAGTATGGATGGGACATAAGTATTAAGAGTTGGCCTTGGAATGTGCAATATGGAAACTGGGGAGTAGGGGAAGGAGTGACAATGACATGAGAACCAATTAGAAGAGTTATATTATAGCTGAAGATGTGGAGCTAGAGGTTTCTTTTCTCTATTAAATCTCGATGAAAATGGAAATACCTTAGAAAAGAAACAAAATGACTGAAATGAAATATTTTAGGTATTGCTATGAGACCCAAGGACTTCCAAGAATAGTAAATCAGTGTAATTATCGTAAATACTCAGTTCAGATTAAAGGACCTAAATATGCCCATCCCTATGACTATAACAATAACAAGAGAAAAAAGAACATTTGTTTAACGTAGGTCTTCCCCCTCTGACTCGATTGGTGACGGTTAATTTTATGCATCAACCCAACTGGGCCAAGGGATTCTGAAATAGCTGATAAAACGTAAAACAGTATGTGAAGGTATCTCCAGAAGAGATTAGCATCTGAATGACAGGCTAAGTAAAGAAAATCACCCTCCCTAAGGTGGGGTACCTGAACAGAATAAAAAGGCAGAGGAAGAGAAATTTCCCTCTCTGCTAGAGCTGAAACATTCATCTTCCATCTTCTGCTCTAGGACATCCGTGCTCCTGGTTTTCAAACCTTAGGACTCAAACTGGGACGTAAATCATTGGCTCCCCTGGTCTCAGGCCTTTGGGCTTGATCCAGAACTACACTGCTGGTTTTCCTGGGCTTCCAGCTTATAGACCACAGGTCATGGGACTCCCTTTTTTTTTAATTTTATTTTTTTATACAGCAGGTTCTTATTAGTTATCTATTTTATACATATTAGTGTATATACATCAGTCAAAATCTCCCAATTCATCCCACAACCACCCCCACCACCACCACTTTACCCCCTTCGTGTCCACATGCTTGTTCTCTACATCTGTGTCTCTATTTCTGCCCTGCAAAGCGGTTCATCTGTACCATTTTTCTAGGTTCCACATATATGCATTAATATACGATATTTGTTTTTCTCTTTCTGACTTACTTCACTTTGTATGACGTCTCTAGATCCATCCACGTCTCTACAAATGACCCAATTTTGTTCCTTTTTGTGGCTGAATAATATTCTATTATATATATGTACCACATCTTCTTTATCCATTCGTCTGTCAATGGGCATTTAGTTTGCTTCCAGGTCATGGGACTTCTTAGCATCCATAATCATGTGAGCAAATCCCTCATAATAAATCTCTTTCTGTCTACCTATAAATATATCTCGCTTTATTGCTCTTTGCAGGTATCATGTTTTTTACAAACTGTGGCAACCCTGCCTTGAACAAATCCATCAGCACCATTTTTCCAACAGTATATGCTCACTTTGTGTTTTTGTCACATTTTCATTATTTTTATATTTTCGTTATTATTATATTTGTTATGGTGATGATCTGTGATCTTTATTTTTGATGCTATTGCAAAAAGTTACCACTCGCTGAAAGCGCAGATGATGGTTAGCACTTTTTGGCAATAAAGTATTTGTAAATTAAGGTAGGTACAATTTTTTTAGACATAATGCTATTGCACACCTAACAGACTACAGTATAGTGTAAACATAATTTTTAATGCACTGAGAAACCAAAAAATTCGTGTGACTTTGCTTTATTGTGGTATTCTGGAACTGAACCTATAATAACTCTGAGGTATGCCTGTATATATGATCCATCGGTTCTATTTCTTTGGAGAATCCTAGTATAATAGGGGCGGCCATTTTATGTCTTGTTCACAACTCTATATTCCCAGCATCCAGCACAATGCTTTACATGCAGGAAATGCTCAGTAACATTTGCTGAATTAAAGAATAAAAAGCTGTATTAGAGGTTTTTACCAGGCTAGGGCATGCTTGACGTGGCAGATGAGGAAAACAAAAAAAGGAATACAAAAATACTACCTGTACCGAAAGTATAAAGTCATCAGGAAGCATCTACTCATCTTTGATTCAAATAAGTCAAATAATTATAAAAGTTTAGAAGTGACAGTCGTAACAGATAAATGTCTTTTCCTATGCCATTTATCTTCCCATCTTTAGATTATTAATGTCAGAGTCTTTACTGAACTAAAAGTATGAGCACTGAATCAGTGCTGTAATATACCCATTTTCATAGCATCTACATTCTCAAGACAGTGTATCTCAAACTTAGTCTCTTGCCAAATTATCATCATCCAACTTTTATGTTCCTTTTTATGAGGGTAGAAATTAAGGACCTGGTCTAGTACAATCTCGCTCAACTCTAAGAACTAGCTCAAATTCCCCCTTTAGGTTGCTACTGCTAACAGTTCCAGCCACCTTATTCTCTTTAGTCTGAATTCCTTTTAATGTTCCTATACATTAATATTTATGTGCACCATCCTTAACAGTAGAATTTTGCCTTTCATAATATTATAAAAACTATAGATAGCTCTTCTTCCCATCCTTCAACAGCACCCAAATTACCATGGGCCAAAAAAAGTCACCTACAGGCAATTCTTGTTTATCTTTTCCTGTATCTTTCTTCTTGCTTCTCATTGTAATCATGCCACGTTGCCTTCTTTTCCCTTTTTGTTCTGTTTCTGGCGTGAGTGTGCTGGGGTTAACAATTCATTTAAAACAGTTAAGAAAGGCACTTCCTTCTCCCCCCTCCTCCTAAATTACCAGACTTCAACAGCAGGCGACCCTCAACCACAACACAAGCCCTCAATTCTCAATTTAAATTCCTGAGTCTCAAAAGTCACCAATCCTCCTAGTACTGCATTCAATAGTTGATTACTTCTGAAAGGTGGAAGCATCTATGAACTTGAGTCTTAAGACACTGTAACCCTTTAACCTAGAATTGTTAGTACTTATTAAGCTCCATTTTATTAATGGCATTCATCATGAAAACAGAACTATGATGCACAGCTTTGACTACATTTTGATTCATGTAACTCTTCGGCGCTTCTGAAGAACTAGACACAGGACTAAAAATGTAGGTCACCTCCTGATTTTCTATTAACTCTTGGTATACAAGATTGCTGTGTAACTCTCATTCTCCTTCTCTGCCCATATTTTCTCCTTAGATTTGTGGCCTGCATTTTACTTTGAATACCTAGGTACCTAGAATTTAATGAACTAAACTTTTCTCTTGCCATCAAAAATTTAAGACCAGGCCTCCCTGGTGGCGCAGTGGTTCAGAATCTGCCTGCCAAGGTAGGGGACACGGGTTCAAGCCCTGGTCCAGTAAGATCCCACATGCTGCGGAGCAACTAAGCCCGTGCGCCACAACTACTGAAGCCCTTGTGCCTAGAGCCCGTGCTCCCCAACAAGAGAAGCCACCACAATGAGAAGCCCGTGCGCCGCAACGAAGAGCAGCCCCCGCTCACCGCAACTAGAGAAAGCCCACATGCAGCAACAAAGATCAAATACAGCCAAAAAAAAAAAAAAAAAATTAAGACCATCAATCTATTTCCTCCTCTTGCAATTTCATTTAAAACACAATTCATATTTTATAAGGTCAGTAACACAAAATTTTTATTCATAATGCTTTGGATTTACAACTTGCAGAAATACCTTTGAAATAGTTTGGGATCCAGAGCATTTTAACTAGAGAAAGACACTCATTGCTGCTATTTGGCTACTGCAGGGAACTGGAAAATCAGGTTTAATAAAGAAAACAGACACTAAGTTTTCTGGTGAATTAAGCAACTAGAACCAGAAACACAAATACCGATTAGACCGATTTCTCCACACTAAAAACTGATTTAGACATTAAGTAAGAAAAGAACCACAGTTTTAGCTGTGGGTATGGTGATCAGAGTAATAATTCTGATAATGTGATGATTTCAAGAAATTTTAGATATTAATTCTATCTTTTACTTCACTGAACCTTTCCCAGAACTTTCCTAGGTCTTCCAAACCTTTTTTAATTGGCTAATTTCCCCACCCTTACAATCTCACACCCCTGGGGAGGGCACTGATAAGCATAGAAGTAATTTAAAATTGAACAAGACTAGAAAGGTAAAGAAAATAAATACTGGAAATCCACCAACTGAGAGACCAATCCTGCATCAATGTATTTAGCTACAATAACCAAGAACTTGCCCAAACAACTTGTGTGGGTGGGTGGGAGGTGCTAGTTCTACACCAAGTGTTCTGAATCTTTTTTGTTGTCATGGATCCCCCACCTTTGGCAGTCTTATGAGGCCTACGGATCCCTTCTCAGAGTATTTTAAATGCATAAAATAAAATATATAGCATTATAAAGAAAACCAATTTTAGAGAAATTCAGTTACCATAAAATTACTTTAAAATCAATCTTGCTATAGTAACATACATGCTCCATATTAAAGCATTAAATAAATTTAGAGGCAGGTCTAACTAGTACTATAATTTTGAATATAAAGACTATTTTGAGTTACATGCAACAATAATGTAATATGAAAATACCTGTGATTTCTATTGGTGACAAAGCCATAGGTACTGCCAAAACTAGTGGGGACTGGTTGCCTACGTTTATAAAAGAAAAACTAGGTTCAGTTAGAGGTACATGAAAATAAAGGTGGAATTGTTTTCCTATCCAATTCACTGACCTTGTGGAGGGTAAATCCCTGAACCAAGTTAAGAACCCTGCTCTAAACAGATTTTTAAGGTAAATAGACTGCAGAATAAGATCTAAAACTTGGACATCATATGTGTTTCACTCAGCAATAATAATGTCAACTAAGATGATTCGCTTTCCTTCTTCATCCTAACCCTCCTAACTGCTACTACTAATCCTTTACTCACAATATCATCCCTAAGATCTTTGAATTATGCTGTAGGATTTCCACATCAGTCCCCTTGTTCCTTGCCCTCTGCCTTAAAAGATGCATAAATGTTCCTTAACCCGCAAATTTTAAAAACACAAACAAAGGGCTTCCCTGGTGGCACAGTGGTTGACAGTCCGCCTGCCGATGCAGGGGACACGGGTTCACGCCCCGGTCCGGGAAGATCCCACATGCCACAGAGCGGCTGGGCCCGTGAGCCATGGCTGCTGAGCCTGCGCGTCTGGAGCCTGTGCTCCACAACGGGACAGGCCACAGCAGTGAGAGGCCCGCGTACCGCAAAAAAAAAAAAAAAAAAAACCACAAGCAAAAAAATGTGCTTTGATACTTAGTAGTACTAAAGCTCCTATTAATTTACCCTTTCAATATTTATGGTGGCTAACAAGACAAAACCCAATAATTCTTGCTCTCATAGCTTACAGCACAGTCTGTGTAGGCAAACACATATGATGAAAGAGAAACTGATGGTGAGAAGGTACAAATTATGGGGACCCAATAGATCTTTCAGAGGGAGGCATTAGGAAAAGCTTCTCGACTAAGAAGTATGTTGATTCTTGAAGCATAAACAGAAGACGGCCAGGTAAAGAGGTGTGTCGGGGTTAGGAGTACGCATTAAGCTTGTTATTCACAAGAAACTGAAAGTACCCAGCATAGTTGGTTCATAGTAAGACAAGATCATCCGATTTTCTTGTTCACAGTTAACTTGTTGAAAATATAGTTTCTATTTGCCATCTTACTCTCATTTTTCGTTCTTGGTTCCCAGTATAATGGTTATCATTCTCATCATACTACCCAAAATTATACTTCAAAGATCATAAATGGTCCTTGCTGTCACTGCTCTCTCTAGCCTTGGCCATAGTAGTACTGGAAGACAGTATGTGGAGAACTGGAACCTCCAGAGGAATACAAGTATTAAAATATACTACTCCACTGGGAAATGGGACAATATACCTGTAGTTTCACAATACCAATTATAAAGGGTTGATCAAATCTTTTCTTTTTATTTATTTATTTTTGGCTGTGTTGAGTCTTCGCTGCTGCTGTGCGCGGGCTTTCTCTAGTTGTGGTGAGCAGGGGCTACTCTTCATTGCAGTGCACGGGCTTCTCATTGTGGTGGCTTCTCTTGTTGCGGAGCACAGGCTCTAGGCACGCAGGCTCCAGCAGTTGTGGTGCACGGGCTTAGTTGCTCCAAGGCATGTGGGATCGTCCCGGACCAGGGCTCGAACCCGTGTCCCCTGCACTGGCAGGAGGATTCTCAACCACTGCACCACCTGGGAAGCCCCAAATCTTTTCTAATAGGCAAATGTATAAAGTAGATTAGTAGCTATCTAGGCCTGGGGGGATATGGAGAGTGATTGCTAATGTGTTCAAGGTGGTTTTTTTTTGGGGGGGGGTGATGAACATTTTAAAATTGGATTATGGTGATGGTTGCACAACTATACATATAGTAAAAACCACTGAATTGCACACTTTAAGTAGATGATGCTTACATAGGTAAATTATCTCAATAAAACTGTCAATCTTTTACCAAAATCTGCTCCTCCAGTCTCTGTTTCAACACTTATTAAGGACCTACTATGTGTGTGATACTGCTGATAAGGATGCCATAAGCAGCATAAGGCCTAAAAGAACAGGTAAGTGACAAGTACAATATAAAAGCGACAATAAAGTAAATATAAAACACAGAGGAGGGCTTCCCTGGTGGCGCAGTGGTTGAGAGTCCGCCTGCCGATGCAGGGGACACGGGTTCATGCCCCGGTCCGGGAAGATCCCACATGCCCTGGAGCGTCTGGGCCCGTGAGCCATGGCCGCTGAGCCTGCGCTCCGCAATGGGAGAGGCCACAACAGTGACAGGCCCGCGTACCGCAAAACAAAAACAAACACAGAGGAGCAAGCAATTTATTCAGAGGATAAAAGGGAAGGCTTCTTAGAAAAGTTAGTATCTGAGCTAAACTTTGAAAAATGCCCGTTACCTCTCTACATAGTCTCCTACTTTCAGTCACTCCTCTACAGTTTCATGGTGTCCTTTCTCTGCTATGAAAACCAATGCCCCTCCCTAATTACACACCAAAAAAAGCAAAGTTTCACATATATATGAGGAACTCCAAAAATCTGATCTCTGCCTATCCTTTTTTTTTCTCTGCCTATCCTTTAATTCTATATCCTTATCCCCTCACCAGACTGCCCTCAGGCCATATCACTGAGTCAACAGTGACTTACTAATCATGACTGTATACTGAGCTCTATTCCAGCCAAAGCCCAAAGCCTTACAGTCTCATTCCTTTTCTTTCTCTGGAATAGCTATTACCTCCTCCTAAAAACTGACTTCCTTTAACTGCAACACCCCATTATCCCAACTCTCCTCTTGCCTTGATTAACTCTGAATTTCCACCACAGGGTTCAGTCCTCACTTCTCAATTTCCTTTCTCCACTATCACTTCTATGCTGATCTTGCTCAGATCTAACACCAGTCCTAGTTCCCTGGCCTAGGATTAGGTCTGTATTTTCTGCTAACTTAATTATACAAGAGCTAAACTTGGGATATGCTGCGCCTTAAACTCAACATGTCCAAAGCTATAACCATCCACCCTACTTTTAAAGTGTTTAGGACTTCGCACTCCCAATGCAGGGAGCATGGGTTCGATCCCTGGTTGGGGAACTAAGATCCCGCATGCCGCATGAGGCAGCCAAAACAAAACTGGGCCCCCTTTTCCTTCTTCCTAATTTAAATCTCAAATTCTCAAGGCTAAAATGACTTACCTCCACTCCTTAAGAAGAGAAATATGAGAAAACGTACATTAAAATGTTAGAGCAAGGGACTTCCCTGGTGGTACAGTGGTTAAGAATCCACCTTCCAATGCAGGGGGCGCGGGTTTGATCCGTGGTCGGGGGAACTAAGATCCCACGTGCTGAGGGGCAACTAAGCCCGCGTGCCACAACTACTGTGCCCACACACCGCAACGAAGACCCAGTGCAGCATGCATGCATAAATAAATAAATACCTTAAAAAATGTTAGAGCAAAAAAGTAACAGAAATCAAAATATATCTTAGTACACTTCAGAGACCAAAAGGTTTCCTTTAGGGTGCTTTCTGCACTATAGGAATCACCTGTATTAAGACAGTTTTACATATAAAGATTTAAGAGAACAAATAATTTTGGCTAGATGAAACATTCCCCCCACCACATTCTACAGTAATTAATTTGCTTAGCAAATCCTTCTTAAGTAGATAGATTCTAGGTTAAAAAAATTTTAACTCAAATTTCTCTGTATTAGCAAGTAAACACAAAGGAAAACAAACAATTCCAAAGTTTGATATAATCTTTTAAAAGTAGAAGAGAAGAAAGAACACAAAGTCTGGGCTTGAAATGTTAACGCAGATATAGGAAAGGGGAAAAATGGAAGAGGCAACACAAGCTATTATAAAGGAACGATCTAACCTGAAAGAAAAAAGCAATGAATGAACACATGAATATCTATCCATAAATTTAAATTCTATGTAAACCTGAACTAATAATATAGAACTATGCAATATATACTTATAAAAATAAGCCCTTCAGTGACTAGACAATTAAAAAGTGGCCCAGTAAACCAGAAGTTGGATTTGAAAATGGGAAGCTGGTTGAACTCACAGTATATGCAATATAGTGCAAAGAATAGTGAACCAGCAGCCAAAAAAAACCAGGTTCTAGTTCTGGCTTTGCCATTTTCTTACCGGCATAAGCCATTTTTGCTCACTGATAAACCTTTTTTTTTAAAAGAACAAAATATATATATACATATTTATTTATTTATTTATTTGGCTGCACCAGGAATTATTTGCAGCACACGGCATCTTCGTTGCTGAGTGCAGGATCTTTAGTTGTGGCGTGCTTTAGTTGCGGGGTGCAGGATCTTTTAGTTGCGGCATGTGGGATCTAGTTCCCTGACCAGGGATCCAACCTGGACCACCTGCATTGGGAGCACAGTCTTAGCCACTGGACCACCAGGGAAGTTCCACTGATAAACATTCTTAATATAACTTATCTATTATACCTATCAAGAGATACAACAGTAATTATGAGATTGTAAAAGCACTACACAAACAAAAGGATTACTTTCATTACAAAAAGCAGTTGCCCAACAATTATGAAATGACAACAACCAAGACAACAATAGTCAGAGCCCTCTCAGCAAAATAATCACTCACTACCCCCAACTGCTCAATACAATGGAGTGTCAAAACCTCAACACAGTATTTCCCAAAGCATGGTTCTGCGGTCTTTAGCAGAAATTATCTGAGGTTACTTGCTAAAAATACAGACTCTTGGGGCCCATTCCAGTACTGGTCAAACGAATCTGGGGGTGAGACAGTAAACCCTACATTTTAAGCAAGCTCTGTAGGTAATTATTATGCATGGTTGATGTTTGAGAAATGCTGACTAAGCAGGATTCACAAGGAGACATAATGGGGTCCCTGCTGACCTCTCCAATCAAGGTAACCTCTGCATGGTTCAGAATGCTGTTTGGGGCTCAAACTCATATTATCCCTTTGATGTTAAGGGAAGGTTCATGTCCTTACAGGAGATTTAGACATCTTTGCTCCTAATTTTCAGCAAGAGACAAATTCACAATTATATACATGTCAGGTACATGGCAGGTGCTCAATAAGAACGTAAGCCTCACAAAATTTTTGTCTGTTCACTGAAATGTGCCCAGTATCTGAAACTGCCCACCCAGTATGTAGTAGGCACTCAAATATATGTATTTGTTGACTGAATGAAAAACGTTTGCTAATTCTCTAGAAGGTACTGTACAGGTACTGTAAAGTTCACTATCACTCTCCAACAACAGAGCTTTAATTTTTAGAGAAAAACCCAACATCACTCCCTTTCTTAAGAAGGATACAAAGTATAAATATTATGGAGGTCCAAAAATTAGAACACTAGGATTTCAACAAGTGAAGCTTAGTGGTAACAATAATTTCAATCAAGTGAGAAGAGCCAAAAGCAAAACAACCTAACGTGAATACATAGTGAATAGGGTAGTAAAGGAATGGAAAAGGAAAAGAATGGTATTTACATAAAGGTATAAAATCCAGTCTTTTAAGAATTTCATTATAGTGTTACCAAGGACAATGTATTAGACACTTCTAATATAACTGAAAGACTTGGAAAATTTGGAACTTAAAACAAAATTTACAAAAACTTCATGCTACTACTTTCCAACAAGGCAGCTTTAAATCAGATCTCACACTCCCCTTGCCATAAAAGCCACCTTAAGTACAGAATAATCTGGCAGTGTAAGGAAGTGTAACAGATAAGTACTCAGAGCAGCTTCCAGACAACCTGAAATATAGGACAGCCTCAATTTCAGGTTAATTTGCAAACCTTGCCATTGCACACTTAAAGATGGCACAAACAAAACATATGATGTGTACTGTGTATGCTTAGTCACTGTCGCCATCTTGTTTCCCTTTAATAAAAAAAACTTCTGTACAAAAACTGCAAGTCAGAACCAAAAGAAATTCCAAAAGGCCAATTCACCACTGATAAATACTTATGCTGACATATGTCCACCACATTAGCAAGGCTTTACTGTGAAATTAATAGACACCAGCATTTTGATATGGTAGTATCTTTATATCAGGATTCAAAGCTAAATCAACTAGTACAGCCATATTTCCATTTGTAAATTGCATACCACCTAGTGAGTTCAGCTGAGTTCACTTAAGAAATACTAAAAGTGGGAATTCCCTGGCGATCAGTGGTTAGGATTCTGCACTTCCACTGCTGGGGGCCTGGGTTCAATTCCTGATTGGGGAACTAAGATCCCAGAAGCCGAAGGAGGCAGCCAAAAAAAAAAAAAGAAATACTAAAAGTCATACCCCCAAATCAATTAAATCAAAATATCTGAGGTTAGGAGCCAGGTGTCAATATTTTTTTTTAAGTTTTCTAAGTGATTCCAATGTGCAGCAAAGTTTGGGAACCACTGAAAGAGGCAGTAAGATCTATTCAAATAACACATCAGCTGTGTGACTCTAGGCAAATTAACCATTTTGACTCACACTTTATATAAAACCTCAACTTACAGGATTGTTGTAATGATTAAATGAGACCATGTGCAATGCCTGGATATTGGTTGATTCTTTTTTTCTTGCGCATAGATGGAAAAAAGAATGTTTAGCCACACTAAATTCATCCAACTACCCACTTATTTCAAAGTACATTATCAATGTTATGAATAAAAGGCAACTAAAACAAAATGTCATTGCAGAGAATGGAAGATGCACCTTTTATTCTACTGATCCCATCAATTTATATAATGCATTAAAAAAACTCTTAAGGGTTTCCTGGCGGCGCAGTGGTTGAGAGTCCGCCTGCCGATGTAGGGGACATGGGTTCATGCCCCGGTCCGGGAAGGTCCCATATGCCGCAGAGCGGCTGGGCCCATGAGCCATGGCCGCTGAGCCTGTGCGTCTGGAGCCTGTGCTCCGCAACGGGAGAGGCCACAACTGTGAGAGGCCCACGTACCGCAAAAAAAAAAAAATATATATATATATATATACATATATATATATATATATATACAAAACCTATGTTGTCACAAAACATAGCCTACCAAGGATCAGCAGTATTAAAAAAAAATCAAATATTCTTTATCTCATTAGGGAGTGTGGGTTACATCAGTGTATGCATTTGTCAAAACTGAGTCAATGGCACATTGATCTATATACACTTCACTGTATGAAAATGACATCTCATTTTAAAAAATTCCATTAAGACATGGATAAGTACATGTTATGTGATTACTGGTTATTAACAATTTTCAAGAGCCACCTGAGATTGTACTGGAAATACAAACAGTAACAAAAAGCATAATTTAGACTATTCATTTATATTATGAAACCTATTAAGGTACTCATTTAGCCTCAGAAAAATTTCTGTTAAAATTCAAAGGCTGATTTTAAGAATAAAATGGAATAAACCAAAAGATTAGATTTATAACATTTGTTTCAAACTCTAGTTTTCTCTTGTATAGACTTCTTGACATTAAAGTTTCTTACTAAACAGGACAGATCATGAGAAAACATCACTAAATCATACCTTAGGTACAGATTAAATGTACTTGGAAACAAAATAATCTAGCTCTAAAATCGACTAAAGCCAAGGTAGTAAAATCCATGGACTATACAAGGGTTTACAAGTATTTACTCCACTTTAAGATACAAATTAATAATGTCCACAAAAGTTCTCATCCAGCAATCCATGGATTCAAAAGGGAGAATAAGAATCATAAGGATCTAATTAAATAATAATACAAACAATAGGTTACTTACATTTATCAGTTTTTCTGTATGAGACCAAACGCCATAGAGTGAAGGAGGCAAAATATGGCTCTGCAGCATTAAATGAAAAGGTGTGGGTTATGTAAGCAGACATGATTTGACCTTGACATAAAGGTGAAAATGGCTCACAGGAAAATTGGAAGTTAGGAGATTTCTAGTAACCCCTCCGAGACTCAACAGTCTAATTTATATATCATGAAGTGTTGGGCTATTATCTCTCAGGGTTCATCCAGCTCCAAATGCTATCTAAGCATCATTACATTATTCCATTACTAGAAATCCAGCATAAGCCAATATAAGTACCCTTAGTGTACCACGGATTCAGTTACTGTATGAATCCTGTGATCTGTAATGTTATCTCTCTAATAAAGACATACCCAGTGTAGACATCATCTTTGTTCTCTGATAAGAATATTAGAACTTATTTACAGGATATATGCTCAGTGCCAAAAAGCTAAGATTAAAATTTAAGCTGCTTTTAACACTGGACAGTAAGGATTAACTATTACTTTATAAATATCTCCTAGAATATTTGACATTCAAAGAGGGCAAAAAAAAAAAAAAGTGGTGAAAGAAACAAGACAACTGGGACCTCCCTGGTGGAGCAGTGCATAAGACTCCGTGCTCCCAATGCAGAGGGGCCTGGGTTCAATCCCTGGTCAGGGAACTATATCCCACATGCATGCCGCAACTAAGAGTTCACATGCCACAAGTAAGGAGCCCATGTGCTGCAACTAAGACCCGGTGCAACCAAATAAATAAATATTAAAAAAAAAACAACAACAAAAAACAAGACAACCAAAATTATCCTATGCCCCTCCTATTTTCTTTATCATGTTTTCCTATAAAAGTATATCCCATTAATTTACTTTCTCCTAAGTGGTAACCTATGGTTTACCTGACACAGGTAGCATTTTTAAGGTCCTGAGTGGTATCTCACTACTAAAATATCATTCAAAGGTAAGATCCAGACAAAACACCAAATGTGATGAAATGCTTTCTAGCTACCATCATCTGAAAATAAATCTTAAAATTCAGAGCTGAAAGTTCTGAGATCAACTAGGCCAGTGACTTACTTAAGTAGAGAAACTTGTTCAAACAAAACCCTACCCAAAAGCTCAGCATGCAAAACTAGAAAATTACCAACCTGGCAAAACCCTCTTTTGATTTCAAAAATGAGGAAACTGATATGCCCAAAGAGGTTAAGGGACTGACAAACCCCAGATCACTCAATCAGTACCACATAGCAGATTTAGAGCCTGGCTATAACATAACTGCTTCTTTAGAAAACAATTTAATTCAGTTCAAAGTGGCACAAAGAAAGGGAGGGTTGTAACAGAAACACAGTAATTTAAAATGAGCTGCCAGAGGTCAATTCACAAGGCTCAAGGAATTTCAGTTTCTTAAAAATATCAAGAGACTGAATGCCATCCTCTCATTCTTGCTCTTTACACTCACTGGATGCTATGCTTCTGCACAATAGATCCCTTAGTAAGGTCCTTACATACTAAGGACTTGATAAGGCAGGTATGCTATATAGGCTAGGTAATTTTCAGCCCTTGTTTTAGAATATCCCATAGTATCTTTAAGAAAATTGCAGGGTGTGGGGTGGATTGGGGGAGGAGGGAGATATTAGTGTGGTATAAATGCAGCAAATCTAAAAATTTTTAATTAGTGTCAACATTTCTAAAACAATGGGTAACAGAAGAGACAGCCCTTTTAATCTAGCTAAACTGAATAATTTAATTCAATATTTCCCAAGTAAATATTTATTAAGTGTATACTATATATAGTTGATGTGGAAATAGTGGGGAACAAACAGCAAAGGGGAAGATGTTGCCACCCAAAATAAAGAAAGCTTATGTAAGTCCTTATCTTTTCCACTTCAGTGGACAAACAGTTCTCTCACACTGTACTTTAAAACCAATGATCCATTTTTTGTTTCTATGTACCTGGACTCTACTACTCCTAAAACAAATTTACTCTTTCCTCACCCTCATGCAATTACTACATTCTGCCTTAGAGACCACTCCCAGAAGCCACACTTTACTCCTGGATGCCCTCCCCAACCAGTTCACCAAGCTTTCTTCCTTAGAGCCAGATCCTGAAGTCCCATCTCCTCTCCCAGGAAGTCTTAACTTGAAAGTCAGGTTAACCTCTTTAGCTCCATCCAGTTTATAACTACCACAACACCCTCTGCACTCAACCTCTTAGAATTTTGCTCACAAGTCAATTTCATTTATTGATGTGTGTAATCAGTATATTGACTATTGCCCTTGTTGGTCTGTATCAGTGTTGTCCTTAAATAAAAGCTACCAAATAAAAGCGCATGTATTTAATTTGCGTTTAGCACTGAAAATGCCAGATGCTTACTGCCTTTTTTTTTTTTTTTTTTTTTTGTGGTACGCGGGCCTCTCACTGTTGTGGCCTCTCCCGTTGCGGAGCACAGGCTCGGGACGCGCAGGCTCGGCGGCCATGGCTCACGGGCCCAGCCGCTCCGCGGCATGTGGGATCTTCCTGGACCGGGGCACGAACCCATGTCCCCTGCATCGGCAGGCGGACTCTCAACCACTGCGCCACCAGGGAAGCCCTTACTGCTTTTTTGAAAATGATTTCAAATACATTAAGTTCAACCTGATTTGTGAAATTTATAAAACCTCCCAACACAGATGAATCTCAAAAGCATTACGTTAAGTTAGAGAAGCCAGACACAAATGACCTCATACTGTATGATTGCATTTACACGTAATTCTAGGAAAAACTAGTGATGGAAAGCAAATCAGCGAGATCCAGGGTGGAGAGATGAAAGTAAATGCAAAGGGAAAGGAATTTAAAATTTTTAGGCAAATGCAATTGATATTTTTTATTTTGTGAAGAAAAAAGCTAGATATTTTAATCAAGGTTTTCACTTTTCCACAATAACAAATTTATTTTCCTACACAGCAGGGTTTTGTTTTTTTTTTAAAGGGATGAGAACCATTAAAAATCTCAAATCTGGATTATCTCAGATTTCACATTTACCTCATAAGATAAACCTGGAATTTTCTTCCTAATAATTTATTTTGACTTTGAACCAATAGAAAATCGTATCACTCAATTTCTCCATTAAAAATGTCTATCAGCATTGGAAAATTTTTAAGGATAGTGTCACTCCGGTTGTTTCCACATCAGAATTAATGTATATAACCCAGTCATTAATTCAAGATTTGAGGAATAAAAGCTGGGATAGTAAAACAGGCTACAGTAAATACCATTCCAGTTAATTCTCAACTACCTCTGTATCTTTTTGCAAATGTTATTTTTGAGTAATTGTTGGAAAATGGTTGAGTCTTAAACTATATTTTAGTCTCTACTCTGGAAAGAGGCTCTTTAATCTCAAAAATCAAACTATTCTAAAATCCTTTAAAGTTAACCATTTAAAAGAACCCAGTGTCTTCATCTGGTCATCTTCTATCCTGATTACTATTTGCCTTCACCAATATCACATCTCCAAAAAAAAGCCACAATTTCCCAGATGTGAGGAGCTACTGACCAAGTAACTCAACAGGTTAAAGTTACTTGTCAAACTGTGGTTACACGATTAAGTTTTCTTTTAATACAACTGAGTCAATTTCAACATAGCGCTGTTCAAACTGCCTTTGCCATTTCCCACAAAATTTAGTACACAGACTGAAATGTAGCAAACATTACCATCCTTTACAGACTTAATTAACACTTCTGGAAAGACTACGAAAGATTTTGCAGAGTAAATTTAATTTCACATCGCATCTGCTGCAGAGATCAGACTGTCATTATGGCATCTCCTTCCCTGAACCCCACCACTGTCTGCAGCTTTATTCTTGGCTTTTCAAAGGTTTAATCAACTCAGGGCTGCTAAAGAGGGTCTCAAGGAAGCATAACTTATGAACTCAAGCAGAGAAAAGGGCAGGAATATGCGGTTGAGTCACGTCGTTCCGCCATTTTCTAAGCGGAGGAGGAAGACATGTTGGAACAAAAACACAACAAAAGAGCAGCCATTTCCCAAGCCAGCTCCAATAGCAACCCGAACTGGCCCAGCCCGGTGACTTCGGCACCCTCAAATCCACTTCACCGGACAAACCCAAGAACATCTGAGGTGCAGACGGAAAGAAAACAGCAGGCAACCCTTCCGCGTTGGGATCAAAGATGAGCCGCATACTTTAACCGCAAATGAAAGCCTCGGGAAGAATGACGGAAGCTTTGCAGCCGAGTGTTACAAACTGAAATTCTAAACTAAGTTGGCAAACTAAAATTTACTCTGTGATTGGGGTGACTTACGCTTCACAGGAAACCCAGGTAACTCAAATACCAAGAGCCGGATTCAGCTGGCCCTATCACCTGCCTCGTACACATCTTCCCCGTTTCCATACTTCCCTCAGAGGATCGCCTATTTGCTTAAGGATTCTTACCGTATGTGGGGGATGCCAACCCCACCTTGAAGAATCTTATAGAGTTTGCTCTCGTACAGCAACTGGGGATGCCTGGCCTTCTGAGATTCTAGCTTCACTGCCACTTCCTGCAGGGGAAAGAGGGGATGATGGCATCAACATCCTTATGGATTCAATGTCATTTGGGAAAAGAGAGGGAAACACGAGCAAAGCTCCAACTCTCGACTAGAAGGTGGAAGTGAGAGGCTGGGAAAAGAAGGCTCTCTTTGTAATTATAAAACGAGGCAACCAGCCTCAAAGGCCTCTTCAGGGGGTGGTGACGAAAGCGGCACGTCCTCTAAAGTGCAGGAAAACGATTCATGCAGAAAACGTAATGAGAGGTTATGAAGAAACCAGGCGATCGGATGCTGTCCTAATGGGAACAAAAACGCCGGCAGAATTAAAAATATAAATAGAAAAACATGAGGATCACAGGAATAGGATTTTGCCGTCCTCACCTTAAACGACGGTTTTAAAAGTTCGATTAAGGTGTATTTTTAACAAGCTGGGAAACTTCCTAGTACACCCAACCTTTATCTTGGGTTCTTCCCTTTTAGGGAAAGAAAGCGGGGGTGGTTCCTAAGGCAGGAAAACTGGCTCCCTCTGGACTTTCCAGTGCGGCATGCGGTGGGAAAAGGCCCGAACAGTTCGCGGGAGGGGGGGAGGACAGGCGCAGCGTAGTCGTGAACCCCACCCCAGGTGATTACCTCGCCGTTGGTGATGTTGATCGCCAGGTAAATGTCACCGAAGGAGCCAGACCCGATCTTCCGTACCAGTTTATATTTCCCTCCGACAATGAATTCGGCCTTGGAGCCGCTGCTGCTCGCCATCCTGAGAGACGAAGATGGAGGCTGGGGCTAAGCCCCGACACCTCTAAGGGGAGAACGGGAGACCTCTAGGGCTCGTCCACGGAGCAGGGCTCCGGAGGGCGGCAGGAAAACGCTGGCTCTTTTCTCGGCGTTACAGGGCCCAGAGTCGGCCAAGGAGAACCTAATCACCGCTGCTGTCAGGTTTCTTTCTGTCAGGCCGCAGATTGTTGAGGGGGTTCTCACGGTAACCAGGCTGGGCCACTTGCTTCTGGCGGCCGCCGCTGCCTCACTTTCGCGGCGACGTCGCGGGCTGGAAAAGGAGAGCGGTGAGTTAGGGCGGCGATACCGCTGCCACCACTGCCGCCGGCTCCCGCCCGGAGAGACCCCTGTCACTCCGCCGACGCCGCCATCTTGTTACTCCGGCTCCAGCCAACACAAAATGCCCCCAGCGCTCGGGAGCCGCTTCTTCACGGCGCAGAGCACTCTGGGAAAAGGATCGCGGGCGCTAGCCCCGGACGGTCGACAGCGAGAAGGGAGGGCGGGACCGGATCCGTGAGAGTCACGGCCGACGCTCCGAGCGTCACCCCGTCACCGCCCAACTGCGCACGCGTACTGCAACCCCGCTGACTGCGCAAGCGTGCCGTGGCGTCTCCTCATCCCCGCCCGGGGCTCATTTCCATTTCCGGTCGTTGGCTGTTCCACTGCAAACTACCTGTTAGTCACCTCAGACCCGCCTGGTTTCTGAAAGGGCACGCGGCCCCAGGTCTCGAGAACATGTTATGGAGGAGTCACCTTCATTTTTCGTGGAAGATGGATACGTCAGGGCTTGGGAGTTGGGTATTGACCTTTGCTCTTTGTTTGAGGTGGTTTTTAACCTTTTGATCTTTACGGGGGCTACTCCCCCAACCGGCCCATTCCAGCTCAATTTCTCTTTTGAAAGAGGCTATCGCCTCTAGTGGAGAGAAAGAGAAAAGCATCCCTGTGCGGGCTGGGTTTGTTCAGGGCTCCCTGTTTTAGCAGTCTAGTTGATTAGTCTTGTTAGAGTTCTGCGCTTTACGGAGTGTCGGATTCCCTGTTTCTACAGGAGGGGGAAAAAGAGGGAAAGCAGGAATTAACCCTGCCGCTCTGTGTCTTTGTGTCGTTTACCCACTGATGAGATTTGATTCCCAAAGGGAGAAAAAAACCATATTCGAGTAATGTTAATGGCCAGTATATGGTGAATAGAAAATAAGATTTACTGCCGTGAAAAAACTGCCCATATGAAAGTTATCCTCTTCGCCCCCGACCCCCCGCAAAAGAAAGCTTGAAGAATCCTATTTTGGTCAAAGCTGTGTGTTGATGCTATCACCTGCAATATGAATCAAAACCTGATAAATGAGTGAATCAAAACCTCAGTTGTGAAAATTTAAGCAAAATCTATCCCAAATAAAATAATTTCATTAAAACTGGAAAAAATGTAGACTTAACTGCAAGTTTGAAAGCTGATGAAGTAGTTAGTAATGGGGTTCATCCTGGAAGATAACTGGAATTCCTACATGTTTCTGGCTTAAATATTTGTATTCATAAAGCGCTGACCTAAGTGTCTTGAATTTGAAAACAGGGAAAAGACTCAGCATGAAGTTTTGAGGCACTACCAAAACCCAGGCCACCTGACTCCCAAATCAACACTGTTAGGCAATCTCCTTTAGTGACTCTAAAGCATGTCTGGCCCACTTAAAATTCTCTGCTGTTAGAGTTTGGTCTTAAAAAAAAAAAAAAGTCAAGTTTAAGCATTTTGAAGTTCCCAAGTTTTCAGAGATAGCTACTGTTCTGCTGATTTTCCACCACAGCCATCCAAAATTTAATGGATTCCTCAGCTTAAGGAGTTCCCTATAAGGGTTGGGGTATACATTTAAATGGATTTTTTGTTGTTGTAGTGAGGATACAGATGCTCAACTCGGGGTTGGGGGGCAACGGTGTGCATGGAGTGGACTAGATTAGGGATTCCCAGAGGTCTGTGCGTGGACAGGGGCAAATCGAGTTTTCCATGAGATAACTAGAAAAGAGAAGTATAATGTGTTTTTTCTTTAATTTATCTAATTTCAAGTTACATGTTATTATGAGGTTTTATCTTCCTATATATGTGTTGTTGAAGTGCCCTTTTATAATATGGTCCTGATGGTAGATGGTTGTTTTGTTGATATCCTTGTTTGGCAAAACTAAAAGTTGATACTTTATGTCTGTCCTCCCCACCATTTTTTTTTTTTTTTTAACTTTTATAAGCTTTTGAAATGCCACAGTCTGGGACTCACTAATCTAAATAACTTTTAGAAGCCCTTTCAACTCTGAGAGTCTATGATTTTATGTGTATGTTTTGGTATGTCCCCTCACTTGTTTCCTGCCTGCTGTAATCACTATTCCACCATTGACAATATCCAGCAAAATGTACTAAAATCCCAAATGAGTGGTAGTAGCCTTTTCAAATGTGATTTCAGTTGAAAATCTTAAGATTTAAATTTATCAGATTAAGAAGGGTGAAAGTTGGGTTTTCTAATGTAGAAAATGGGGATTTTAGGTGTTGGCTACGAATTCAGCCTTCTCCTTAAAATCATGTATTATTCGTGGTAACTTTCAGCCTCAGTAATTGAACCTGTTTTTGGTTACAAATCATTCTGGGTTTTTTGTTTGTTTTGGTTTGGTTTTTGGCGTACCACACGGCTTGTGGGATCTTAGTTCCCCGACAAGGGATGGAACCTGCGTCCTCTTCAGTGAAAGCACACGGTCCCAACAACTGGACAGCAGGGAATTACCCATTCTGTTGTTTTGAATCATCAGCAGCTTTACTGTAATGGAGGAAATCTTCTGCAATATGCCAAAATGCAATTCCTGACTCCTGGATCAGCTGAATTCACCAAAAATATAATTTAAAGTATAGAATAAATATTTTAGACCTTGAATGAAATTGAGATCATCTAGTTCAATAATCATATTTGGGGCTTCCGTGGTGGCACAGTGGTTGAGAGTCCGCCTGCCGATGCAGGGGACGTGGGTTCGTGCCCCGGTCCGGGAAGATCCCACGTGCCGTGGAGCGGCTGGGCCCATAAGCCATGGCCGCTGAGCCTGCGCATCCAGAGCCTGTGCTCCGCAACGGGAGAGGCCACAGCAGTGAGAGGCCCGCGTATCGCAAAAAAAAAAAATCATATTTGTAAATGCTTTGCAATCTACACAGTGCTTTCACACATACCAGTTGGGCCTAGCTAGGACAAACTGTGGCTTGCCCAAGATCATACAGATCTTAGTGTCAAAGAAAGGATTAGAACCCCAACCTCTAACTAAAATAAAGAGAAAAAGGACAGGGTAGAAGGTAAATTGGGACAGTCATGCCCCACTGATTACTTGTTTTCAAAGAGAGATCAAGATGAATTGAAATTTTTTTTTTTTTAAACCACAGCGCTTACCCAAGGAAAGGTCACTGGAAAGCAGAGTGTGTTTTAAGTAAAATGATAAGGACAAGCTTAAGAGGTATAGATAGGTGCAGTAAGGAAGAAAAGAAAATCACAAAGGTGGACTGCCCATCTCTGGAGTTGTTTGGTACAAATAAGTAGAAAAATGGAATGACAGAGACTATGTCAAATGCTTTTTCACATGTTGTTTAACTGTTACTGTTATGCAGCTTTGTGCATGATCAGTATTAGACAAGCCAGTTAATGAAGTGATTGAAAACATGAGAACATCAGAAATGTCCTGTTGTATCAGAGTGATAATCCATTATGTTTCTTTACTAGTCTTTGACAGTGACAGCTGTTTCTATGTTCCTTTCTTGTCTCAGTTCCTGTTCTCCCCCTCTGAGTTATTCACAAGGTTTTGTGAAAGTATATTGCTGCATCTACGATAGCAACTTCAAACACTTTTGAGACATTCTGCAAACATTTCTTACCTTTTATGGGGTCATTAACCATAAATTTATTTTGATTAATTTAATTCTTTGAACATATATATCTGTGCTTTTGAACCATATGCCTTCAAGATTCTAAAGTTGATAAGTTCCACATGTATGCTACCCAATGATCTTTTAATAGTCATTTACACATAAAATGTTGACTGCTCTTTTCCTTATAAAAGTGACAAGTATTCCTTTGAAAAATTTAGAAAGTTTGATAAATCAGAAAAAAAGGAAACAAAAATCTCTTAGAGATAATCATGAAATGTTAACAATTTGCTGTATATGTGTCCAGTCTTTTTTTTTCTATGTGTATTCTCTGTGTGTTTGTGTGTATCTTGAGTGTATGTATACTTATCAGTACATATGTGTGCACACACATATTTTTTTCATATATTTAATTTTATTTCTTAAAATTTGCAACAGGTTGGGGCTTCCCTGGTGGTGCAGTGGTTAAGAGTCCGCCTGCCGATGCAGGGGACACGGGTTCGTGCCCTGGTCCGGGAAGATCCCACATGCTGCAGAGCGGCTAGGCCCGCGAGCCATGGCCGCTGAACCTGTGCGTCCGGAGCCTGTGCTCCGCAATGGGAGAGGCCACAGCAGTGAGAGGCCCGCGTACCGAAAAAAAAAAAAAAAAATTTGCAACAGGTCGTCATAGTGCACTTTCAGTTTTGAGATCTGTTTTTTCACTTAATGATTTGTTGGAGACATATTTCCGTATAACTAAGTAATCTTCCAAAATATCATTTTTAGTATCTCTATATTAAGTATGTATCATATTGACAGAACAACATTTAATCAATCCCAATGGAGTATTTTAGTTATTTCCAAACTTTTGCTAGTATAAGCAATTTCAGTGAACATTCCTATAGCTAAATCTTTGCCCACATCCAGAATTAATTGGTTAGGATATATTTTTAGAAATGCTAAGGTCTTAAAATCCCTTGTATCATAAACAACAACTGATTCTGTTTTGGTAGTTTGTGATGAACAAACCCATATTCATGAGCTATCCTATCTTCTCATTACGTAGATTTATCTTTACAAATTTAAATCTGTCCTTTCGTTCTGTCCTTGAAAGAGGTTGTTAGACTATCTTTACTGACCAGCCATTGTTGTAAAACCTAATAAACTTAATTAGAAGAGAGCTTTTTTTGCAACTCCCCTATTCCCTTCCCCACCCATTTCAAAATCTCAAGTATTTTGTAAATCCGTGGTTTACAGGGGTGTGCTAATAAGATTAAAAATGTCCCTTTTATGGACACAGCTAACAGTTGCTAACATTTGTTGGCAATTGATGAAGCAATTGCATTCTTTAGATATGTAGATTCAGTAGAAGGAAGGGGGAAAATTAGTTTCCTGTAAGAGAGAATGGGGATCAAAGGACCCTCAAAACCAAGAACATAGTTACCTTAGTATGAAAAACAATAATCTCATATGTGCTCAAATCTCTCGTATTTTGCATGAGCTCAAGTATTCCCATAGATATAAAAGTGTATTCTCACAAAAATAAATGTGTGGGGTCTTAGAGATGGGGAAGAATTCAAACTGTCACTGTTCCAAAACTGAGATTAACACAGACTTTACTACAGCAATATATATATATATTTTTTGTGTGGTACGCGGGCCTCTCACTGTTGTGGCCTCTCCCGTTGCGGAGCACAGGCTCGGGACACACAGGCTCAGCAGCAAAGGCTCACGGGACCAGCCGCTCCGCGGCATGTGGGATCTTCCCGGACTGGGGCACGAACCTGTGTCCCCTGCATTGGCAGGCGGACTCTCAACCACTGAACCACCAGGGAAGCCCCAGAAATATTTTAAATGCTTGAGTTAGGCTTTTCACTGTACTTTGTTCAACGAGAATGCCTCCTTTGCCACCTATATATATAAATAAAATGTCGCCATCTACATTTAGAGTAGCAGAGGACCTGGAAGTTTTACTAACTTAAAGCAAGAGCCCCTGGAAGCAATACTAAAGTAGTGGACACATTTTATTCTTAAAAAGTAGTTTGGGGTGGGAGAGGAGAAACCAGATGGAATATCCCTTTATTTGGGTATTTAAGAGCTAGTTAAATGGTGTAAGGAAATGTATCCTGACCTAAGTATTCAGAAAAACTGAATTTTATTCGCAACCCTAACCTTAAGTATTTTCTGAGGCTTCAATATTGTAATCTTCTAAAAGAGAAGTCAGATTCTAAAGCTTTTTATAGGTTTAAAAAATATTGTACTATAGGGGCTTCCCTGGTGGCGCAGTGGTTGAGAGTCCGCCTGCCAATGCAGGGGACACGGGTTCGTGCCCCGGTCCGGGAAGATCCCACATGCTGCGGAGTGGCTGGGCCCGTGAGCCATGGCCGCTGAGCCTGTGCGTCCGGAGCCTGTGCGTCCGGAGCCTGTGCTCTGCAACGGGAGAGGCCACGGCATTGGGAGACCCATGTACCGACAAAAAAAAAAAAAAAAATTGTACTATATACTAAAGATGACTCCTGTATTTTGAAGTAGAAGGAAGACATTTACATGCTCTTTGCCTTTTATAGCTTCTTATAATTCAGATAATATGTAAAATTCTGATGGGCAGATCCTCACCCATTCTCCTTAATACTTGTCAGGAAAATCAAATTCTCTTTAACAGTGAACCATAGCAATAGATAGATAGTTAGAAATTAGAAGACACTCCCAAATTAGAAGAGTTTGGGAAATATCTTCTTTTTAAAATATTTAAGAAAGGCTGTAATTCTCCCTGCAGGTGGGGGAGGGACCTCACTTAAATGACCTCTGTAGGTCCCTTTCAGTCTAAAAAAATCCTTGCTGAGATTCTCATACAGGGCAAGCACAAAACGATTTTACTGTTCAGCACAGTCGTATTCCTGGCAAGGAATGAGATTCAACAGTGAAAATCAAGCAAAACTTGTTTCATATCCTCTTCTAATACTGTGTACACTAGCCCCACCACTCCCTCTCAGAGCTGCTTTGAAATAATGCCTGAGGCTTTAACTCATTTGTCTGCAGTGAACATTCTGCAGTGTAATAATTAAACGCCAGAGAGATGTCCTGACAGGGAGGAAATTCAAATCATTGATGTTCCATGTACACATTGAAAACTTTACCAAGGCCAGGCCTTGAAAGGCACTATAAAAGTTGAAATGCCTAGGTTTCCCCTGTGTTCCCCACTTCACCCCCATTATCTTGTTCTGGTCAGTCTGTGTGACCTAGAAATATTTAGATAATCAAATTATATTTTTTAATTTCTATTTTAATAACTCAAACTATTAATTCCTGGAAATGCACTATCATGCATGGCATTCGGGGATATTGGTGTAGGCTTTTATTTTTAATTTATTTATTTTTGGCTGTGTTGGGTCTTTGTTGCTGCGCGCGGGCTTTCTCTAGTTGCGGCGAGCGGGGCCTACTCTTTGTTGTGCTGTGCGGACTTCTCATTGTGGTGGTTTCTCTTGTTGTGGAGCATGGGCTCTAGGTGCACAGGCTTCAGTAGTTGTGGCACGCAGGCTCAGTAGTTGTGGCACACGGGCTTCGTTGCCCCGCGGCATGTGGGATCTTCCTGGACCAGGCTCAAACCCGTGTCCCCTGCCTTGACAGGAGGATTCTTAACTACTGTGCCACCAGGGAAGTCCTGGGTAGGCTACTTTTTATTTGGAAGAATTTCATTAGTGTTTTGGAGTTCCTGCAGTTTCTCTGTCCCTTTGTTTTCTCAGCCTCTGTTCTCTTCCCCTGCATTGTTCATTAGCAAGGGCATGAAACCCTGCTCCCAATGACTCATTATTACTCACTAGAGTGATCTACTTTTCTTTGTGAGACTAAATTTTCAAGATGCTTGAGTTGCCATTCCTGAGGAGAACAGGTCCTAAGAACACATCCTATTAACTCTCATCTCTCCATGATAATGCTGGGAAGCACTGATGCTGATCACAGAAAATGGAATAGCTGCTCCATTTGATGCTGGCCAAGCCCAACACCACTGCAAAGACTTTCTGCAATGAGCAGAGCCTAGGGCCTGATTGGGGGAAAACACACAAACACACACACACACACACACACACAAAACAAACAAAAAAACTCTGGATTGTAAGCCCCTAATCCACAAAGCCAAAGATGTCAAATTATGTTTATAGAGCCCTTTACAGTTCATAAAGTAATTTCTCATTCACTAAATTGTGCTTTTCCTTACCTGTTTTAGAGATAGGTAAAGCATCTCTTATTATATTCATCTTGTGTGTGATGAAGCTGAAGCTCTGGAGAGGTGTGGTGACTTCTTGAGAACTCCCTAAGATCCATATCAGTGTTCTATAAAGTATGCCTGTTCACTCTCACAGTTAGCATGTCCTCTCCAGACCCTGGTGCCTGCTCTCAATCTGGATAGGGAGTATATTAGCAGTCACTACCTCAGTTGAAGTAGGGTTGATTTAAATCATCCCCCTCCAGCTGGTTGACCCAGCCCACCTGCAGCTCAATTGATCTCTCAATGTCAAAGTTGCACAACTTGGTGCTCAAGCATGGTCTGGGTTCTGACTTCCAGCTGTGTCTGAACTCCCACACACTTTTGAGGGCTGACACCCATCTCCTCCATGTCTGAATCTCAAGCCCTGTAGTCCCTGGCTCTACAGCTGTTCACAGATCCTGGCTACCTGACCTCAATTATTTACCTCGAGCCATCCCTCCTGGACAATGCTGCTTACTCTTGCCTCACCAGTGTTAATTACTTCTGCCTCTCCCCCTTTCAGATTCTAAAGCCAACTGACCTATTTAAATGTTACTTACCTATCAGACTTTCCAGACCCTCCTTACTTCCTGTTGGACCCTGAATCTGACCTGAACTCCTAAGACTGCTTATCTGTGTTCTTCTAGTCTAGGCAAATGATAGCCCCTTCTAACCTATATGAAACATTTTCTTTTGTTGCTTAGAATTTCAAATTCTGTTGACCTTCTTAGCTTATGTTTTCTTGGCCCACACTGTCATCAATTACCATAGCTTCTGCTTAGTTGAAATAGGATATGTAAAAGCACCGTGTTTAAGCCATAAACCCCATACAAATGTACCCTGCTGCTGTAATTAGGCAATTCAAGCCAGAGGTGACTTTTTCTAACCTTTCTGGTGGAGGAAGACAGGCTGTCAGCTGAAATAGGAACTTAACAATTATTACCCCAAACCAAAAATAGGTGTATCGACTATTATACTACCGCAACTGATTTCTTTGTGTAGTTGATTCCTTTTGACAAGGTCACCACCATAGGCTTTTAAGATGTGTCATAGGAAACAGAAATAATATTCTAGGCTATTCTAAAGGCCTCAGACCCTTTTTTCTAATCAACCTGAAGATATTGAGTTTTCAGAGGGCATCTACTCTGATAGATTTTCCCATGCAGTGTTGTTCTTACATTACCTATGTCAAAAAGAAAAAAAAGATTTTGTGGGGAAGGTAATTTCATTGTTTTAAAGTTTTAGATCGGGTGACTGAGGCCCAGAGATCTTAGTTAACTTGCTCAAGTGCCCTAAATAAGTTAAGGGTGCATTTTGTACTTGAACTCAGATTTTTTTCTGAATCTAAAGAATCTGCTTTTTTATTTCTCCAGTCCATGCTTCTCAAAACTGTAAAACATTCTGGGAAGAAAACTGCTCATTTATTTCAAGATTAAGTGAAGATATATATAAAAGTCCACTTAACAGATCACGTAATATGCCACAGAAAGGTATGTTCAAGAACCCATGCCAGATTATGGTTTTCAATGATTATACAATGCTGCCATCTTGTGGATATGATCATTTGCTGTTGCATTAGCTGGCTTCTGTAGCCAAGCATCGTGCTGGGTCAGAATCACCTAGTTGGATCTGAACGTTCAAATGTTAAATGCCCAGGAAAGAGTTGGAGTTGGGGAATTTAGAATAACATTTGAGGGGCTAAGCAAGTGTCAGGAGTTTGAGCAAACCTATTGTGCTTTCTGAACAAGATCAAGCATTGCATTATTTCTCGTTAACAATACTTGAATGCTATGATATAAAGTCAGTGCATCTTATATTTACATGATGAGGGGATAAGAGAGAAAAGAAAACAAAGGTATGTCTTTTCCATATGGATAACCAGTTACTCCTGCATCACTGGTTGAAAACAATTTCCCTTTCTGCCAGTCTTAGTCAGTTCGGGATGCTATAACAAAATACTATAGATAGGCTGGGTATCTTAAAGAACAGAAATTTATTTTCTCACAGTTCTGGAGGCTGGAAGTCTGAGATCAGGGTTCCAGCAAGGTCAAGTTCTGGTAAAGGCCCTCTTCTGAGTTGCCAACTTCTCATGGCAGAAAGCAGTTACAGGTTATCAAGAAGAGTAAACATCACCCAAGGACTTTGTTTCCTCTCTGGGGAAAGAGTTAGTGTGTTTTCAATTGTATACAAGATGGTTGTATCATGGTAGGTGGAAGTATGACCTTGTTATTGTCTTTATTTGGAGACCAGGTATGGTTTAAGGAGATGCATATGCGTGCCAAGTTAACAAGGGATGAACTTGTGATTATAAATTTTATGTGTCATCTCAGCTGGGCCATAATGCCCAAATGTTTGGTCAAACATTCTGGGTGTTTTTATGAAGGTATTTTTTGGATGAAATTAACATTTAAGTAGATGGACTTTGAGTAAAGCAAAATACCCTCCATAATATGGGTG
This sequence comes from Delphinapterus leucas, assembly GCF_059928025.1. Taxonomy (NCBI): domain Eukaryota; kingdom Metazoa; phylum Chordata; class Mammalia; order Artiodactyla; family Monodontidae; genus Delphinapterus; species Delphinapterus leucas. The sequence continues at coordinate 127,038,658 of NC_143131.1, forward strand.
GGCTTCATCTAGTCATTTGAAGGTCTTAATAAAACAAAGACTGACCTCTCCCAAGCAAGAAGGAATTCTAGCAGACAGCCTTTGGAACTCTTTGCAACTCTTCCCTGGGTCTCAGCTTGCTGGCCTACCCTGCAGATTTTGAATTTACCAGCTTTCACAATCACATGAGCTAATTCCTTAAAATAAATCTCTCTGTCTCTCTTTCTCTCTCTCTCTCTCTGTCTGTCTCTCTCTCTCACACATACACACACACACATCCTGTTGGTTCTTTTTCTCTGGAAAACTCTAATACACTCATTCACTTTAATCAGGTCACTGCTAAAATGTTCTCTCCTTAGAAACATTTTTCGTGACCAAATTATTTAAAATAGCCCCTTACACACACCTGCTCACCATACCTAGTTACTTTTCAGCTCTTTACCCTACTTTATTTTCCTTCACAGCACTTACTAGTATCTAAAATTTTATATATATATATATATATATATATATATATATAAAACTCTTTTATTGACTTAATTCCTTCACTAGAACATTTGCTTAATGAGACAGGAACTTTCTCTGTCTTATTCATTAATGTATCCCCAGCTCAGTGCCTGCCTCAATAATAGCCGTTGAATGATTGAATGGAATATATGTATATATAATGTAGATTTACATATGTACATATTCAGCATATGGCTCTGAAACCTGCCTTTTTTCAGTTAACAATATATCTATAACATGGACTTCTCCACATGTCTGTACCTTGAGATAAACCTTGTTCTTTTAATTGGTTGTGTAGTATTCCATGGTGTGGACATACTGGAATTTATTTAACTATCCCCTGCTGATAGTTTTTGAGCTGTTTCTATCCCTTCACTTTGATTTTTTAGAAGTCACAAACCACAGCAATATGCATGTATCTTTGTGCACTTGTGTGTGGATTTCTATAGGATAAATTAATAGAAGTGAAATTCCTGAGTCAAAAAGGTTTTGTCAACTCACACTCTTACTAATTGGTTATACCCTTGCCCACCCAATTGCTGATTTTTAAATACGTGGCAGTAAGACCTTGAGGCTATACTCCAGGGTGGTGAATGCATACTGCAGGAGAGGGAGTTTCCTTTTCTCACTAGACTTCTTTCTCATGCAGTTTCCAGGAAAGCATTGCTTTGACCTGACAGAGGGTACATCCAACAAAAAACCAATGAATAAAAATCTGATATTCCAATAATTCAAACAATATTTGAAAAGGTACTGGTCAAATATTTCAACTGTAGTTTTACTTGGTGGTGTGAAATACACCAGTTGAAAGGAGTTGGTGGTGTGAAACACACCAGGTGAAACACAGCAGTTGAAGGAAGTTGTTCATAAGGAAGTTTAATAAAAGTCCAGCTCTCCTCCCAGCTTTATCTGACTGTTCTTTCTCAGTCTTTTTTGCTGGCTTTCTTTTCTCTGCCTGCCGCTTGGCTGTGTTCACCAGGTCTTTGTCCTTAGGCTTCTTCTTTTTATGTCTTTCCTATTTTCCCAGGGTGATCTCATTCACTCTTACAGCTCCCTGTACAGTAGATATGGCAGTGATCTCGAAATCTATATTGCCAAGCCAAACTTCTGTCTCCCAGAACCTTACATCTATCTTCCCACTGGACACCTCTACTTGGATAAGCCACAGGGGTCAGCTAGTCCCAAACTGGTTGTATTACTTGTCCCCAAACCTTTCCTTCTCTAGGAGCTTTTTCTTGTTCTTTTTTTTTTGTTTGTTTTTTTATAAATTTATTTATTTATTTATTTTTGGCTGCGTTGGGTCTTTGTTGCTGCACACGGGTGTTCTCTAGTTGCAGTGAACGGGGGCTACTCTTCGTTGCAGTGCGCGTGCTCATTGCAGTGGCTTCTTTCGTTGTCGAGCAAAGGCTCTAGGCATGCAGGCTTCAGTAGTTGTGGCCTGCAGGCTCAGCAGTTGTGGCTCATGGGCTGTAGAGTGCAGGCTCAATAGTTGTAGCGCACGGACTTAGTTGCTCCGTGGCATGTGGGATCTTCCCGGACCAGGGCTTGAACCCATGTCCCCTGCATTGGCAGGCGGATTCTTAACCACTGTGCCACCAGGGAAGTCCCCTAGGATGATTTTTCTTTAATGAAGGCTACCAGCATCCATCTAGTTACCCGAAACATAAATCTCAGAGTCAGCATAGGCCCTCCATCCTCACATCCTGTAGGTGTCCTCAAATTCTATAGATATTTCTTTAGCATTTTACTCTTACCCTCCTGCCCTCTACTTCACTACTACTGCAGCCTTAATCTGGAGCCTATAATCTCTCCCCTGTCTGAAAAGTACAGTTTTCTAACTGGTCTCTCACCCTCCAGCCTTATTTCCTTCTGGGATCCATTTTCCATTCTCTGGACAGATGATCTTTCTAAAATTCTAATAATATCATGCTATCCCCATTCCTCAGTGACTCCCCGATCGCCTACAGGTAAAGTATAAATTCCTTAGCATGGCATACATGCCTTGCATGATCTGGAGCCTGTCTGTCACTGCACACTCCAATGTATATCATTCAGTCCAGTTACAATGAAGTGATTGCAGTCTCTGAAAAACACAAGGTAGTTGCATATTGTTATGCCTTTGCATGTAGTCCTTTCTACCTGGCGTAACTTTCTATGCCTATCTGCTTGGTAAAAATTCTCTTTAAAGACTCAGTAGGACGGGTTACATTATCTTTGGCTCCCCAAGCTCCCTGTAGAATTGCTGTCTCCCTCCTACAGCAGATACTGTTGGCTGCCTACCCAAGAACATTCCGCCTTATTTTTCCTCTTTCCCAGTAAGACTCCAATTTTGTCAAGGCTACATGACTATATGCTTCAGAAGGGAGCTGGCCCAATGTTGAGTGTTCATTCATCTAAGCCAGTCAGCGATTGGTTTAGGTATGGTTAGATATGGACATGCTATTCTAGTCAATGATATAGAAGAAGTCTGCTGGACAGCTTTTTGGAGGGTTTGATCTCTTGAACAGGCACACAGGCAGAGATGGTCTTTTCTTCTGATAGACATTATAGCTTCTGGATGAGCTGGATTTCTGGCACTAGAACCAAAGGGGTACTGACTAATACAAGGAGTACAGTAGAAGCAAAGTAAGTTCCCCTAAACTTGGCTAACAAATCATGATGGTAATGGGTTAAAACCAATTACTAGAACTAAGGCACTTAATCAGTGATGGAGTTCCAGCAAAGTAGACTTAGAGGGACTCTCCTAAGCTTCATAGCCAAGGCTCCACATATTTCTACAGATTAAGAACAGGACTATTCCAGAGCTCAAGGCCGGATCTGTGTGGGGAGGTTGTGGTCTTGCCCACGGGATGAAGGAGCCAGAAAACCTGGAAGGGAGAGAGAACAGCTCTGTCCTTAGAAGGGTTATTATACCTGCAAAGAGCCAGGAACCCACAGGGAAGCCTCTGGAAGCCAGGAAGGGAGAGAAACAAAAGAAGTATCAATACTAAGTGGTGTTTCTCAATACAAATTAGCAAACTGGCCCAGAGGTGGTATGACACACTGGAAGAAATGCAGGCTTTGGAGTCATACTGCTGAGGTTGCAGTCCCAGTTCTGCCACTTCTAGCAGCAAGGCCCCTGGCAAGTTTCTGAATCTCTCTAAATCTCAGGTTTCTCATTTGTAAAAAGAAGATAGTAATACTTTTCTTTTAGGGCTGACTAGCAGAGTATCTGGCTTACAATATGGGCTCAATAAAGCAGACACTCTTGATATAAAATTTTTTATAGTTGCTAATGAGGTTACTACACTAGCCTGTTATCTGATAAAAGTTTAATTCTGCTAAAGACCCGGCAACCAATAATTTCTTGACTTGTCTTTCTGACAATTTAAAATCTCAGAATGAATAAATGATTCAAGAAACATACATTTGGACTTAGTAGAATTTTTTAAAAATGGTGATGGGAATCTTTGGAGAAAGCAAGCATATGAGAGAAAATATGGAGTAGTAGTAGTTGGTTATGCACTTATCACCTATGAGCCGTGTACTCTTGGACAGGTTACTTCATCTCTCTGAGCTTCAGTTTCCTCATCTGTAAAATGCAAATAATATCTATAATATAGAATGACTATCACGATTAGAAATAATCCATGAAAAATTTCTGGCATGTATTAGGTACTGAGTAAGTAGCACCTATTTTTAGTATTACTGTAGAAATTAGAGTGGTAAATTTCATAGAATTAAATTAAAAAATAGATATGATCCCAAGACTGAGACTCTAAAAGAGGTAGGCAGTCTTCTTAAAAATTGATCAGAAAAATAAATTGGATTTATTATGCTCATGGCACTGTCCCCGCTGTGCTGCTAAGTACACTTCTGACACAGTTTACCCCTTTGCAACCTTTCTTTGCTCAACTCTGCAATTATAAGTGATTCCAATAAGAAATAAAAGGAGAGGCTTGGGAAGAAAATATTGTGACTGTAAAGTTCTCTGACTAGCTACAATTTTAACAAGTTGAGTAATAAGTATGACAGCCACCTCTTCTGGTTTTGAGAGTTCAGCTCAGGTGCTGTATTAAGCATTTTACACAGATTATACTCTTTAATTCTTTCAGGGTTTTTTTTTTTTTTTTTGGTATTTTTTTTGGTTTTGTTTCTGTTTTTGCGGTACGCGGGCCTCTCACCGCTGTGGCCTCTCCTGTTGCGGAGCACAGGCTCTGGACGCGCAGGCCCAGTGGCCATGGCCCACGGGCCCAGCCGCTCCGCGGCACGCGGGATCCTCCCAGACCGGGGCACGAACCCGCGTGCCGTGCATCGGCAGGCGGACTCTCAATCACTGCGCCACCAGGGAAGCCCTAATGCTTTCAGTTTTGGCCTATAGATTATTAGAAGACTTTATAGTGAACATTTGTCATATTCCTGGCTGCCCAGCCTCCAAATTGCCTTTATAAGTTTGGGGAACAGGCCACGGTGTGAGGCAGGCCCCTACATCTCACTCATGGAAGCCCAAAGGCCCTGGTATCAGTCTTTCCTGATTGTTGACTGCTTGGGACCCAAGCATGACTGATTAGCCCATCCCTCCAGGATTGTGATTCTGGAAATAGGGGTCAGGAGAAGCAGGCAGGGCTTCCATGGTGGCGCAGTGGTTAAGAATCCGCCTGCCAATGCAGCGGACACGGGTTCGAGCCCTGGTCTGGGAAGATCCCACATGCCACGGAGCAACTAAGCCCACGCGCCACAACTACTGAGCCTGCGCTCCAGAGCCCACGAGCCACAACTACTGAGCCCACGTGCCACAACTACTGAAGCCTGGGCTCCTAGAGCCCGTGCTCTGCAACAAAAGTCACTGCAATGAGAAGCCCGTGCACCGCAACGAAGAGTAGCCCCCGCTCACTGCCACTAGAGAAAGCCCGCACACAGCAACAAAGACCCAACGCAGCCAAAAATAAATAAAATAAATACATTAAAAAAAAAAAAAAGAAGCAGGCAATGTGTAAAATCTACTCTGGAAGTGGTGGTATTCAGTATCTGGTGGCAGTGATGGCAGCTGGGTCAGCTATGGCATCCAATCCCCAGGGCATTGCAAGTGTCCAGCAGCAGCATCCTTCCTATGGCGTGGTTTCCTCTGTGGGTCTGGCCACCCAGCCTACGTTGGTGCTTCCTGTATTCTTAGCCTGGTTTTCTAGTCTGCATTGATTCTTTGAGCTCCCTGATACTCTTTGAATAAATTCCTTTTCTGCTTCAGTTAACTAAAATCGGATTTTTTTGTGTACAACCAAAAGACTGGCTAGTACATAGTCTTTAGGTAATGCTCAACCCAAAAGAGTCTGATGTTGCTGCTTTTAGTACAGACCTCTGGATAAAGTCATGGTCAAGTGTGCAACTGGTCTGGGAGTTCTGTCTAGGTTTCCTTTAAGCCCATGCACCTCAGGGAAAATATCTGCTGCCCCACCCTAAATGAACTATTCTCTATCTTCCACAACTTCTTAATTCACACTCATTCACTTACCCAGTCAATAATCACTTATTAAGCACCTACTATATACAGGGCAATATGCCAGGCACTGAGAGGAGTCCAAATATGAATAAGCTGTAGCCTTGACAGTATACTTTGAAATTTTGAACGAGGTAAATATATTTTCTTAAAAAATAAATTAAGGACTTCCCTGGTGGTCCAGTTGTTAAGACTCTGCACTTCCAATGAAGGGGGCACGGGTTTGATCCCTGGCTGGGGAAGATCCCGCATGCTGCGCGGTGAGGCCAAAATAATTTAAAAATTTAAAAAATTAAAAAATTGATCACTCTGTTGAGGGTAGAAGTGAAGGGGAACTCTTTTTATCTTTGAGTTAGTATCACTGGGGACAAGGTGATATCCATTTCTTTGTAAATGTTCTAGAAATCAATCCCAAAAGGCAATTGGATTCCTTTGTTAGAGGTTTCCAGTCAAAACAAACAAGTAGCTCTCCAGAGCTCTGAGAAAAGAATGCCTCTTTTGAAGCTGACAACTAGATTTCTGCTTATCAAAATATTTGTGACTAGGATGAAAGATGGGGAATTAGTCCCAGTGCATTAGAAATTTAACTCAAGATAACCCATAGTCCTAAAATAGAATCAAAGAAACATCAGTTTCAAATAAAAATATCATCTAGCTTTTCTCCTTTTCCTTAACTTATGAAATAAATTGTACTCCAGGGAAGCAGGGACTCCACTTCCTCTTGAACCCCTATATTATAGTAATTTGCCTGGGAGGTTTGACACTTCTATCTGAAAACACAGAATATTCAACACAAGCAAGGAAGAAGGGCACACACATATTAGAAATGGAAAGTAAACAGGTAAAGCAGATGATTCCAGACACCTGGGACAAGTGGTCTCTCTCTCTCTCTCTCACTCACACACACACACACACACACACACACAAAAGGAGCATAAAGTGAGGTGCTGAGCACTCACAAGACCCACACCCACAAACAGGAAGTCTGATCTAGAAGTCAGACTTGTTTTTGGGGTCAGGTCTTCATTACCTGGGTGACTTTGGACAAGTCACTTAACCACTCTAGGACTCAAATTCTCTTCAGAATTCCTTCAGAATTAGAAGGAAATTTAGAGATCACCTAAACTTTAACTTTTGCATGACTCTTCTTTGAAGCATCCCCAATAACCAATAAGCCTCTCTAGTTGAATGCTGACTTTTTTTAAAAATTAATTTATTTATTTTTGGCTGCGTTGGGTTTTCATTGCTGCGCACTGGCTTTTCTCTAGTTGCGGCGAGCGGGGGCTACTCTTCATTGCGGTTCGCGGGCTTCTCATTGCGGTGGCTTCTCTTGTTGTGGAGCATGGGCTCTAGGCACGCAGGCTCAGTAGTTGTGGCGCACGGGCTTAGTTGCTCCACGGCATGTGGGATCTTCCCAGACCAGGGCTCGAACCTGTGTCCCCTGCATTGGCAGGTAGATTCTTAACCACTGAGCCATCAGGGAAGCCCTGAATGCTGACTTTTAGTGACAGGATGCTCACTCTCTCCAGGCAACTGATGTCATTTTTGAAATGCTCTGATTGTTAGATAAGTTCTTCCTTACATATTTGCAATTTGTCTCCCTATAGCTTTCCCCATGCTAGTGACCTCTAAGTTCATGTATGTGAAGTCTGATCCATGAACAGCTCTTTAAGAAAGCTCTCAACTTCCTTTGCTTTTCTCCTCTACAGACTAAAACCACCCCCTCCTCTTCTACTGTTCTCATCCATCACATTCAAGATACAACACCATGCTGGTCTTCATATTTTTATGCATGTAGAGTAGTGCTTAAGCACCCTGAGGCCTCAGACAGTCTGAATTTGAGTACTGGTCCTGTCACTGAGTAGCTGTGTGACAGTGTGCAAGTTACTTTCATTTCTCTAGCCTCAGTTTTTCTCTCTAAAATGAGGATGATAATAGATATACCTCTCGTTAGAGAAGTTATGAATCTGATTGATGAGGAAATACAAATAAAATGTTTAGTACAGTACCTGACACTGAGTAAGCAATATTACTAGTGCTATCACTAATCATAGTAATAACGTTCACATAATTAGAGTAAGAATGAATATTAGAATCGGAGGATTTAGAAAAGTTAATCTAGTCCATTTATCACTCCATAAACCAGATTTGGTTGCCCTGATATGAAACTTTCTATACTTTTCGTAATGATCACTTTCAAGTGTGTGTTCATTATCAGACACGCCCCAAGGGGGCAGGGACCTTGTCTGTTATGTTGACTGCTGAATACTTGGTGCCTAGAACAGAGTCCCACTCACTACTCTGAGTCATAGAAAAGGCAACTGGGGTGCAGGGAGACTGGCAGATTTATCTAAGATTGCGCAGAGGGCTCCCAAGAGAGCTAGGATAGGAACCCAGAAATCCTGGGCAGCCGGCACTCAGAATTAAAATCAAGGTCCAGCCCTAAAGTTTGGTGATTCGGGAAAGAGCACAGATATTCAGGGATCCTGGGGTCAACATTCCCACCGGATGGCCTAACTGCCGGTCCCTGTTTTGGTGCTGAGTAGCCCGAGGGAGGAGTAGGTGCCTAAATGAGAAGTCGCGGGTGGGTGGGTCACCGGGCGCAGCACTGACACCCACTTGCAAGGCTTCGCGCTGGTTGCGGGCCAGCGCACGGCAGTTGCAGTCGCCGGGCCACCCCGGCTGGGACCCACTGCAGGGAGCGTCCAGTGGAAAACAACCTGCCTCCAGTTGGACAATTAACAAAGGCGAGAGCCGGGGCCGCGCCCTCTCGGCGCACGCACATACGCAGCGTGGGCAGAGCCGCGCCCGCCCGCGCCCTCCCTAGGAACAGCGCGCGCAGGCCACAGCGCGGCGTGGGGCCCGGAGACCGGCGCCTTTCCTTCCCTGGCTGCGCAATCGCCGGGGCGGTCGAGCTCCTTCCGGCAGCTGGCACCCTGCGCGAGCGGTGAGTCTGCCCGGGTGATTGGGCCGGCAGGATAGGGCCAGGGAGGGTCGCGGGGAAACAGCTGCTGATCAGATCCGGAAAGGGAGGTTGGGGGAGCGCTGGAGCGACGACGCCGGTCCGGGTTGCTTGGTAGCTAGCTTTGTGTCTTGAGTCTAATGGGAATGCAAGCAACCTGATCCAGCTGACGCAAGCGGGTCAGTTTACAGGTGGAAAACTGAGACCCAGAGAGGTAAGCTGGCCTGTCATTGTTTATCTCTCTGCTTAAGTGTAGCATTGGGGGCGACTTTTTAATGACTCCATATACGTTAAAACAATGGAATAATACAAACAATGGTTAAAAAAAATTCTTGACAAGGAAAGTATAATTATAAATAGGGAGTCAAGGCCAGGGGAAAAGAGAAAGGAAATCTGTGGTCTATAGGTGAGCTGCCTGGGCCAACAGCCCTCAGAGAAGTAGTGCCAAGACTGGGACTGGAAGCCAGAACTTCCGACCCCTGCCGCACTGCTCCCTGGACAGCGAGCGCCAGGAACTTAGAGAATCGGGAAGCTGACAGCCTGCCTACAGCTTCTGACGCCCCTAGCTGCCTGATTTTGGACACATTGTTTAACCTCTCCAAGGCCCAGTTTTTTTTGTAAACTTGAGGTAAGATTGCTTCGTCTTTCATGTTGTTGTCGGACTACAGATGAACGTTGAGCCCAGTGCCCCACTCGTAGTAGGTGCTCAATAAAAGGGCTGGCGCACACAACCCAGTGAGTCAAAGCCGTGCCAGTTAAGAAAGAGTGATGACCTGCGGGAACTTGGGCTGTATCCGAAATAAAAGAAAAAGAAATTTAAAAATTTAAAACATGCAAATATAAAGTCAGCCCTATTATGACTTATAAGCGGCTGCACATACCTTGGTGATAGTAACCTAAATAAGAGTGCACCTATTTAGAATAATGCCCAACAATCAATATTTGACCCTAGGTCAAATGCTGAAAGTAGAAACTACCAGACATTCTAACAAGGACAGATTATTGGGTCTCACATGCCCCTTTTGAATGGAGCCAGCATCTGTATAGTTGTAAATGAGAGGAAAGAGAAGGACATACATGGGAACCTGGGCACCTCCCTAATCTTGCCCACAGATGGAGGCTCAGCTGAGTTTCTGCCAGGGTACAGGAGTTACTTGGCAGTTGGCTCATATCCCTCTTGGATCAGCAGCTTGCTGTGGTAAACAGTGCCTTGGTTGATTCTGTTCTAGAACAAATAAATGGCTTTTTATTTAACTGATTAGGAAGGGGGGTTGTTTTGGGTGCTGTAACTGAAGCAAAATGGCATTTGTTGAGCTTGATTGTCCAAAGCCTGTTGCTTATTGACAGGCTTAAGTTCTTTAAAATCGATGGATCCAAAATTATGAGGAGAGGGCCTGGGCAGCCCTACTTATCTATAAAAGGAACTGCCCTTACCAAATACTGTGTTGTCTCCTTTCCCTATCATTTTAGGCCTTGCCAATAGAGGCAGGGAAATATGGCTTAGGGCAAATAGCCGTTATTTGATTTGGGTTAAGACACACACTGCCTGTCTGGTGGTTACTTTCCTCTCTGTAAGGAACCTCTCTGTAAGGGGCAGTTTTTCCTCAGAGAGAGAAAGAAAGAGAATGTGTATGTGTATGTCTGGAACGTCTTTTGCCCTCTGTCTTCTCAACTTCAAACAGTCATTTCTCAACCCAGAGAAGTCCTTTTTTGCAAGCTTGGTGATTTTGGCACATTCTTTTCCTTGCTAGCTCTGTTGCCTAATTTTTTTTCACAGTAGCTCTCTTAGAAAGTTTTTTTTTTTTTTTTTTTGCAGTACGCGGGCCTCTCACCGTTGTGGCCTCTCCCGTTGCGGAGCACAGGCTCCTGACGCGCAGGCTCAGCGGCCATGGTTCACGGGCTCAGCCGCTCCGCGGCATGTGGGATCTTCCCGGACTGGGCACAAACCCGCGTCCCCTGCATCGGCAGGCGGACCCCCAACCACTGCGCCACCAGGGAAGCCCAGAAAGATTTTTTGATTTGATCTTTAGGTTCCAAACTCTTGGTGTTCCATGGGACAACATAGAGCACACACAGTCGTTCTCTTAGACAAAGGCTCTTACTTATTTGAAGGCAGTCCGTGTACCCCTTCCGTGCGTTTGCCTCTCCAGACTCACTGTCTTCATTCCTTCAACTATTCCTTAGGAGGACAATAGTAAGAGCAGACTTTCTTAAGAAATCTACAGATCGCTTGTGTCAGAATTACCTAGGGGCTTGTCAAAATGCACCATCTGTGACCTACTGAATCAGAATCTTCCAAGAGTGGGGGCAAGAATTTGCATGCCTAATAAGTGCTCCTGGTGGTTCTTGTGCACCTCTGGTTGCCTATGTGTGTGTTGGGGGGTAGGAGACTATTAATTATTTATACATTTCTGTATTGTTTGTCTAGTTATGTAATAAGTGAGAGCCTCTTTTGTAATTTTTTTTTTTTGGCTGTGCCACATGACATGTAGAATCTTATTTCCCCAACCGGGGATTGAACCCACACCCCTTGCAGTGGAAGGGCAGAGTCTTAACCACTGGACTGCGAAGGAAGTCCTCTTTTGTAATTTAAGCAAACAAACAAAAAACCCATGATGTCCAAAGAGAATATATTGGTGGCAAATAAGCACTTGAAAAGATGTTCAAGATCATTAATCATTGGGGAAATGCACATTAAAACCACAAGCAGATAAAACTTCATACAAAGACTGGCTACATCAAGTGTTGACCAGGTTGCCGGAACTCATACACCGTTGGTGGGAAAGTAAAATGGTACAACCACTTTTTAAAAGTATGACATTTTCTTTTAAAAGTATATACCTATCTGTGATCTAAACATTGCATTCCTAAAAAAAAAAAAAGAAGTGAAAAATAAGCATTGCATTCCTAGGTCCAGCTTTATTGTAATTGAGAAACAGGAAGCAACCAATTTTTTATCCAGTGCATAAACTGTGGTATATTTATATAATATAATACTACACAGCAATAAAAAGTAACGAACTATTGATACGTGCTACAACATGGATGAATGACAAAATAATTTTGTTGAAAGGAAGAAGCCAGACAAAAAAGTGTACATACTACATAATTACAATTATATAAAATTCAAGGGGAGTTTCTGTCTCTTAGCTGACCTCAAACTTTGTTGTGGCTTCCAAGAGTTGTGTGTCTAACTCCACTTGTAACAGTGTCATTGGCAATTTGATCACTATTCTGCCAGTGTTCATCTGTGCCATTCATTCATTAATTCAATTAATTGAGCACCTACTATGTGCTAGATCTAGAGTAGACACTAGGTGATGCGTTGATGAATATAAGAAACATGGTCTTTGCCCTTGTGGAGCTTCTGCTCTATTGAATGAACCAGTAAAACAAATTGAATAGGAAACATAATTATTGGGGGAAAGGACTGGTTCTTTGGAAGGGGGATGACTTTCAGGGAAGACTTGTCTGGGTTTCGACAGAGGAGTAAAGCAGTCAATTTTATGTTTTTGAATGACCACTCCACTCTGGTGCTGTGTATGCATCCAGTCAGGAGGCTGTTGTGCTGATTCAGGAGAAAAATGGTGGAGGTTTAGGCTCAGGTGGTCTTAGAGATGGGAAGCACCGAAAGAACTAATGACTATCCTTAATGAAACAGGGCAGATCCCAGAGGTTGACACTGACCAACGCTCTTTGAATTTGGTATTTTATCAGTTTTTAGTCCATATTATTGTCCTATTGCTTCCCCATCGCCACATCTTATTCCATTACCTCATCTTATTCCTTATTCCTAAGGATGTCACGAGAGACCAGCAGTACCTTCCTAGTCCAGTTACACTAGCCTGTGGTATTTCTTTGATCTACTGATCTAGTCAGCTTTCATTAAGGGAATGAGGATAGTCTGGCATGACCTGTTTGTCTTTTTTCTGTTAACCTATGCTGGCTCTCAGTGATGTCTGTTTCATAGACAGATGGTCTTTCCAAGGGCTGATAGACCATCTGTTTTAATCAAGTGGCAGAAACCCAACTCAGAGTGGTTTAGGCCAAAGTGGGGTGGGGAATGAAAATGTGTTAGCTCACATTAAAAAAAAAAAATCCGAAGGGAATCAGTCTCCATCATGGTTGGATTAAGTAATGCCATCAGGGCCTAGTCTCATGGCCTCTCCATCTCTCAGCTCCACTTCTTTGTTATTAGCTGCATTGTCAGTTAGGCTCTGCTGTGTAGTTCGTATTACTTATTATTATCATCATGATTAACTATTCTCACCATCTGCTTGAATATGATCAGCCAAGTGTCCTTAGACAACTGCATCCCTCTGATCCACGGTCATGCTACTCTTTCCAGTTTAACAGTAATAGTAACAAAAACAACAGCTACCATTATTGAAAGCTCACCACGTAGCAGACACTCTGCTATATACTTTACATGGATTATCATATGAAATCTTATAACAACCCTATAAGGAAGGTTATATAATTATCCCAGGAAAGCCAGCTGATTGATCGCAGAATCAGAATTTGAAATCAGGTTTTCTGGCTCCAGGGTCTAGGCTCCTAACCTTCATAGTGACCCCTGCAGTCACTCTTTAGGGCTAAGAAGAGGAAAGCAAAGCCATCAAATAGAGTGCCTATTTTTTACTTTTTCTGAACATGAATGTTAAAATTTAGTTGGCAGTCATAGTAGGGGCAGAGCTGTGGAGGTTATTCTTACAATTTTGTTAATCCCAGACGCTTCTGTGTTTTAGAGTTCTGGAAGCTCTTTGTACAGGACCCACCACTCTGACTCTTGTATGTATCTTTATAAACGAGGCTCGTTAGCCAGGATCCCTGTGTGGCCATTCTCATTTCCATAGGTATTTCCTCCCTTTATTCTTCAACAGGGTCTTTTGTTAGCATGATGTTTAACTTCATCTTCAACAGTCTTCCCATGAACCCTAATCCCTAGAGGTTTTGCTTCCTTTTTTTCCCCTTAAATGTTTAAATTGACCTCCCTCTGTAACCCGGGGTGGGAGCCTGATGGATGTTCATCTTTTCTTGCCATGACATTTTGCCTTCTGAAAGAACTTTTAAGATGATGGTTTCACTTTCCTCTGGGATCTGCTTACTTCCATTCATTTCTTTCTTTCTTTCTTTCTTTCTTTTCTTTCGTTGTGTTGGGTCTTAGTTGCGGCAGGCGGGCTCCTTTGTTGTGGCTCAAGTGCTCCTTAGTTTCAGCACTCAGGCTCTTTAGTTGTGGCATGCAAACTCTTAGTTGCAGCATGCATGTGGGATCTAGTCCCCTGACCAGGGATGGAACCTGGGCCCCCTGCATTGGGAGCACAGAGTGTTAACCACTGAGCCACCAGGGAAGTCCCTGTCTCCATTCACTTCTTTTTTTTAAAGAGTAACCACCTCTTATTTTTTGTTTGTTTTTTGTTTTTTGTTTTTTGCAGTACGCGGGCCTCTCACTGTTGTGGCCTCTCCCGTTGTGGAGCACAGGCTTCGGACGCGCAGGCTCAGCAGCCATGGCTCATGGGCCCAGCTGCTCCGCAGCATGTGGGATCTTCCCAGACAGGGGCACAAACCCGTGTCCCCTGCATCGGCAGGCGGACTCTCAACCACTGCGCTACCAGGGAAGCCCTAACCACCTCTTTTTTTTAATATAAATTTATTTATTTATTTTTGGCATTGGGTCCTCATTGCTGCATGCGAGCTTTCTATAGTTGCAGTGAGCGGGGGCTACTCCTTGTTGCTGTGCATGGGCTTCTCATTGCGGTGGCTTCTTTTGATGTGGAGCACGTGCTCTAGGCATGCGGGCTTCAGTAGTTGTGGCATGCAGGCTCAGTAGTTGTGGCCTATGGGCTCTAGAGCACAGGCTTAGCAGTTGCGCACGGGCTCAGTTGCTCCACGGCATGTGGGATCTTCCTGGACCAGGGATCGAACGCGTGTCCCTGCATTGGCAGGCGGATTATCAACCACTGTACCACCAGGGAAGCCCTCCATTCACTTCTGATTGGTCAGAATTAGGTTCACAGTATCATTTTCCTTGTTACCTCTGTCTTAAAAGGGGTGAAATCATCAGGATGTCTATAACATTTACTTAGTTCCTCTGCAAAACTTGGAGCAAATAACCAGATATTTTAAATGCCCTATCCTTACTGGGTATATACTCAGAGAAAACCATAATTCAAAAAGACACATGCACCCCAATGTTCATTGCAGCACTATGTTTTCAAAATTTTATTTATTTTACTTTTGGCTGCATTGGGTCTTCGTTGCTGCGTGCGGGCTTTCTCTAGTTGTGGTGAGCGGGGGCTACTCTTCGTTGCGGTGCATGGGCTTCTCATTGCGGTGGCTTCTCTTGTTGCAGAGCATGGGCTCTAAGTACACAGGCTCAGTAGTTGTGGCTTGCAGGCTCTAGAGCACAGGCTCAGTAGTTGTGGTGCACGGGCTTAGTTGCTCTGCAGCATGTGGCATCTTCCTGAACAGGGCTCGAACCAGTCTCCCCTACATTGGCAGGCAGATTCTTAACCACTGCACCACCAGGGAAACCCTCATTGCAGCTCAATTTATAATAGCCAGGTCATGGAAGCAACCTAAATGCGCATCGACAGATGAATGGATAAAGAAGATGTGGTGCATGTATACAATGGAATATTACTCAGCCATAAAAAGGAATGAAATTGGGTCATTTGTAGAGACGTGGACATGGATGGACCTAGAGACTGTCGTACAGAGTGAAGTAAGTCAGAAAGAGAAAAATATCATATATTAGTGCATATACATGGAATCTAGAAAAATGGTATAGATGAACCAGTTTGTAAGGCAGAAATAAAGACACAGTTGTAGAGAACAAACATATGGACAGCAAGGGGGAAAGTGGTGGGATGAGTTGGGAGATAGGGATTGACATATATACACTAATATATATAAAGTAGATAACTAATAAGAACCTGCTGTATAAAAAAAATAAAATTACAAAAATGAAAGAACCCTAGAGCCGTTTCCAAAATTAAATAAAACAAAACAACAAGGAACAAAAATTAAATGCCCTATCTTTATTGTAGAGCCCTTTTTTTCCCGCCTTTAACTTTGTATCCTCACAGTCCAGAAAAATGCTTGGCATGGAATAGCTACTCCAAATATTTGTTGAATAAATGTGTGAATGCCCAAATTATTCTGTGCGAGCGTGGACAGAGGAGGAGAGAGGAGAAGAGAATTAACTGTTTTATCCTATCCTATCCTAGAGTCAGAAGCAGTCACTGCATAACATTCAAGAAACATTTTTTTTTTTAGTACCCACTATGTGCTAGACTGATTTTAGTTCTTAATTGCTTATCACAGGGCATCAAAGAGATCTCAGGACTGAGCATGGACTGGACTATATTGAAAGACATATTTTCCCAAATATATTCTCCAAGACAAACCTCCTTATCAGACCAGACCAGGAAATGGAACAAAGGCACCCAGCCTGTTCTCCCAGGCTTTTAAGCTGCATTTGTCCTGAGAGTGTTGCAAAGATAGTGGATAACTTAAGCTATCTAATATTTCGTTTGTTTTTAACTTTTTACTTTGAAATAAGTATAGGTCAGCATGAAGTTCCAAGGATAGTACAGAGAGGTTATGTGTATCTTCACCAGGTTCCTCCAGTGGTTATCTCAATAGCAGGAAAACCAGGAAATTGGCATTGATATAATCATGTGTTTGATTGTTAGATGTTGTTTTATCACGTGTGTAGATGTCTGTAACCACCATTTCAATTAAGATGCAGATCTATTCTATCACCATGAAGTTCTCCCTGTGCTCTTCCTTTATTGCCACACCCAGGTGCCCACCACCCTCATCCCTAACCAAGTGACCACTAATCTGTTCTCTGTCTCTATAATTTTAGATGTTTTATAAATGATCACACAGTAAGCTTTTCAGGTTGTTCTGTTTTCAGGCAGCACAACTGGATGGTTCTTGAGGGTATCAGTAGTTCATCCCTTTTTATTTCTGAGTATTCTGTGACCTTAGATATACAACTTTTTTTTTTTTTAGCCATCCACCTATTAAATTCACTTAATAAAACAACATTTTGGTTGTTTTCAGTTTTTAGCTATTACAAATAAAGCTTTGACGAACATTCGTAGACAGGTTTTTGTATAGGCATAAGTTTTCTTCCTCTGGAATAGATGCCCTGGGGTGTGATTGCTGGTAAGTGTATGTTTAGTTTTTAAAGAAACTGACGAACTATTTTCTAAAGTAACTGTACCATTTTACATTCCCGTCAGCAATGTATGAGAGATCCAGTTTCTCCGCATCCTTGCCAACATTTCGTATTATATAATATTTTTGGGGGTAACAGCTTTATTGAGATATAATTCACATAATATAATTCACCCTTTTTTTTTTGGCCACGCCGCATAGCATGCGGGATCTTAGTTCCTGACCAGGGATTGAACCTGCGCCCCCTGCAGTGGAAGCGCAGAATCTTAACTACTGGACTGCCAGGGAAGTCCCTAATTCACCCATTTAAAGTGTACAAGTCAATGGTTTTTAGTATGTTCACTGAGTTGTGCAACCATCACCACTAATAAGTTTAGAACGTTTCACCATCCCCAAAAGAAACCCAGCTACCACACTCCAAATCATTATCCCTTCAGCCCTGGAAACTACTAACCCACTTTCTGTTTCTGTAGATTTGCCTATTCTGGACATTTCCTATAAATAGAATCATCAAGTATGTGGTCCTTTGTGGCTAACTTCTTTCATTTAGTGTAATGTTTTCAAGACCCATTTATGTTATAGCACACATTAGTAGCTCATTCCTTTTCACTGCCAAATAATACATTTTTAAAGAAATAAAAATGTGTTTCTTTCCATTACATGGGCTGTAAACTAAGAGAATAACAAAATGCTGCTACGGAGAAGTTCTGCCAGGCCTGCTTGGAGGTCTGGATTGCAGTTAACCTAAGTGCTATTTTAAATATTTAGCAGTTCTCTGTGAAGTATTATTTATGTTTTTTGTTTATTTAGCAACAGTTCTGAGTAGTGGAACCTGAGTAGCTCTCCTGAAATCCTATTGGGATCTTTCTAGAAAAGCAATGCACTGGGTGATGAATGTCAGTGATTCGGGCCAGGGACAGGTCAGCAGGCCAAAGGCAGCATTCAGGAGCTGTACTAGAGCTGTGCATCAGATATGTTCCAGGATCTTTCTGGGCCTTCTGCCTTCTGAACAACCTTGCTCTTGCCAAGCACCTGTATATAAGCACTGATCCATGGGTCAGTGCTTATGACCCAGGACAGAAACTTCTGCTACTAATACATGAAAAGGAGCATTTATATATGCAAATACATATTCGTATATGTATCAGCATTGTGAGACAGAGAGGAAGACACATGGATGGGTGCTCATCTTGTCTCCAAGAGCTTAGTGTCTAGCCAGGAAGATGAGGCATAGCCCTGAGTAACCCGAGTACAAGACTGAATGGGATGCATGTCACTTTAAATATTAGGAAATATTTTAACCATCCAGAAAAGAACAAAGAGCAAAACAACACATGCCCATGTTCTTACTACCTAGCTTTGTTTAATTTGAACATTTTTGACATATTTGCTTCAGTTTTTTAAAAACCAAATAAAACATCTCTGATACTCAGCAATGAAAAGGAAGGACCTATTGATAACACACAACAGCTTACATGAATCTCCAAGGAATTACGCTGATTGAATAAAGTCAGTCCCAAAAGGTTATGTATTATATGATTCAAATGTACATACTGTGTGATTTACATACATTCTTTTTTTTTTTAAAGCTTTTATTTATTTAATTAATTTATTTATTTTGGCTGCGTCACACGGCTTGTGGGATCTCAGTTCTCTGACCAGGGATTAAATCCTGGCCACGGGAGTGAAAGTGCCGAGTCCTAACCATTAGACCACCAGGGCACTACCTACATACATTCTTGAACTGACAAGAGTATAGAAATAGAGAACAGATTCTTATCTGTTCTCTATTAAAGATGGGGGTTAAAGATGGGATGGGGCTGGAGCCAAGTGGGTAAAAAGGCAACATGAAGGATCCTTAAGATGGAACTGTTCTGCATCTTGACTGTATTGGTGTCAACAACTTGGCTGTGAGATTGTACTATAGTTTTGCCTAATGTTGTCACTGGGGAAGTTGGGTAAAGGATACACAGAACCTCTGTATTATTTCTTACAACTGCATGTGAATCTCTAATTATCTCAGAATTAAAAGGTTAACTTAAAAAGCCCCTCAGATACCATTAAGTCCCCTTTGATACTCTCCCCAATTCTATTCCTCTAGCTCCCTTTCCAGAGGTTACTTTTATCCTGTGTGGATGGAAATAATCAATAAACAAAATATAATAGGAATAAAAAAGAGTTTTATTTGGGCTAAACTGAGGACTCTAGCCTGGGAGACAGCCTCTCAGATAACTCTAAAGAGCTGCTCCAGAGAAGCATGGTTTTCAGCACAGTTTTACATTATTATGTCGGAACAAAGAACATCAAACAATTCCTTCAGGTTTCAAAAAAAAGATCAGCACGTACACAGTGAGTCAGTATGGCTTTGGCTCCTGGGAAAGGAGTCTTATCATCGAAGCAGCACCAGCATTGGTGTTCTAGGAAAGGAGGCATTTAATCTTTATTTTTAACATGGACATTCTTTACTTGTGATCATTGTGCCCTTTTCTTTAATAATTAAAGCAGATATGACAATGTATGTCAGATAGGCCACAAACAGGCTGTTTTAGTTAGCGGAAAATCAAGTTAAATCATGTATAAGCCAGAATGACTTCGCTATACCTCAATATGTGAAAATTTCTTTAATCACTGGGATTTATTGCTAACCACTTCCATGAAAAATTTAATACCTGTGCTACATGTGTATGTGTCCCTAAACAATATCTAGCATTGTTTCACATATTTTAAACTTTTAAAAACTTTTGAATTTTATTATTATTTTTTTCTTTTCACATTTTAAACTTTTAAAAATAGTGTCATACTCTGTGTATCCTTCTGGGACTTGTTTATATATATTTTTTCCTGTGTACAGTGTTTGTGAGGATATCCATATTGATACATGAATCTATAGTTTATTTACTTTCAGTGTTGTTCAGAAGTCCATTATATGGCTATACCACAAGTTATTTATCTACTTTCATTGGGGCTTTTAGTTTTTTTCTAATTTTTTGTTATTTCAGCAGTGCTGCAATGAGCATTCATGTCTACATTTCTTGTGTGTATGTGGAAAGTTTCTTGAAGTCGAGGTATACCTAGGAGTAGAACTCCTTGGCCTGACTGTGTGAATTTTCAACTTTTCTAAATATTGCCAAGTTGCTCTTTAGGATGGTTGCAACAATTCACATTATCGTACCAATATATGAGATTTCCCATTCATCTGCAGTCCTACCAACATTTTATTTTATTTTCATATTTTGCTGATCTCTTGGGCATGGAATGGTATCTCATTGTGGTTTTGTTTTGTTTTGCTGCACCACACAGCTTGTGGAATCTTAGTTCCCTGACCAGGGATTGAACCTGGGCCCTCGGCAGTGAAAGCATGGAGTCTTAACCACTGGATTACCAGAGAATTCCCTTACTAGGGTTTTAATAATTCGCATTTGCCTAGTTAAGAGTGAATTGAACATCTTTTCATTTGCATATTAGCCATTTAAATTTCTTCTTTTGTGAATTAACTTTTCGTGCTGGTATTAGCCAGGATTTAGTTGGAGATAACACGAAACATTCTATTTTAACCAGAAAGGGATTTAAAAGAGGGTCTTGGGACTTCCCTGGTGGTCCAGTGGTTAAGAATCTGCCTGCCAATGCAGGGGACACGGGTTTGATCCCTGGTCCGGGAAGATCCCACATGCTGCAGAGCAACTCAGCCTGTGCACCACAACTACTGAGCCTGTGCTCTAGAGCCCACAAACTGCAACTGCTGAGCCCACGTGCTGCCACTACTGAAGCCTGCACACCTAGAGCCCGTGTTCCACAACAAGAGAAGACACTGCAGTGAGAAACCCGTGCACCTCAACAAAGAGTAGCCCCTGCTTGCCACAACTAGAGAAAGCCCATGCACAGCAACGAAGACCCAGCGCAGTCAAAAATAAATAAATAAAAATTAAAAAAATAAATAAATAAAAGAGGGTCTTAAGAGCTTACCAAGTTGGTGGAAGGCCTGGAGAAGCAGTCCACAGAATGGGCCTTAGGAATGAGTCCCAGGGACTTCCTTGGTGGTCCAGTGGTTAAGACTCTGCACTCCCAATACAGGGGGCATGGGTTCAATCCCTGGTTGGGGAACTAAGAGCCCGCATACTACATGGTGCGGACCCCCCCCCAAAAAAAAAGTAATAATACAATAATACAGCTCCAAAGCTGCTCCAAAGAAGCCACTACCCTCTGTAACAATACAGAAACTGAAGAATTGGGAAGCTGCTGTCCCTACTGCTGGCTTCAAGATTCTATGACTTTAGCTACAATCTGTTGCCAGAACTATTGATTTCAGAACAATGCAGTACCTGCCCCATTAAATAGTTACTTCAAGCATCACTTCTCTTCCTACTTATGTAATTTCTAAATTCTGGCTCACATGAGATCATCTGATTGGTGGAATCTTACAATCTTAGCTGCAAGGGAGTCTGGAAAGCTGGGTTTTAGCTCTCCAGTTTCAGCATTACAGCAAGATCTCATAGGAGGAGGTTAAAATTGACACTAAATGAACTTAAACACTGTATTTGCAACCATATCCTTTGTCTATTTTTCTTACAGATTGCCTTGTTTTAATGATTCATAGAAGTTCTTTATATAGTCTAGGTATTAAACTTTTGTCAGTTGTGTTCACTACAAATATCTTCTGATCTAAGGCCCCTCTTTTCCTTTTTATTTTAGAATTGTTTATGAACAGAACATTCAAATATTATTGTAGTCAGATTTATCAATTTTTTCTTTGGGGGTTTGTACATTTTATGTCTTGTTGAAAAAAATTCTTCTTATCTAGAGAGTTTAAAAATATTTTCCCGTTTTCTTCTAAGAATTTAGAGCTTCACATTTAACATTTAGGTCTTTAATCCATCTGGAGTTTATTTGGTGTGTGCTGTGGGATTGCATTTGTTTATTTATTTTTTATAGGGGAGGCCAGTTATCTCATGGACCATCCTTTTCCCAGTGACTTATAATGACACTTACGTCATATATCAAGTTTCCATATTTACTGTGGTCTGCTTCTGGGCTCTCTAATCTGTTCTACTGATCTGTTTGCCCCTGTGTCAATATAATACTTTAAAATTATTATGACTTTCAAATGTATCTAGATATCTGGTAGGACAGGCCCCCCCACCTTGTTCTTCAGAATTGCCTTAGTCATTCTGAGCCTTTTTGTCCATATATATTTTAGAATCATTGTATTATGTTCTACTAAAAAAAACCCCAAACCCCCAAACCCTATTGGGAGTTTTATTGAAATTGTATTGAATCAGTTTGGGTCAATTTTCATCTTTATGATATTAACTTTTCCTATCCATGAACATAGTATATCTCTACTTGTAACTAGTTCTTTTTTGTGGTTTTGTTTTTGTTTTAATTTTTTCAGGCTGTGCCGTGTGGCTTGTGGGATCTTAGTTCCTGACCAGGGATCAGACCTGGGCCCCCTGCAGTGGAAGCTCAGAGTCCTAACCACTGGACTGCCAGGGAATTCCCAGCTAGTTCTTAAATATATTTAGATAAGTGTTTATAATTTTCTTCATAAAGATCTTGTACATCTTTTTTTTTTTTTTGAATGCATAGCTTGTGAGACCTCAGTTCCCCAACTAGGGATTGAACTTGGGCCACGGCAGTGAAAGCCTGGAATCCTAACGACTAGGCCACCAGGGAACTCCTCATCTTTTGTTAAATTAAGATATTTAGGAAGGAATAAATATTATGTGTTATTATTAAATCTTTTTATTATTATGCTGCTATTTTTCCTTAAATTGCACTCTTAAAAATTGTTGTTGGTATACACAGGAATATGATTTATTTTTGAATATTGATCTCCAGCAAAATTGAGGAATTCTCACTTTTTCTTACATTTAGTTTTTAGTTCACTTCAAAGCTGTAATTTAAAGAGATGGATAGTTCTACATTTGTGATGAGAAAGAGAGACAGGTGATTCTGCAACGTTTGTTATGAAAAGCAGCCTGTCCTCTTCTCTTTCCTGCTCCAGCCACTACCAGGCAATTCCTTCTGTTTTTTTCAGCTGATTGTTTTATAACACATATATACTGCTCTTTCTTGAGCTTTCGATTTAGACATTGTTCTTTAATTTCCATTATGGATGATGAGGCTCATTTTTTCTCCCTCTCCATCACCCTGTCCTCTCGGTACATAATATGAATTAGATCACTTGTATTATTACTTGTGTGGATTCTATTTATAACTGAATTGGGTAGTGACACATAATTTTATCTTTTCTGCACAATTTTTTTAATAAAAATTGTTATAACAATTGTTTGTTTGTTTTTTGCGGTATGAGGGCCTCTCACTGTTGTGGCCTCTCCCGTTGCGGAGCACAGCCTCCGGACGCGCAGGCTCAGCGGCCATGGCTCACGGGCCCAGCCGCTCCACGGCATGTGGGATCTTCCCAGACCAGGGCACAAACTCGTGTGCCCTGCATCAGCAGGCGGGCTCTCAACCACTGTGCCACCAGGGAAGCCCATAACAATTGTTTTTATTTGTTGGTTTCTTAGTTGCGTATGTCTTATCTGTGTAATTTTTTTAAAAAAAAATGTTTATTTATTTAGGCTGTGCTGGGTCTTAGTTGTGGCATGCAGGATCTTTAGTTGCAGCATGCAGGCTTCTTAGTTGCAGCATGCTGACTTCCTAGTTGCAGCATGCGGACTCTCAGTTACAGCATGTATGCGGGATCTAGTTCCCGACCAGGGATCGAACCCAGGCCCCCTGCCTTGGGAGTGCGGAGTCTTACCCACTGGACCACCAGGGAAGTCCCCGTCTGTGTAATTATGCCTACATAAGGACCATATTCTCTACTGATTTAATAAATTTGTTCTCAAGACATTCTAATACTCTAGCGCAGATTGTTTGCTGTCTGTCTGTCACCAACAGTCAAACTCAGAATTTCGTTTCACCTATCCTAGGGATTTCCTCAGCCTCTCTCACATATTAGATCACCAGTTCCCTGTATCTTGTATCGTGATTTCTTTCTTTATTTTGGTGGAACATAGTTTCCTGACAAGGAAACTATAAGGTAAATTCTCCAGGACTTCAAGGTTCTGAAATTTCCTCTCAGTGTGTTTAGATGTGATTTTTTTTTTTTTAACTTATCCTGCTTAGGACTTGTACTTCCTAGACCTAAGAATTCATATCTTTTATAAATTCTGGACAATTATGAGTCTCATCTCTTCATATATTGCCTCTTCTCACTCTGTTTATTCTTGTCTTCTGGAACACAGATTTGGTACATGATCTTCTTATTTCAATATCCAGATCCCTTAATTCTCTTTCATATTTTCCATTGATTTTCTCTTTCTTTTTAGCAGTCTGGATAATTTCTTTGGATCTATCTGCCCCTTTACTATTTCTCTTTCCTGAGTGTTTAAACTGTCCATTTAGTTTTTAATGTCAAAGACTAAATTTTTAATTTCTGTAAGTTCTGCTTGGTGCGTTTTCTTTGTTTTGTTTTGTTTTTTTTGCGGTACACAGGCCTGTCACTGTTGTGGCCTCTCCCGTTGCGGAGCACAGGCTCCGGACACGCAGGCTCAGCGGCCATGGGTCACGGGCCCAGCTGCTCCACGGCATGTGGCATTTTCCCGGACCGGGGCACAAACCCGTGTCCCCTGTGTTGGCAGGTGGACTCTCAACCACTGCACCACCAGGGAAGCCCTGCTTGTTGCTTTAAAAAATCATACCGGGGCTTCCCTTGTGGCGCAGTGGTTGAGAATCTGCCTGCCAATGCAGGGGACACAGGTTCGAGCCCTGGTCTGGGAAGATCCCACATGCCACGGAGCAGCTAGGCCCGTGAGCCACAACTATTGAGCCTGCGCATCTGGAGCTTGTGCTCCACAACAAGAGAGGCCGCGACAGTGAGAGGCCCATGCACCGCGATGAAGAGTGGCCCCTGCTTGCCACAACTAGAGAAAGCCCACACACAGAAACGAAGACCCAACACAGCCAAAATTAAATTAATTAATTAATTAATTAATTAAAAAAAAAAAAGAAGTAAAGCAAACCAAGTAAAATTCAAAAAAAAAATCATACCGGTCTTTATTTTTTGTACATCTTTTCTTTTCCTGCTTATTTTATAGTTTCTATTTGATAGTTTGATTATCTGATGTTCTTGGGTCTAATCCTGCTCTTTGTTGTCTCTGATGATGTGCACTTACACTGGAGTTCTTGTAATTTTGGATTTTAAGCTCATCTTCAGGACAGGGTTATCTCTTGGAGTACCATGTGGCCTAGGTTAAGGATGTGTCCTCCTGGAGACCTTTTATTTTTTCTGTGGGTACTCATAGTAGCACTATTCCAGGACTTGTTTTTTTGTTTATTTATCAGCATTGAGCTCCTTGGACCACATGTGTAGTATACATCTGAACCTACAACCCAGTGAAAGCAGGCCTGTTGTTATGAATTTTCAGAAAGGACTTTTTCCTTTACTCAGGACCCAAGCCAAGATGCAGCAACATCTTTGTCATCTTCTGTGTGGGTAGGGAGACTTTTTTTTCTAATCCACCATTTCACTGGCGTGCTTGAGGGATCCCAGTTCTGGAGAGAAGCTTGCTTCCTGATTCTGCCTGGGCACTGATGCCCAAGTCTCTGGATCACAGAGCTGGGCAGTGCCCTCTTCCATGCCCATCCTGTCCACTTTGGCTACAGCTGCATCAGCTTAGCTGCTCCTGATCTGGTTTTCAGCTCCCTGTTTGGGGATCCCTGCTGATTTCCTTTACTGTCTTTTTTTTTTTTTTTTTAATTTATTTATTTTTGGCTGCTTTGGGTCTTCGTTGCTGCGTGCAGTCTTTCTCTAGTTGCGGCGAGCGGGGGCTACTCTTCGTTGCAGTGCAGTCTTCTCATTGTGGTGGCTTCTCTTGTTGCGGAGCACAGGCTCTAGGTGCGCGGGCTTCAGTAGTTGTGGCTCATGTGCTCTAGAGCACAGACTCAGTAGTTGTGACGCACAGGCTTAGTTGCTCCGCGGCATGTGGGATCTTCCCAGATCAGGGCTCGAACCCACGTCCCCTGCATTGGCAGGCGGATTCTTAACCACTGTGCCACCAGGGAATTCCCTCCTTTACTTTCTTGCAAGCCTTGCCATGCAGTGAAAAGGAAGTTTGTTATAGCTGATCTAGCATTTCTAGGTGTTCTGTAGTAGGGAGATTTTTTTTGTCCACAGTATTGCCATTTGTACTTTTTAAACTTAGAGATAAAGGAGAAAAGTATATCTGGCTGGGAGGATCAGCAAAGGCCTTAGAGATGAATGTCAGAGCATAGGGACATTGGAGGGGTCACAGCAGGTGCAAAAGCATGGAGGCAGGAAATGACCATGCAGGTATGGAGAAAAGCACATAACTTTCTTTCACTGGAGTGTGTCAGGGAAGAGGAAAACGAAGTCAGAGGTAGACCACAGAGCAGCAGATGGCTATTACAGTCTCACAGCAGAGAATACCAGGATCACAAGCTTTGTTTCAGGAAGTTTAAACTGGAAGCATATCCAGGATGAATGGATGTGGGTGGCAGCAGGTGGGAGAGGGGTGTGGATTTGAAAAAATGATCCTGGAGGTGGTGGAAATAGTCCAGGCGATAGGTAGTATGGCCTGAATGGGGTAGTAGTGGGTAGAGAAGGAGGGCGAGAGAGACTCAGCTGAACCAGATAAAGAAATCTAGGTCAAGAGCTGGGGGGAAAATAGAAGAAAAGCCAGGCAAGCACATTGTCTGAATCCTGGGAAATGAATTTAAAATGTCAACAATTATCTGAGCTGCGTTCTACCTTTTAAACTTGTTCAGATACTGCCCACAAATGCTTATACGCAGTTCATCTTGACTCTGTAGGCAGCTAAAGATGTTTTTAGGCCATCTGATGAACAGTTGTCTTTGGATTAGAGACAGCATGTCCCAATAGAGCTCCCAGAAGTGAGTCCGGATGTGTTTGTCTTTCCCAGAACCTGCTGACATGACTGATCATGGGGATGATGAGCTGTCCTCTAGGACAGGGAGTCCAGACGAGGAAGGTCGGGTCCCTGAGGAGAGATCCTTGCTGCATCAGAGTCTGGCCGTCAGGGAACTCATCGACACCGAGGTCTCCTACTTACACGTGCTCCAGCTCTGTGCCTCGGACATTAGGAGCCACCTGCAGCAGGTACCTGGGTGGGGCCACACTCAGCCTGTCTTTATAGGGGCAAGTGTGAGTCCCAGCTCCTGAAACCTCACATCTGTTCCTGGCGCAGGCTTGATGGAGGGGAAAGTGTGGTGGATATGAAGTCACCTGGACGTAAGCCCCGGTACTTCCACTTACTGGCCCTGCAACCTTCAGCAAGGCTTTTAACACCTTGGAGCCTTAGTATATTCATCTGCTAAATTGACAGAGAGTAATCACCTCAGAGAATTAAGTGAACTAATGGATAAAATAGCCCTTTATTAAGTTTAGAACAGATTCTTTTAAGTGACCTATTTCTAATTGTCTCATTTGGAGGGTGGTAACATGGAAAAGTTATCATTATGATGGGTTTCTATTTTAGTGTTAATTTTTTACATCTTTTTCCCCCCTGATTTCAGAAATAACACAGGCTGTCTCTCTAAAATGTCAAGCATCCCCTAGCATGTAAGGTACATAAGGGGAAAGGCTGTTTAGTTCAATGTATCCCAGTTCTTGACACGTAAACAGTGGACTTCAACTAGTGTTTATTGAATGAATGAAGTAATCAAATAGATAATGTAGAAGGTGAAAGCCCTCTCATATTTCACCCTCTAGAAATTGGGATTTTTCTCTGTAGGCATTAAACAAACAGATATAGATTGTTACTTATTTTATTTTTTGTTTGTTTTTGGCTGCACCAGACGGCTTGTGGGATCTTAGTTCCCTGACCAGGGATCGAACCTGGGTCCACAGCAGTGTCGGGGTTAAGACAGCCCGAGTCTTAACCGCTGGACTGCCAGGGAATTCCCTGTTACTTATTTTAGTAAAAATAAGAGCATACTCTATTCTTCTACAGTTAGCTTTTCCCACTTGATTGTGCATCCAGGACATCTATCTCTATATATATCCTATATATGTTCATGCACATATATAGATGTCCTGCATCCTTTTTAACAGTGGGATAGCTTAGTTCACAGGGAATGGAGTTCAGAATATATCTCAAGGTAATGGTGGTAGGTGCCAAGTATGTCAGAGCTGGAAAGAAGTCCAACTTCCCACACTTATATGACAGATGGGGAAAATGAGAGAAGAAAAATTATAGTTGGCAGCAGACCTAGGATAATACAGTTCAGCTTTCCTTTCATGCTGAGCACTTCGTCTCTCTCTCTCTCTTCTTGTAGAGTAATGAAAATACCTAATTATAAAATTTCAAAGTCCTTGCAAACATTCCACTGGGACAGTCTTCCCAAGAGTGGTGGAACCCCAATGATGTGACTGTTCTGGACTACTGTCCAAAGCCTCCAAAAAAAGTCACTCTACTGAACTCCTAAGCGACCTCCCATGGTGCCTTTGTTCCTTCCAGCTGCCGCAGGGAGATCTGGATGTCCTGTTCTCAAACATCGATGATATCATCAAGGTGAACAGCAAATTGCTTCATGACCTGCAGGAGACAGCCGCCAGGGAAGAGGAACAAGTGCAGCTGATTGGTAAGCAAAATACCAGGCAGTTAGCAGCCTGAGATTCCTGAGGAGTTGGTCTCAGCATGTGATCATTGCTGTATTTTCTCCAGCATTCCAGGGAAATGCAGCTCAATGAGAGGCTGTTTTGGGGATCCCTGAAATATAGCATGTCAGAGCTGGCAGGACCCTCAAATAACATGCAATCCAACCCCATCACTACAGATGAAGAGACTGAGGCCTAGAGACAGGGAGGACATCCTAATGGACACAAAATTGGGTAGTGGAGTGGCTGAGACTTTCTTCTGGGATTCTTTCACATTCATTCATTCAACAGTTATTTACTGAGCCCCTGCAGTGTGCCAGTCACTGTGCTGTGTGTTGGGGTCACAGCATCAACCAGAGGGTCCAATCTTCTGTTCTCATGGGTTAACAAGTTAGCGAGAGAGACAGATGACACACAGATAAACAGGAGAATTTTAAGTAGTAATTTGTAATTTAAAGAATTACAATTTTAGTAACGTTTGAGAAAAGAGAAGCCCTCCTGAGGAGAGGACACTTGAACTGAGAGCTGTTAGGGAGGAGCCAGCTATGAGAAGATCTGGAGGGAGAGTAGAGAGAAGAGCTATGCAAAGGCCCTGAGGCAGGGGTGAGCCTGGGAATTTTGAAGGACAGGCAGAAAGAAGCCTGGTGTGGCTCCAGGGGAATGAGTGAGGGGTGAGTATTAGGAGATAAGATAGCAGAGGCAGAGAAGGACCAGATCCTGCAGGGTGTTCTAGGTCTTGGTAAGTAGTGTGGATTTTATTCTACATGTGATGAGAAGTCATTGGACAGTTTTGAGCAGGGAAGTGATATGAGATTTGTTTTTCAAAGATCCCCTTGGTAGCTGTGGACAATGGATTGTGAGAGGGTAGCAAGAGTGGAAGTAGCGAGACCAGCTGGTGGCTTTACCTCCACCTAGGTGAGAGATGAAGGTAGACTCCTAATTCTGAAATGGTTAGGATGACCAGACGTAAAGAAGGAGGGACAAGTGGGTATAAACCTCATCCCTGTCTTCTGCAGTCTCTTCGCATCTGCTTGACAAAATTTCTGTGGTCAAGGGTTTTCAAGTGGAGTCAGGGGACAAGGGTGAATGGTGTTAGGCAGAAAAGAGGATGAGGTGGGGGCATCCACCCAAGTCACGCTGGTCTTTACACCCCCAATCTTCTACCCTTTCTTAGACATGAATGATGATGGTGGGGATTAAAAATAACAAATATACACATTTTGAAAAAGCCAACTTTCTGAGTGTTCATTAAATGACCAGCACTCTTCTGATGTACATGTATTAACTCATTTAATCCTCACAAGAACCCTGAACGGTAGTTGCTGTCATCTCATTTCCCAGTTGAAGAAACTGAGGCACAGAGAGAGGAAGTAACCTGCTTAAGGTCATCCAACTAGTGTCAGAGCCAGGAGGATGTGCATTGCGGCAGGTGGCCTCTGGAGCCAGTGCTCTCAACTACTGCACTGAACAGCTTCCATGCAGTAGAGAGTGGGATTGAAGCCTGTGTATAGTGTGTTTACTATTCTCCTAAAATTATGATTCTTCATTAAAATAGCAATGTGAAAGTGTGACTATTTCTTTTAAATAGAGGAATATTTAAATGCAAAATTAAGGAACAAGATTTTTTTAAGTATCTAGGTAGATATTCTTACCTTTTATCATTTTATCCTTATTTCTGTTAATAATTACCACTTATTTGAGTGGAAATTGTTATAACCTCAGGTTGAAGACAATCCAAGGTTCTGGGGACTCTGAGGTTAGCATCTTCTGTTGCTATGGGTTCTAGGGTCCACTAATTCCTCGTTAAGGGTCCCCACTTATCCATCTCTGCCTTCCTGCTTGATCTACAAAGAGTCAAGGTGCTGCTTTGTCTTCTGAGCGTACCTGGTAATATCTCCATTCCCTGCCTTCACTACTTCCCTAGTGGAGTTGCCACATAAAATACAGGATGCTCAATTATATTTGAATTTTACATAAGCGATGAATAATGTTTTAGTATAAGTATATCCCATGGGACATTTGGGACATACTTATACTAAAATATTCTTCATTATTTATCTGAAATTCAAATTTAACCGAGCATCTTGTATCCCCCCCTTCCCTAATTTGGCAAACCTATTCCCTGGCTTTTACTGAGTCTACAGAAAATAGCCTCCTCGTCCTCTGCCTCTCGTTGTTAGCCAAAAAGAGGCGCAAAGAATCCACATAGCTTTTCTTCTCCTAGGTTCAACTTTGTGCCTAATCAAGGCTGAGCTGGTTCCTACCAGTTCTCTCTATTCCCCTCTCAGCCCCCAGGCCCTGCTATGCAAGGAAGGCCCTTTTCCCAATTCCATAGCCACGGCATTTTAAATGTATTTATTTATTTATTTGGCTGCGTTGGGTCTTCATTTCTGCGCGCGGGCTTTCTCTAGTTGCAGTGAGCGGGGGCTACTCTTCATTGCGGTGCGTGGGCTTCTCATTGCTGTGGCTTCTCTTGTTGCACAGCACGGGCTCTAGGCATGCGGGCTTCAGTAGTTGTGGCACGTGGGCTCAGTAGTTGTGGCTCACGGGCTCTAGGGCGCAGGCTCAGTAGTTGTGGCGCACAGGCTGCGTTGCTCTGCGGCATGTGGGATCTTCACGGACCGGGGCTCGAACCTGTGTCCCCTGCGTTGGCAGGCGGATTCTTAACCACTGTGCCACCATGGAAGTCCCAGCGCCAGCATTTTAAAAGATTTTTGGACCTTGGGCGTGAACCTCCCAAGTGAGTCAGGTTCTGTGTTCTTATAAATGATTCCAAACACGATGCAGATGTTCACAGGAGTTCCCACACAGGGTCCTATCATGGGAAGGCATCATGCTGTAGTCCAGTGTTGTCTAAAAGAAATCTAGTGTGAGCCAAATTTAAAGTTTTTGAGTAGCTACATTAAAAAAACTAAAGCAGGTAAAATTAATTTTAATGATATATCTCGTTTAACCCAATGTATCCAAAATAATATTTCAACATGTAATCAATATAAAACTTATTCATGATACATTTTACTTTTTTTTTGGTACAGTCTTTGCAATCTGGTGTCTTTTACACTGACAGCACATCTCAGTTGGGATTCTCCATATTTCAGGTGCCCAGTAGCCATCTGTGGCCGTGGCTTGCAGGTTGAGTGGTTTAGAGCAGGGGCCTTGGAGTCTGACTCACAAGGTTCTGCCACCCACAGCTCCTTCATGTCTCTGAGCTTCAGTTTCATGCCTTCTGCATGAAAATAGTACCCATTTCTGTGCCAGCCATGACTGTGGGTACCTAACATGTAGTAGCCCTTTTTATTCTCATGACACTGTTACTTGTTGATTATTATTATTATTATCCCCATTTTACTAAAGGAAAACCCGAGACTCAGAGAGGTTAATTAACTTTCCTAAGGTCACACAGCTTGACCAGGCTGAGTCATGATTTGAACAGCTCTTTCAGACTACAGCCCCAGCTCTTGGCCTTCCTACCTCCCTTTCTCATTTCTCCCAACTAGAGGTAGAGTACCGTTTTGATACTGGGAGTAACTCTTTGCTGCTGTGACTTCTTTCCAATCTGTGACTAAGGAAGGACAAGAGGAGAGGAAATAAGTCTTTGGTGCCCCAAGCATTCCTGCCTGTTGGACAGCTCTGCTCTCTGCTCTAGGGGAGTTTGCCTTCCTCCACCCTTCAGTTACTGAAGTGCCCCTACCTCTGGCCATGTACTGGTATGGTAAGGTTTCTTTGGCATTAGTTGCATTCCTGCAGAATCACCCTAGTAATGAAGAATATGGGAACTGCCCTAGGTTTTAGGGCTACGCCCAAGCTATCTCTTAGTGGGATCATCTCTGCAGCTGGCTGATCTCCCTATCATACACATTCTCCCTAGCTGCAATTTCGGGTAATCTTTCCTGGTCATGTTCTCCCTTGTTCTGGGGGCTTCTCCTGAGAGAGTTCTCTCTGAGGATTGGCTTGACCAGCACTGGGGAGAGGGTTTCGTTCCTGGGGTGGGAGTCTTGCTGTGGGAGTCTTTGCTGAGAGCTGGACGACGCTGGTCTAGGTATCATCTGATGTGTCTCAAGCGGGGGACTGTTGTATTTCACGGGTACAGTGCACAGCATTAGCAAGCAGTAGGGTCACCTGGGCTTCCCGTGGTCCGTGGCTTACTTGCCCTTTTGTGACTAATACATTTCTCTTCGCCCTCACCACTTTCCCCCAGATAGACAACCAAATACTCTTGCCTGGGTATTTTTAGTAGCCATCTAATAGCTATTCCTATTTCCATTTTGACTTCTGGTTTAGTCTCAGCATAGTATAGCTCTAATAGACTTTATTTTTTAGAGCACTTTTAGATTTACAGAAAAATTAAGTAGAGGGAATTCCCAGTGGTTAGGACTCTGCACTTCCGTTGCAGGGCACAGGTTTGATCCCAGGTCGGGGAGCTAGAATCCCACAAGGCGCACAGCCAAAAAACAAAACAAAACAAAAGCAAAAAAAAACAAAAAGAAAAAATAAGTAGGGACTTCCTTGGTGACGCAGTGGATAAGAATCTGCCTGCCAATGCAGGGGACGTGGGTTCGATCCCTGGTCTGGGAAGGTCCCACATGCCGTAGAGCAACTAAGGCCGTGTGTCACAACTACTGAGCCTGTGTGCCACAACTGCTGAAGCCTGTATGCCTAGAGCCCATGCTCCGCAACAAGAGAAGCCACTGCAATGAGAAGCCTGCACACCGCAATGAAGAGTAGCCCCCACTCGCCACAACTAGAGAAAGCCCACATGCAGCAGTGAAGACCCAATGCAGCCAAAAATAAATAAAATTAAATCTGTAAAAAAAAGAAAATTAAGTAGAAAGTACAGAAAGCTCCCATGTACCCCTCCCCCCACACAGTTCCCCCTATTATTAACACCTGGCCTTAGTGTGGTACATTTATTATAACTGACAAATGAATATTGATATATTATTATTGACTAAAGTCCATAGTGTACATTGGGGTTCACTCTGTGTGTTGTTCAGTTCTGTGGGTTTAGAATAACGTATAATGTACGACGCCACCATTACAGTTTCATACATAGTTTCCCTTATCTAAAAATCCTCTGTGCTCTGCCTGTTCATCCCTCCCCCAACCCCAACCCCTGGAAACCACTGCTCTTTTTACTGTCTCCATAGTTTTGCCTTTTCCAGAATGTCATATTGCTGGAATCATATAGTATGTAGCCTTTTCAGAGTTGCTTCTTTCATCTAGTAATATGCATTTAAGGTTTCTCCGTGTCTTTTCCTGGCTTGATATCTCATTTCATTTTTATCACTGAATCATACTCCGTTGTATGGATATAGTGCAGTTTTATTTATCCATTCACCTACTGAAGGACAAGTTGGTTGCTTCCAGGCTTTGGCAGTTATGAATATAGCAGTTATAACATTAGCGTGCAGGGTTTTGGTTTTTTTTAATAAATTTATTTATTCATTCATTTATTTTTGGCTGCGTTGGGTCTTCATTGCTGCGCGCTGGCTTTCTCTAGTTGCGGCGAGTGAGAACTACTCTTCGTTGCGGTGCGCGGGCTTCTCATTGCTTCTCTTGTTGTCGAGCACAGACCCCCGGCACGTGGGCTTCAGTAGTTGTGGCACACGGGCTCAGTAGTTGTGGCTCGCAGGCTCTAGAGCGCCAGCTCAGTAGTAGTGGCACACGGGCTTCGTTGCTCTGTGGCAAGTGGGGTCTTCCCAGACCAGGGCTCGAACCCATGTCCCCTGCACTGGCAAGCGGATTCTTAACCATTGCTCCACCAGGGAAGTCCACGTGCAGTGTTTTAAAAAGTATTTTATTTAAAGTTTCTTTTTTGTTGTAGTAAAATATATATAACTTAAAATTTACCATTTTAACCATTTTTAAGTGTATAGTTTAGTGACATTAAGTACAGTCACATTGTTGTTCCACCATCACCACTGTTCATGTCTAGAACTTTTTCCTCATCCTAAACTGATGACCAGCCCCTGGTGGCCACTATTCTGCCCTCTGTGTCTCTGAATTTGACTACTCTAGGTACCTCATATAAATGGAATCGTATAGTATATGTATTTTTGTAACTGGTTTATTTCACTTAGCATGATGTCTTCAAGGTTCTTTTTACACTTTTTATCTTGAAATAATTTTAGACTTATAGAAAAGTTACAAAAATAATACAGAGAGCTCCTATATACCCTTCTTCCAGCTTCCCCTAATTTTTACATCTTACATATCCATAGTGCAATTATTAAAATGAGGAAATTAACATCAGTGCAATACTATTAACTCTACAGAACTTATTCAAATTTTGCCAGCTTTTTATTTTTCTATGCTGGGTCTTTGTTGTGGTGCGTGGGCTCTTTGTTGCGGCAGGCTTCTCTCTAGTTGTGGCATGCAGGCTCTCTAGTTGTGACACACGGGCTTAGTTGCCCCACAACATGTGGGATCTTAGTTCCCCAACCAAGGATTGAACCCGCATCCCCTGCATTGGAAGGTAGATTCTTAATGCCTGGACCACTAGGGACGTCCCACCCATTCATTTCTTTTTTTTTTTTTTAATAAATTAATTTTAGTTATTTATTTATTTTTGGCTGCATTGGGTCTTCGTTGCTGCACGCAGGCTTTCTCTAGTTGCAGCGAGTGGGGGCTACTCTTTGTTGCGGTGTGTGGGCTTCTCATTGCAGTGGCTTTCTCTTGTTGCGGAGCACGGGCTCTAGGCGCTCGGGCTTCAGTAGTTGTGGCATGTGGGCTCTAGAGCACAGGCTCAGCAGTTGCGGTGCACAGGCTTAGTTGCTTCGTGGCATGTGGGATCTTCCCAGACCAGGGATCTAACCCGTGTCCCCTGCATTGGCAGGCAGATTAACCACTGCGCCACCAGGGAAGTCCCTCACCCATTCATTTCTTTATTCAACTATTTATATAAGTATAAACTCATGGATATTTACTTTATTCCATGAGTCAGAATCCAGTACTATTAATATTCATTTTCTTGCTCAAATTTTACCAGCTTTGGCCATAGGGAACTCTTTCAAGTTGGCACCTGTGTCCTTTCAGTATGTCTCCAACAATTTGTGAGCACTTTCTTACTTTCTGACCCCACAAGATGTTCTAGGCTCATCTTGTATTTTCCCTGCCTCGTCCTTGGAATCAGCTTTTTTCCTAGGAGCCTTGGTTCCTACCTTTGGAGAATGGTATTTAGACACCAGGTTCTAAGATCTAGGTGTGCTCATTGCTCCTGGAGTGTCATTGTTTCTAGGCCCTCTTAGCTGACAGAGTTAGGAAATATATGTATATATACCAACACATGCATGTACACATATCTACATTTCCTTCTGTATCTATCCATCCGTATTTATATATTTAAAATATTTAAAACCATGAGTTCCTACTGATAACCTCCAATTCCAGTCCAGCACCTCAGGGTTCTTTCTAGCCTTTCGCCTTTTCTTATTTGTAGCATCTTTCTGTGACAGGTAGAAATGGCCGCCATTATCTTCAGTGTATTTACTTATTTGTTCGAAGTTAGTAGACACATAAAATATTTTTTATTATAATAATCAGCATTACTAACCTGTCCCTTTGTGAAAAATAGTTACGTTAATTTCTTCCTACACCCTTCAGTGTGGTTATGCTATTCATTTGTAATAGAATTAGGTTCATTCCTTATTGTTTGTATTCTATTTGAGGTTCCCCCTCCACATCCTGGTTGGTCTTAATTATATATTTATTTTGGGAGTATGTGAAACATTACCATGGTTCCAAGATCTGAGCTATATAGAAAGGTATATTCAGCGAAGCATTGCTCCCCTCTCATCCCTACTTCCCTGACCCATTCCCTGTTCTTTCCACCCCGTTCTATCTCCCCTTAAAAATAATCACTCTCATAAGTTTCTGATTTTAAAATATAGAACACTTCACAAATTTGCATGTCATTCATGTGCAGGGGCCATGCTAATCTGTCCTGTGTTATTCTACCTTTAATGTATGTGCTGCTGAAATTGAGCATGGGAATGATCCTTTTCAGACAGAAACCAGATCATGTCACCCCTGCTCAAAACCCTCCATTTGCTTTCTGCCACCATAAGAATAAAATCCAAACACCTTACTACACCTTACTTACTTACTTTAAGGCCCTACATGATCTGACTTCAGTTTCCTGTTTATTTTCTCTACTTTGTGCCCTTGCTCATTGTGTTCCAGCCACACCTGCCTTCTTGTGTCACCCACCTGGCAAGTGGTCACTTGCCTTCAGGTCTTTGCATTTGTCCTTCCCTAAGCCTGGTGCTGCTCTTCCCCCAGACATTCCTAGGGGTGGGTTCTTTTTTTTTTTTGAATTTTTGCATTTTATTTTATTTATTCTTTATACAGCAGGTTCTTATTAGTTATCTATTTTATACATATTACTGTGTATACATCAATCCCAATCTCCCAATTCATCCCACCCCCCCACCCCTCCGCCACTTTCCCCCCTTGGTGTCCATACATTTGTTCTCTACATCTGTGTCTATTTCTGCAGGGCTGGGTTCTTTTGGTCTCTGATAAACATCCACGTCTTTATGGAGGTCTTTCCTAAATAGATCTCCTACCACTCTCTAACTCTTTATCTGGCTTTGTTTAGATTTATGGTACTCACCACTACCTGGCATATGTAATATATTTATTTATTGTCTGTCTTCACCACTAGAATATCAGCTCCATGAGGCAGGGTCATTGTTTTGTTCACAGAACTTAGAAGAGTGCCTGGCACATAGTCAGTAAATAAGCAGTTGGTAAATTTTTGGTGAATGAAGTTTGTGTCAGGTATTTTACATGCGTTATTTGATTTAATCCTCGCAATGAACATTTGGAGGTGAGCACTATTTTTATTCCAGTCTATAGGTGAAAATATGGAGGGTTAGAGGGGTCAAATACTCGCCCTAAATTATGCTACTGGGAAAGGGTTGGCTGGAGATCTGGCCTTACTTCTCTCTGACTCCAAAGCCCACGTTTGTGACTATCCATGCTGTGCTGTAGGGATTCTTTATAGACAGAGCATTTGGAGTTGTACTTGCCACACATAGTAATTGTAAAGATATAACATGAGTGTGTTTTGTAAACTATAAAGCACTGTCCAAATATGAGAATTATCAATATTTTTGCTATAATTGTAGCTACCATTTATTAAATATAGACAGCGTACCAGTCTGAGCTCTACATCATTCTATTACTTAATCCTACAGCAGCCTTTTGAAAGTGAGATGAAAAAAATAGAAGCTCAGGATAATGAGGTGACTTGCCCAAGGCAACAACACTGGTTAAGCCTGGCAGTCTCACTCCAGAGCTGGAATGCTTAGCTGTGTCACTCACCGCCTCTCTATCCTAAGCAAGAGGACATGCAGACATGCTTTTGAGAACTCCTTGTTGCTTTTCACTGTCAGGCAACTTATTCCTGGAATTCCAAGAGGAGTTGGAGCAAGTCTATAAAGTGTACTGTGCCAGCTATGAACAGGCCTTGCTGCTGGTGGAGGCCTACCGGATGGAGCCACGGCTGCAGCGGGAGATCCAGGACACCATTGAGGCAGTGCTGTGAGTATAATGGCCCTTATGGACCCCGAGGTCAGAGGCTGTTAAAGTCTCATCCCTGCTTGGTGCTGCTCACGCTGCTTCAGGAGTGTCCCAGTCAGACTAGGCTAGGCTATGCTGCAGAGACAAACAACTCCCAACTCTTTCAGTGGCTTCAACCAACAAGGTTTCTACCTTCCTTATGCTCCACTGCAGGTTAACTTGGGGCTCTTCATGTTGAGGCTCAAGCTGACAGCAACTACTGTCTGGAATATTGCCAGTAACTTGGCAAAGGAAAAACGTGCTCTGGGTTCCTACACTGGTAACTAAATGCTGTTAGTCCAGAAGTGATATTCGTTGCTTCTCAAAATTCATGGGCCAGAACTTATCACATGGCTTCGTCCAGCTACCAGGAGGCCAGGGCCTGCCATCCAGCCATGTGTTCAGAGGTGGAAAAGCAGAAACATTTGGTGAACAGCACTCGTGACTCCCATGGGGAGGGCAGTGAGATGGTGGGAACCATGTGGTGTGAGCAGCAGTGGCAGGAAACAGGTTTGTATCACCTGGGGGGCCTCTCGACAGATGGCTAGAGTCTTGCCCCATGGAAAAGGATCAGAACTGCTCTGGGTGGCCTCGCAGCCCAGAGCTGGCACCAGTGAGTGGGAGCTCCAGGTAGAGATATGTAGAAAAAAAGATTTTTTAATTAAAATTTTGAACGGGTAACAGTTGCATGTTTCAAAAGCTTTAAAACATCTGAATTTACACAGTAAAAAGACCTTTCCAACCCTGTCCTTTTATCCACCCAATTACTGCTCCTACCCACAAAGTTAAGGTAACCACTTTTAAATTACTTATGGATCTTAGCAGAGTTCCTGTTTGCCTATACAAGCAAATCCAAATATATACTCTTATTTTCCCCATCTTTTTAATGAAAGTTTGTAATTTTTTTTTCACTTACATTATATCTTGGAGGTCTTTCCATTTCAGTATATACATGTATGATCCTCTGAACGGCCACATATTCTTCTACTCTGTGGCTGTTCTGCAGTTTATTTAACTGGTCTCTGTTGATGAACCTTGGTTTGTTTCTATTCTTTTCATATTACAGGCAGTGCTACAGTGATTATTCACAAACATATGTTATTTTACTGAGGTGCAAGTATATCTGTAAGTTAAATTTCCAGATGTGGAATTGCTAGGTCAAAGGAAGTATATATTGATAATTTTGACAATATTGCAAAATTGCCCTCTGTAAAGGTTATACCAATTGATGTTCCCATGAGCAGCATATGAGGGTGTTTCTCCACAGCGTTACCAGCAGTGTGTTGTTAAACTTTAGAGTATTTACCACTGATAGGTGAAAAATGGCATCTCAGTAATGTTTCACTGTGCATTTATCTCCAGGGGAGGGAAGAGGTATGGGAACATATGTATATGTATAACTGATTCACTTTGTTATAAAGCAGAAACTAACACCATTGTAAAGCAATTATATTCCAATAAAGATGTTAAAAAAAAAGTTGATCATCCTTTTTTTTAATATTTATTTATTTTTTGGCTGTGTTGGGTCTTAGTTATGGCATGCCAGATCTTTTGTTGCAGTGCATGGGCTCTTCGTCACGGCGCGCGGGCTTCTCTGTAGTTGTGGCGGGTGGGCTCCAGAGCGCGTGGGCTCTGTAGTTGTGGTGCGAGGGCTCCAGAGTGCGTGGACTCTGTAGTTGTGGCACGCAGGCTCTCTTGTTGTGGCACTCGGCCTTTCTAGTTGTGACGCGTAGGCTCAGTTGCCCCACAGCATGTGGGATCCTAGTTCCCTGACCAGTTCCCTTCCCTGCATTGGAAGCGTGGAGTCATAACCACTGGACTGCCAGGGAAGTCCCTTGATATCTTTCTATATATTTAAGAGGTATTTGTATTTCCTTGCCTGTGAATTTTTCTGCTTCTTTTCTGTTTTGAAAAGGCTTATATCTTCCCAAGGACAGGCTCATCAAATGAAGATAGATGAAGGTCATCCTCTGGAAAGCAGAGTAGAGTAGGAGGAACAGAAGTTATTATTGTTATTTCATCTTACTTAGACATTTCCTTTATACCCAAGAGAAAGACAGTGTAGGTTTAGGGCTTTGAAGTTTACATTATCTCATGTGGAGCCTCCTGCTACCTCTCCTCCTTCTCTTCCTTATCTTATCCTTACCCCTCTACTCCCTGAAGCCTCCTTTTGAAGTACCCATGTCCTAAACCCATCCCAGCCTTCAAAAAAACCTACACTCATTTTCTCCTTTGCTTCCTTTGATCCCTTCGTGGAACTTATAAAACTTAGGCTTTTGCAAGGGTCACTAAACACATTTCTACAGGAGTGAGCAATGAGGAAAGCAAGATGCCAGATGTGGGACAAAAGGGAGTAGTGGAGAGTGTGGCAAACCAGAGCCAAGAGACCCTGTATAGAGTGCAGCTGCAGCCCAGCCTCGGCTGATTGTTGCTGTATCAAGTAGCTTTTGCTATATAACAAACCGACCCAAATATAGTGGTTTAAAGTATAAATCATCCCCAAAATATGCTTAAAGCAAACATTTATTTAGGTCACACTTATGCATGTTAGTGGTTTAGCTGGGCTCAGTAAATGATTTTTCTAGTCCTGGCTGAACACCCTCATGTGTCTGTGATCAACTGCGCGTCAGCTTTGCTGATGTTGGCTGGGCTCTCTTATGTATCTGGGACATGCAAGCAGACTCAGCTCTGCCTTTTGAGATCTCGGCTTGGAATTGGCATGCTGTGCCAGACTCAAGGGGTGGAGAAGTATTCCCCACATCTTGATGGGAGAAGCTTCAAAGTCATATTCAAAGGGTGTAGATACAGAGAGTGAAATAACTGCAGCCTTTTTTTATAAACCATCTCCCTCAGTTGCCATGTAGAAATGTGATTCCACTGTGCCCAGATCCTCTGATCTTTCAAGAGAAACCAGAAACTTTGATGTAAGTCTCCCAAGTGTTAACTATTGGCATCTAGTTCAGACATGTTAGAAACACTATGTGGGGGGCCCTAGTTGGCACAGAAGCTGCTGTTTGTCATGTCTTCTGCACTCAGGTCTTTTTCAGCCAGGCAAGTCCAGGCTTTTCTCATGGGCTTTGACGCCAAGCTGCCTGGCAGCGGATCGGGCTCTGCCCCTTATTCACCTTGGCAGAGCCATTTCGTGTCTCAGAACCTTGTTTCCCTACATGTGGAGTGGGTGTAATAACAACAGCTCATGAGGACATAGACTCACTGCATGCAAGTAACACGCCAAAATTCCCAGCAATTGTGGTTACCTTGGCTGGGCAAGGATTATGCTTCACTGAGACCACACTGTGGTTCTCAGCTCTGTTGGTCCCAACGCCCCCTTTTTATAACAAACATTAAATAAATTTATTATCCTGAGTTATATTCTGAAAAAGAAAATTCTTCTGCCTATATACATAACTGAAAAAAATCAATATAATGGCTTAACTATAATTAAAGGAGAAATAAAAGGAAAATAATTTCTAATAAAGTAATATGTATTTCAGTGTGCAAATGCTTGTGTAACACTACACTAGAAAATATTATGAAGCAATCAGATGCTTGTACCCACTTATAATAAATAAGCTTGGATTTAAGCAAAGAAGAGTCAGAAGCCATTGTGTACGAGAAGTACAGAAAAAGAAAAGAGCAGAGAATGTGTGTACCCTGCAATAACAGTGAGCAATGATAACAAACTTGACTTCCTTGTGTATGATAAGAGAAAGAAGGAAATAACATAACTGAAGTAGGGATAACATTACATACTGGGAGGCAGAGGAAATGAGGAAGGATTATGTTCCTGCAAATGACCTCGGTCTTATTTATAAAAGGTGTGTCATGGTAATTCCCAGTGTTAAGATATGTGACAGGTTGGAGTCCAAGTGTCACAAAAATATCAGTTATTGACATCGCAGCCCATTGCAAGGCATTCATTCAGTCTCTGAATGTTGAAGAGGGGCACATGAAATGTAGAAAGATTCTCCATAATGCAGGACTGTCCTTGCAGGATAGCCTGCATCCCTGGGTCCCTGCCAACTAAATGCCTGCAGCACACCAGAGCCTACAAGTTTCAAAAATGCCCTCAACAAAATGCTCTGGTCTAATGTTCCAGCAGGAATGACATTCTTTCTGTCATCCAAATTTTATTCTGTAGATTTACAGGCAGACAGAAAATAGACTTCCCATGGGAAAGTGTAGACACTGGATGGATGGATGGATGGATGGATAGATAGATAGATAGATAGGTAGAAAGAATGAATTTTTGAGGGACTCCTGCTATACATGCTGCTCTAGAACTTTTGATCCCTTCCCTCTTGAAACAATAATCCTGCCTTTCTTGTGCTGACGATCATGGGACTCTTCTGGAGTTCGGCCAACTAGAATCACACCAGCCATAAATGGTTCTTTCTCATCCAGGTAAGATGGATGGTACCATCTAATTAGATCTTTGTGATTCTAAAATATATGCCACCTCCCACTTTTTATTTGGATGGGTGAGTGGGTGGGGTGTCTAGTTTATCCTGTCTCTCTTTCCCCCCGCCCCCCACTTTGTTTTTGGCCTCACCGTGTGGCATGTGGAACTTTCCTGACCAGGGATGGAACGCTCGCCCCCTGCAGTGGAAGCGTGGAGTCTTTGCACAGCTTGTGGGAATCTCAGTTCCCTGACCAGGGATTGAACCTGGGCCATGGCAGTGAAAGCCCAGAATCCTAACCACTAGGCCACCAGGGAACTCCCAGTTTATCCTGTCTTTTAAGGCAGCACTTCCTACCTGGGGGCCAAGGGACTCGAGGCTTGCCCTTGTAGCCGGCAGGAAGCTCTGCCTTAGGGAGACCGTTCTAGGGGCATAGTTTTCAGGGAGAGGAGGCTGCTTACAGAGGTGGATCAGTCCAGCACAAAGCACCTGCAGTTCTACAACTGAGGCAGAGTGTTTGGAAAAGGTAGATGACATGTTTTCCTTTACTGGCATTTTTAATTTGTTTTAAATTTAAAAGTAACATGTGGTTATTGAAAAAAGAAATTTCAAACAATACACAGGTATATAAAGTAAAAAGTCCATTCCCCTTTGGTCTCCCGTTTCCCCATCCCTCCCCCTAGTAAACATTTTCCATCCGAACTCTATTCTGTATATTTACAGACAGACAGACAGACAGGAAATAGACTTTCCATGGGAACATCTAGCTGTTGGATGGATGGATAGATGGATGGATAGATAGATAGGATGAGTGAATGAATGAATGAATTTTTTAAGGGGCTCCTACTCTACATGCTTTTCTAGAACTTGCTTTTTCACTTAATCATGGCCATGAATAAATATCTTTTCAGGACAATATGAACTGCTCTACCATGTTCTTTTTAATGACTGCATAGAGTTCCTTCCCAGGGTAGCTCATAGTCTGTGGTCTACTTAACCATTCCCTATTGGTGTATATTTGGATTGTTTCCGAAATTTTACTGTCATAAATAGAGTTGCTGAATAACTTCTACTTTATCCATGCTCACTTGAGTTGATATTTCTTTTTTTTATATTTTATTTTTGGCTGTGTTGGGCCTTTGTTGCTGTACGTGGGCTTTCTCTAGTTGCAGTGAGCGGGGGCTGCTCTTCCTTGCGGTGCGTGGGCTACTCAGTGCAGTGGCTTCTCTTGTTGCGGAGCACGGGCTCTAGGTGCACGGACTTCAGTAGTTGTGGTGTGAGGGCTCAGTAGTTGTGGCTCGCAGGCTCTAGAGCACAGGCTCAGCAGTTGTTGCGCATGGGCTTAGTTGCTCCGTGACGTGTGGGATCTTCCCAGACCAGGGCTCGAACCTGTGTCCCCTGCATTGGCAGGCGGATTCTTAACCACTGTGCCACCAGGGAAGTCCTTGAGTTGATATTTCTGGGTAGATTTCTATAGTAGGATTGAGGGAATAAAGGGTTTGTACATTTCACAAATTGCCAAACTGCTCTCTAAAAAGATCCCACCAGAGATTCCCCTGGTGGCACAGTGGTTAAGAATCCACCTGTCAATGCAGGGGACACAGTTTCGAGCCCTGGTCTGGGAAGATCCCACGTGTCGCAGAGCAACTAAGCCCGTGCGCCGTAACTACTGAGCCTGCACTCTAGAGCCTGCGTGCCTAGAGCCTGTGCTCCGCAACAAGAGAAGCCACCGCAATGAGAAGCCTGTGCACTACAACGAAGAGTAGCCCCCGCTTGCTGCAACTAGAGAAAGCCCGTGTGCAGCAACAAAGACCCAACGCAGTCAAAAATGAATAAATAAAATTAAAAAATAAAATAAAATAAAAAGATCCCACCAACTGATACTCCCACCAAGAGAATGTAAGAGGGCTGGTTTCCCCAT
Source organism: Delphinapterus leucas (assembly GCF_059928025.1). NCBI lineage: Eukaryota > Metazoa > Chordata > Mammalia > Artiodactyla > Monodontidae > Delphinapterus > Delphinapterus leucas. The sequence continues at coordinate 127,083,295 of NC_143131.1, forward strand.
ACTCACCCAACTCTGGGTGAGCCTTTCAATTTTTGTTGCCTATCTGAGAGGCGGCATAAAGAGTTTTCTTCAACTTACCTTAGAAAGGCTGTAAATTAAGAGGCAGCTGTAATTCTGTAGTTACTCCTTGATGGTTGTGGAGAAGAGATGTAATCATCTCTTTGAAGACCCCCCTCCCCTCTGTCACCTCTGATTTGTAAGGTGACAGTTGTCCCTTTCCCATGGAAAGTAAGCCCAGAGGACAGAGTTTTGCAAATATCTGGTGACTGTTTCCACCTCTCCTGCCCACAGTCAGCCAAGCACTAGGCAACCCTTGGTGAGAGCAGATGGTCAGCATAGGCATGTCCTGACAGGTAATCCCACCCCTGCATCCCAACCCCCTGCAACTAATGGAGGGCCCCCCACCTGCTCTGTCTGTTCCTAGCCTCATGGCTGATCTTTCCTGGACATTTGATCTAGAGATTTTTCCATAGGAAGAAGAGCAAGAGGCAAGGGTACCGTGGAGAGGAGGCCAGATAATAGTCATGAGAAACATTTGTGAGTCTTCGTGGATGAGGCATGCTTAGACATTGTGGTTTGAAAACCTTGTGGGTTTCTGAGAAGGTGGGTCTGAGGGCTACTGGTCATGATCAAGGAAAGACTGTTGGAGCCTTGTCCCAGATGCTGTTGACTTGGGCACTCTTTCTGCAACTTCCAGACATCATCAGGAAGGGGACTAGCAATAATCATCTATGCATCAAATGGTGCATCTGGAAGGGACCTTGACACTATCAGTTCCTGTGTTTTGTTTTATATTTTACTTTTTTAAATGAAAAATTTCAAACTTATAGAAAAATAGAATAATGTAATGAACACTCACACACCCACCACCTGAAATTAACAAGTATTAATGTCTGCTGTTTGCTGTATCTAATTTTATGCTATATACTTTACAGGAAATTACAGATAATTACGATGTTTTACCCTTAAATACATCTCTAAACATTAATTTCCTATGATTTAAATTTTAAAAAACTTTTTTTGGGGGGTGGGCCATGCTGCACAGCTTGCGGGATCTTAGTTCCCCCACCAGGGATCAAATCTGGGTGGGCCCACGGCAGTGGACTGCCTGGGAATTCCCAAGTTCCTGTGATTTTAAAAGCTCTTCTTTTTTAAAGCAGCAGAACCATTTTATTAAGTGAAATATTCTGTGCATGTCCAACAGATGGAGTTGTGCTTGAGACATATCCAAGTGGAGATTTCAAGTAGGCAGTTGACCGTGTGTGTCTGGAGCTCTGGACAGAAGTAGGAAGTGGAGATATGGGTTTGGGATGTGTTTAAAGCCATAGGACTAAATGAGGTCAGTAAGAGAGTGAGTGGAGAGAGAAGGAGGAGAGGAGGCCCCAGGCACTCCAGCATTGGAGAGAAGCCAGCAGAGGAGGCCAAGAGAGTGGCCTGTGGAGTGAGAGAAGCAGGACGAAGAGTGTCTCTGGGGCCAAAAGAAGAAAGTGTTTCAAGAAAGAGGGAGTAGTCAGCTGTGCCTGCTGTTGAGAGACTGAGTAAGCTGAGGGCAGAGAACTGACCATTAAATTTAGTACAGATGGGGAACCAAGGCCCAGAAAAAGGTAAAGTGAGAACTAGAAGCACCCATCTAACATATAGACCTCACAGATTACAGATGAGGAAACTGAGGACCACAGAAGGAGGGTGACTTGCCTGAGATCACACAGTGAGTTAAATGGCAGAGCTGGGACTAGAGCCCAGGCCCCTTGGTGCCCCCAAGGGTGGACTTGACCTACCTAACACCAGCCTTCTCCCTCAGGCCTCAAGCTGGATCCTCAGGCCTCAGTTTCTTGCTGGTAATTCCTTTGCAGAGGATTACCAAATACCCATTGCTGCTGCAGAAAATTCTGGAGAACACACTCCCTGATGCCAGTGCCTACCCTGTCCTTCAGAGGGCTACCTCTGCCCTCCAGGACGTGGTCACCAACATCAATGAGTACAAGAGGCGCAAAGAAGTGGGTAAGGACTGGGGGCATTTAGGCGATACATGAGTGAGAATGCTTCTAGTTACAAAAAACTCATCTCAAACTGGCTTCACCAGTAAAGGGAATATAGTAGCTCATGTAACCCACAAGTCCAGAAGTAATGTGGGCTTTAAGTAGGGTTTGATCAGGGTGCTGGCATCATTTCCCTGCAATTCTCTTGTCTCTGGCCTTTACTATGTGTCACCTTCCTTTTCAGGCTGGCCTCCCTCATAATAGTAAAGGGCTATTGCTGTCCTAAGACTCACACCTGCACACCACATTCTCCAGGATAAGATGGGCCCTTTCTCCCCTTAGCTGTAAAAACTAAATTGGAGTTTCACTCTGATAGGATTCATTTGAGTCATATGCTCACCCTGAACCAGTTGCCATGGTTAGGGGAATGCCATGAACTGATTGGCTTCAGCCTGGGTTATGTGCCCTTCTTTGAACCTATCACTGTGGCAGGGGATGAGGGGATTATGTGAATTGGCTTATAACAGTCAGCACCCACCCCTTGAACTAAAGTGGAATCAGTCTTATCTAAACCACATGTCTGCTATACTAAGCAGAAATGAATACTGGGGAGGCAAAGAGCTGTGTATTTATCAGGGGTGAGGGTAAGAGGAGAAAGTGGGGAGGTTGCTGCCTCTGAAGTTGTTAAAACAGAAAGGTCTGGAAAGTGAAGCAGTGTCCCAAGTAGATGAAAAACTCAGTTGCACAACTCAGACCGTATAGTAATGATAATTTAGCTAATGTTTACTAAAGGCTAACTATGACATGTTTTTTTCACTCATTATCTTGTTTGATCCTTACGATAGCCCTGAGGTTGGCAATGTTAGCCCCATTTCACAGTTGGGTAAAATGAGAGCTTAAGTCATTTGCTCCAGACCTGTCATCTTATGTGATCTCCTAGCAATCCTGTGAGGTGGCTAGCCTCATTTACAGATGAGGAAACTGAGGCCTAAGAAGTCAAGCAGGTAGGAAGCTCTTCAGTCAGGGTGCTCACATCAGAGTGAGGGCTCTGAGCCCTGCGCTCTTCCTCTGAGATTCACCATTCTTATGGGTGTGACTCTGACATTTGAGAAGAGGGCCCAAGAGATGCCTTGCCAGGTATGTCAGGGGCTCTTGCTTTCCCGGGTCAGCTCTGGTTCCTGTGCCCTCCTTCTCTTCTGTTGGTGCAGCCTCCAAGTACACCAAGGTGGAGCATCTGAGCCTCCGGGAGCGACTGGCCCGCATCAATATGCACACCCTTTCCAAGAAGACCACCCGGCTGGGCCAGCTGCTGAAGCAGGAGGCGGGGCTCGTACCCAAGGTGAGCACGGACAGGAGGAAGGGTGGTATCCCAGCCATCCCAACGGGCAAGACTGTGCAGTGCGGGGTCTTAGACTCCTTTTGGAGATGAGGAAACTGAGGCTGAGGGAGTGAACTTCCAGCATGCATAGCCAGGACGAGGCAGAGTAGGCGCCGCCACTTGATTCTGGAGAGCCAGGGTGGGGCTTTCTCCTCTGCATCTTGTGCTGCTCTTTCTCTGGGGTCTCTTGATACAGATAGGAGATGTCTGGGTCTTGGCAAGGAACCAGCCTTGAATAGGTACTAGTAGCAGCTCAGGTGGATTGAGTACTTACTCTGAACCAGGCATTAATGGATCCACGCAATGAAGTAAGTTCATACTGTTCCCATATTGCAGATGAGGAAACAGGCTCAAAGAGAGTAAAACACTTGTCTAAGTTCACACAACCAGGAAGCAAGTGAACCAGGACTCACGGGCTCTTGTGTCTGATTCCATTGTCTGAATACAGAACCAGCAAGCTGCACTTAGTGCCTCTAACTGTCCCACTCAGTTTTGGGGCTGGAGGAACTGGCTCTGGGGGGTGGGTCTGTGGAAAGGTGGTCCCTGGTAAGGACTTGGGAAATGGGTGTACACTGGCCCCATGTGGATGTTCTCGGCCCTCATAAGCATAACTTTACTCTCAGACAGAAGACAAGGAATTTGATGACTTAGAAGAGAGTTTCCATTGGGTGTCGCTGTGTGTGACTGAGCTGAAGAACAATGTGGCTGCGTACCTGGATAATTTGGAGGTGAGGATCCTGTGGTTAATAGTGGGAAGGGTGGGGCGGGGCTGGGATCCCTGGGCAGGAGTCATGCAGGGCCCATTGAACAAGCTGACAAAGACACCAACTTCAGGAACCAAATGGAAGAGGTCATACAGTTGCTGGCTGGAGGCCAGAAGAGGGGCCGTTCGCAAGCACTCCTCAGCCCACAGGTCATCTGACTGGGGCACCTTCTGAGTTCATTGAGTTCTCAGCGGGGCCGTGTTCTCACTGGGGGGTCAGAATTCACTGGAATCAGAGCCCTCTGGAGGGAGAGCAGGGGTGACAAACACAGGTGCTCAAAGGGACCAGGCAGGTAATATTGTTGACTGAAGTGTGCAGGTGTATAAGGCCTATTGTCTATTTATGAGACTTTTTTGGTAGAGTTCAGTATGTAGTAATAGTTGGAGTGTGAATGACCAAATAAATGCATGAATGGATAAAATGAAAGGGGTGAGGTATTCCTTGGCTCACAGGAGTTGTTACTGGGCGGGAATGTGGACCCAGTGCTGCCAGTTCTTCTGATTTTAAGGAAGAAGAAAACTGGAAATTCAGACCTTTAGGTGAAATCTCACCATGTGTTCATGTGAGCAGCTAATTAACTAAGAATTTAAATGTTATGTGGGCCCAAGAAAATATATTTCTGCAAACCACATTCAGCCCACAGGGACACTAGTTTGCATTCCCATCCAGCACATCACTTTCCTTTCACCAAAATTCCCCTTTCATTCTTGTCATGGATGCTGACTCATTCCATCCACTCTGTCCCTTTTGCATGGTTTTGTTCTCAATCACGTCCATTTGCACAAAACAGCTCAGTCAGACGATAACAGGCTCTTTGGATAATAGGATTTGGGGTGGCATTATTGGAAGTATGTAGAAGGAGGGAGGTTGTAGTTCTACGTTCCTCACTGTGGGGCACGTTCCCTGCTTGTTCCTGCTCCATCTTGGGCCCCCCAGAGGAAAGATCTGGATGGCACAGTGAGGCAGAAGAGGAAGGCCCTGAGAGAAAGAATGGAGGGGCCCTGAAAGAGAGAAACCAGAGGCCCATGAGAGACACATCTGGCTTTGCAGAGTAGAACAGATATTTGGAAGCATTAAGGCTGTATTTCCGTAAATGCAGGACTTACACGACGGATACAGTGTTGACATGGAATCCCACAGTGAGAAAATGACTCTCTCTTTTAATCCTCAGAGTCCAGGAAAAGCCTCTTTTTCTGACATGTCTTAAATAAACAGGCAGAACAAGTCTCCGGCTGGAAACCTTCATCAGGCCATCACGCCCAGACAGAACTTAATAGCATTGTTTTTATAGCAGTTATTCTTACATGCTTATTTATGGCAATTATTACTGGCTTTCCCTTTATGGGAATATCATAAGGTGGTTTTTTTTTTGGCCGTGCCATGTGGCTTGCAGGATCTTAGTTTCCCGACCAGAGATTGAACCCAGGCCCTTGGCAGTGAAAGCACGAAGTCCTAACCACTGAACCACCAGGTAATTCCCCATAAGGTGGTTTTTTTTAATGCATTGATTTAAATAGGGATGCTAGGTTGATTTAAGGAAAAATATTTTTTTGAATTTTATTTTATTTTTTTATACAGCAGGTTCTTATTAGTTATTTTATACATATTAGCGTATACATGTCAATCCCAATCTCCCAATTCATCACACCACCACCCCCACCACTTTCCCCCCTTGGTGTCCATACGTTTGTTCTCTACATCTGTGTCTCTGTTTCTGCCCTGCAAACTGGTTCATCTGTACCATTTTTCTAGGTTCCACATATATGTTAATATACGATATTTGTTTTTCTCTTTCTGACTTACTTCACTCTGTATGACAGTCTCTGGATCCATCCACGTCTCTACAAATGACCCAATTTCGTTTAAGGAAAAATATTAATAGAACTCGAGGAACATGGACATGGCAAAAAAAAATCACAAAGGAGATATGTAAATGTGTGAAGTGGAGGCAGCACTGAATAGGGAGAAAGATGTTGGCTCAGTCTAAGGAGGAACTTTCTAATCACCTAAGTTGTGCAAGGATAGAATAGGCTGTGTGCAGACACAGGGAGGGTGTGCAGACAGCCTGGGCACTTCTTCCGGTCTGTGGTGGAGGGGGATTCAGGTGTGAGATGGTGACGACGGGACATGATTGGCTCTCTCATTTGACCCCATCTAGGCTTTCCTCCGCTTCCGGCCCCAGGAATACGATCTGGACATCCCTGGGGGGCCTGTGGTGCAGTACTGTTACCTGGCAAGAGACCTGCAGCTCCAGGCCTTCCCTGAGTTTGTGAGCGGAACTTCTCCTTTCTTTTTTTAGGCAGGTGGCAGAGCCTATAAGAATAATATTTAGAAGCCAGGCCTTTTCCACGACTGTCACATCCATAACAGTCCTGGGTAGTCAGCAGGGCAGATATTATTATTAGTGCATTTTCCTGATGAAAATAGCCCCAGCTAGCGTTTACTGACCCTTGTTATCTGCCAAGCACTGTGCTAACCTCTACATTCTTTCCCTCATTTAATCCTCACAACACAGCTTACAGGGTAGATACTATTGATAGCTCCATTCTGCAGATGAGAGCTTGAGGCTCAGAGAGGGTGACCTCCCAGGTTATTCAGATGGTCAATGGCAAGGATCTGTGCCCCAAGAACTATGCTTTTGACCACCATTCCATACAAAATTTTTCAACATCTGTGCACAGTAACCGTATTAAGAAGTGGCATATATATTGAATACTTATTCTGTGCTAGGCACTCTGCTTGTTACATACATTGTCCCTATTTTTCAGATGGGCGCATTGAGGCCCAGAAAGGTTGGATGTCGTGCTAGAGGTCACAGCTGGTCAGTGAGGGTGGGACTGGAGCCCAGTCCTGCCACATCCAAAGCCCCTTCTCCCTGTGCCCCGCCCTCTGCCACCTCCTTCCTCAACTCCCAAGTTCACCTCTCCCCACAGAAGCAGCGGCTGGAAGCCCTGGTGTGGCAGCCATTGTGCAGCCTGGCCAAAGCCTTGGCCGGCCCTCAGAATCTGATCAAGAAGCGTCTGGACAAACTACTGGACTTTGAGAGGGTGGAAGAGAAGCTGTTGGAGGTGGGCAGCATGACCTATGAGGAAGAGGCGGCCCGGCACATGTACGAGGCACTCAACTCCCTGCTAGTGGCTGAGCTCCCACAGTTTAAGCAGCTGGCCATGCGGTGGCTGGGCCAGATCCTGTGCACATTTGTGACCCTCCAGAGGGACCTTGCAAAGCAAGTGCTGCAGAGGGCAGAGGGCAGCTTGGCCCAGGTAAGGCCTCTGGGACTGGGGTGCCCCTGGGGTATAGCCAGGCAGGGCCTGGTCGCCCCTTCAGCTAGCTGTTTGCAGGGGCTGGTCTGGGCCTTCCAACAGGTGCTTAGGAGGAGGTTGTGGGGACCTTCTGGATCTCTCTTATGCCTGTTCTCCCTCCATTAATAGAGTCAGATCATGAAAGCAAGGGTGGAATTGGGACTCCAGGCCACTCTCAGGCTCTGGGACTCAGAAGCACAGGAGACTCTGCTGGGAAAATACAGGCCTTGGGGCCACTCCCTGGAGTGTATTAGAAGTAGGTAACAGACGGGACTTCCCTGATGGTGCAGTCGTTAAGAATCTGCCTGCCAATGCAGGGGACACGGGTTCAAGCCCTGGTCCGGGAGGATACCACATGCCGCGGAGCATCTAAGCCCGTGTGCCACAACTACTGAGCCTGCGCTCTAGAGCCTGTGAGCCACAACTGCTGAGCCCACGTGCCACAACTACTGAAGCCTGTGCGCTTGGAGCCCGTGCTCCACAACAAGAGAAGCCACCGCAATGAGAAGCCTGCACACTGCAGCGAAGAGTAGCCCCCGCTCGTCGCAACTAGAGAAAGCCTGTGCACAGCAACAGAGACCAAATGCAGCCAAAACAAAACAAAACAAAACAAAAAGAAGTAGGTAACAGAGAAGACAGGGTCCTTTCTACACAGTCAGGAGTAAATGTCTCAAGCTGTGCTCCTGCCACTGTTACTACTTCTAGCAGCTGCCTCCTTGTGAGCCCTTATGGTACATCTGTTTGGAACACTTTCCATATATTGTTTCACTTAATCCTCACAATAACCCTACAGAATAGGTATTATTATTATTCTCGTTTCAAAAGGAAGCCAGGGCACAGAGGTTAA